>NW_004444126.1:723648-739026 GCF_000243295.1 Trichechus manatus latirostris | reverse complement strand
ATATATGCATCAATTTGGCTAGGCCATGATTCCCAGTATTGTGTGATTGTCCACCATTTTGTCATCTGATGTGATTTTCCTATGTGTTGTAAATCCTACATCTATGATGTTAATGAGGTGGGATAGGGGGCAGTTATGTTAATGAGGCAGGACCCAATCTATAAGATTGGATTTTGTCTTGAGCCAATCTCTTTTGAGATATAAAAGAGAGAAGTGAGCAGACAGGAGGACCTGATACTACCAATAAAGCAGTGCCAGAAACAAAGTGCGTCCTTTGGACCCAGGGTTCCTGCGCAGAGAAGCTCCTAGTCCAGGGGAAGATTGATGAGAAGGTTGTTCCTCCAGAGCCTACAGAGAAAGCCTTCCCCTGGAGCTGACGCCCTGAATTTGGACTTCTAGCCTGCTAGACTGTGAGAGAAAAAACTTCTGTTTGTTAAAGCCATCCACTTGTGGTATTTCTGTTACAGCAGCACTAGATGTCGAAGACAGCAGCCAAACTCTTAAACCACTGAACCACCAGGGCAGCAAAGAAGAATTAATTGCATTGAATTATGGTGTTGGTGAAGAATACTGAATAAACCATGGACTGCCAGAAGGACAAACAAATCTGTCTTGGAAGTACAGCCAGAATGCTCCTTAGAAGAGAGGATGGCAAGACTTCATCTTACATACCTTGGACATGTTATCTGGAGGGACCAGTCCCTGGAGAAGGACACCATGCTTGGTAAAGTAGAGGTTCATCGAAAAAGAAGAAGACCCTCAAGGAGATGGATTGACACAGGGGCTGCAACAATGGGCTCAAACATTGCAATGATTGTGAGTATGGCAGAGGACTGGGAAGTGTTTTGTTCTGTTGTACATAAGGTCACTATGAGTTGGAGCCAACTCAACAGTACCTAGCAACAAAACCTCTTCTTACTCACTATGTGACCTTGAGCAGTAAGTCCTCTAAGCTTTAGTTTTCTCATCTGTAAAACGAGGAAAACCATAGTACCAAACTCAATCATGAGGCATTACATATGACATCAGGAGTGAAGAGTGTATAAGATAATGCACACAAAGTGTTTAGCACAGAGCTCAGCACTGCACTCCCTGAATATTGGGAGTAGAGAGGAGGTGCCTCTAACCTTGACCAGGGGTTGGAATTAAATTGTGGAGCCTTCCTGGAGACAGCACCCCTTGAACTAAGTTTTGAAGGATAAAAAGGCATTTTTAGGTTGGTAAGCAGAAGAAATGGCACACCCGTAAAGAAGAATCTTCTGCATACTGCAAGGGGGCAGAGAGATTGGCAGAGATGTTACTGAGAAAGAAGCAACAAGATCAGGAAGAGTGATTTGAACATTAGAGGAAGGGAGACCCATATGGGGACCACTGTGGTAGAGGTGAAAGGTAATGGATTCTAAGCTAACGCAGGATTGTGGTGAACAGAAAAGTGAACAGATTCAAGAGTGCCCTAGGGGATGGGACCACCAGGACTTGGCAACTGTCTGGATATGGTAAGGGCTGAGTTAAGGCCCTCAGGTTTCTGGTGTGAGCACTGGGAGACAGAGAGGCCCTTGCCTGAGACAGGGAACCCAGGAAGAGGAGGAACAGCTTGGGGGTGGGGATTGAGGAGGGAATGAGCTTCATTTTGGATAACGTGTGTTTGTGTCCTGTGGGACTTCCAGTGGAAATGTTCAATAGGCAGCTGAAGACTGATTTGAAGGTGAGGGAAGATGCCTGGGCAGGAGCTAGAGATCTGGAGGTCAGGCATTTTGTAAGCACTTAATATTCACCTTCTTGCTTGTAAAAATGGTGTGGCGGAGCGTCTGACCTCCTCTAACTTCACAAGGGGGAAGGAGAATCAAGATCAACAGCCCAAGGCTGAGGTCAGACATACCTCCTCTGGCCAGCCATTTTTACCAATTCTGTCACCATCTGTCCCTCCCATGCACACTCTACTTTTCTGCTGAGTTTGATAATTCGTTGCAATGGCCTCATAGAACTCATAGGTAATACTCTTCATTATGAGGTGTGTTAGTTATCTAGTGCCGCTGTAACAGAAATACCACAAGTGGATGGCTTTAACAAAGAGAAATTCATTTTCTCACAGTCTACTAGGCCAGAAGTCCAAATTCAGGGCATCAGCTCCAGGGGAAGGCTTTCTCTCTCTGTTGGCCTTCTTATCAATGTTCCCTAGACTAGGAGCTTCTCTGCACAGGGACCCGGGGTCCAAAGGACGCTCTCTGCTCCTGGCACTGCTTTCTTGGTGGAAAGAGGTCGCCTGTCTCTCTGCTCACTTCTTTTATATCTCAAAAGAGATAGGCTTAAGACATTGTCTAATCTTGTAAACCTCATCAGTATAACTGCCACTAATTCATCTTATTACATCATAGTGATGGAATTTACAACACATGGGGAAATCACATCAGATGATAAAACGATAGACAACCATACAATACTGGGAATCATGACCTAGCCAAGTTGACAGGTATTTCTGGGGGACACAATTCAATCCATGACATGAGGTTTATTAGGGAAGTAACAGGTTACAATTCTGGTTCAGGAACACTCAGAATACAGTTCTTCCATCAGGACAGCCTCTTCTCAGCCATGCCTGCAGGCAGGTATCTCTCTGGCCCCTTGGCCTCTGCCCTGCAAGTGTTACAAAGCTCTTTTAGTTCTGTCGATAAGTGCCCAAAGGCACCCTACTCCACCAGTGAGCCGTGTCCTGAAGGTGCTCAACTCTAGCTCCATGGGTCAGCAAGCCTAGCTCCACTAAGTTCCTGGAGGCACCCCACTCTGCCAGCAAGCCTCCTGCTCAAAGGCACTCAGCTTTCTTGCTCAGTGGGCCCACTGTGCTGTCTCCTGCCTCTGCTGCTGCCCTTTCTCTGCTACTGCTTCCCTGTCTACAGTGTTACAGAGCTCTCTCACGGTCATCTGGTTCCAGGAGTTTCTCACCACAGGGATCCTGAGTCCAAAGGACACAGTCCACTCCTGGCTCTTCTTCCTTGGTGGTGGTGAGATCTTCTCCTTCCCACCTCTGGGATGGCTTATTTTAAGTCTGAGGAGATGGCAAAACTGACCAATCCCTTCATTAGGGTTCCATAGACCTTATCTGCATGGTTCCACCCCCAAACAGGTGCCATGAACTTTATTTGCATTATTAGCAAACTATCCAATCCTCTTGGTGAGCCACAATTACCTCATTTGCATAGTCCGACCCAATCACTTGGGTGGGAGTTACAAGACTATGTCGAGAAAGACCATATAAAAGTGATCCATCACACCACATCGCTGAATCCTCAAATTGGCGCTTTCAGGCATGAACTATCATCCACATTTCACAGATGGAGAAACTAAGGCTTTGAATGGTGTCTTAGTTATCTAGTGCTGCTATAACAGAAATTCCACAAGTGGATGGCTTTAACAAACATAAATTTATTCTCTCACAGTCTAGGAGCCTAGAAGTCTGAATTCAGGGCACCAGCTCCCAGGGAAGTCTTTTTCTGTCTGTCAGTTCTGGGGGAAGGTCCTTATCATCAATCTTCCCCTGGTCTAGGAGTTTCTCAGCACAGGGACCCCAGGTCCAAAGGATGTGCTCTGCTCTTTTCTTGGTGGTACGAGTTCCCTCTCCTCTCAGCTCAATTCTCTCTCCCATCTCTCAAAAGAAATTGACTCAAAATACAATACAGTCCTGCAGACTGAGTCCTGCCTCATCAGTACAACTCCCTCCAATCCTGCCCCATCAACATCATAGAAGTTAGGATTCACAACACATAGGACAGTCATATCAGATGACAAAATGGTGGACAACCACACAATACAGGGAATCATGGCCTAGCTAAGTTGACATGCATCACTGGGGACACAATTCTATCCATAACATGTGGCAAAGTAGCTTTCCCAAGATCACATAGCAATAGTTTGGGGGCAAAGCAAACTCAGGTCCCCAACTTCAGAGAATGCTTCTAATCACTCTATATTGCCAAGTGTTGGCCATGGAGCCATTGCTTCTCTCTATGCTGCTTTTGTATACATTCACTTATATTGTTATGAGAAGGCCTAGTGGCACAGCAGTTAAGCACTCGGCTGCTAACCAAAAGGTCAGCAGTTCGAAACCACCAGTGGCTCCATGGGAGAAAAGACTTGGCACTCTGCTCCCATAAAGATTACAGCCTAGGAAACCCTGTAGGACAGTTCTACTCTGTCCTATAGGGTCACTATGAGTCAGAATCAACAACATTGTTATGACTATATTTTATATTTTGACTAGCTTTCTTAGTTTCAAATCCTCAGAAAAGTAAGAGAAACTTCACTATTACTCCTATGTACTTACTACTCACAATAGCTACCAAACCCCTTCACACAGCATAGAAACCAAAAATGGCACTCACACCAGTAGTGGGCAAAGGTCATTTGTATTGCAAATGGACTTAAGGCAACTTGGTTCTGCATAGCTATTGGGTTCCTTACTATCTTGTAGACAGTACCACACTATCTTGAAATCACCAGGTATGACCCCACCAACTTTCTTTCTTTCAAGATTGTTTGGCTACCCTAGGGCTCTTTTCATTTCCATATGAATTTTACAATCAGTTTGTCCATTTCTGCAAAAAAAGCCTGCTGTGATTTTGATACAGATTGCATTGAATATGTAGATCAGGGTAGGGATATTCATTATTAAAATAACAATATTAAGTCCTTAAATCCATGAACATGTGGTGTTTTCTCATTTATTTAGATCATTTTAAATTTATTTCAACCATGTTTTGTAGTATTTGCTGTACAAGTCATCCACTTCTTTTGTTAAAGTTATTCCTAAGCATTCTTTCTGATTCTATGGTAAGTGGAATTGTTTTCTTAATTTCTTTTTCATATTATTTATTGCTAGTGTATAGAAATATAATTGATTTTCGCATATTGAGCTTGTATCCTATCACCTTGCTGAACTCAATTCTTCTAAAATTTTTTCATAAATTTTTTGGAGGATTTTCTATGCTTAATGATCATATCATCTGCAAATAGATATACTTTTACTTCTTCCTTTCCAACCTGGATGCCTTTTGTTTCTTTTTCTTCACTAATTGCTCAGGCTTTACAATGTTGAATGGAAGTGGTAAGAGTGGACATCCTTGTCTTATTCCTGGTCTTAAGGGGAAGGATTCAGTCATTCACAATTTACTGTAATGTTAACCATGAGTTTTTGATAGATACCCTTTATCGGGTTGAGGAATTTCCTTTCTCTCTAGTTTGTTGTTTATTTCATGAAAGGGTATTGAATTTTGTCAAATGCTTTTTCTGTGTCTGTTGAAAAGATTATATAGTTTTTCTCCTTTACCCTGTTGTTGTGGTGAATTGCATTGATTGATTTTCAAATATTGAACCAGCCTTGCGTATCTGGAGTAAATCTCACTTGCTCATGGTGAATAATTCTTTTTATGTGTTGCTGGATTAGGCTTGTTAGTATTTTCTCCACGATTTTTACATCTATGTTCCTAAGAAATATTGGTCTGTAGTTCTCTTCTCTTGTGATGTCTTTGTCTGGTTTTGGTAAAAGGGTAATACTGACTTCAAAGAAAGAGTTGGGAATGTTTCCCTTCAATTTTCTGGAAGAGTTTGTGAAGGATTTGAGTTAATTCTTTAAATATTTGATTGAATTCACTAGTGAAGCCATCTAGACCTAGGCTTTTCTTTGTAGGAAGTTTATTAATTAGTGATTCCATCTCTTGCTATAGGTCTATTCAGATTTTCTGTTTCTTCCTGCATCAGTTTTATTAATTTGTATCTTTCTAGGAATGTATCCATTTCATTTAAATTATCTAATTTTTGGCTTATGTTTGTTCAGATATAATCCCTTATTTTATTCCTAATCATAGTAACTTGAGTCTTCTTTCTGTATATCTTGGTCAGTCTAGCTAAAGGTTTGTCGACTGTGTTGATCTTTTCTAGAACAAACTTTTGGGCTCATTGATTTTTCTTGATTCTTTTTGTATTCTTATTTCATTTCTTTTGGCTCTAATATTTATTAATTCCTTCCTTTAGCTTTTATTTGCTCTTCCTTTTCCTGTTTTTTTTTTTTTAAGTTTAAGTTATTAACTTAAGATCTTTCTTCTTTTTTATATAAGTTTGTAGCTATAAATTTCCCTGTAGGCATTGCTTTCACGTATGCCATAAGTTTTGGTGTGCTGAGTTTTCGTTTTTGTTCATCTCAAAGTATTTTCTAATTCCTCTGTGACTTTTCTTGACCCTTTGACTCTACCATGTTTTAATGAAAGCAAGTTTCAGGCAGAATGTCCCCCTTGTAAGGACACCTAGCAAGTAGACACGAAGCAGCTATACAATTTATTCTGGGAGCTCCATGTCCCAGCTCTGTTCTTCATTTCTCCAAAAACTCCGCGCGTACGAGGTCCACCTGAGGCAAATACAAAAGTATTCTGGTGGCAGGATTTGGCCAAGAACCCTCCTCACAGGTGCTGGACACCAAACCTGGGGTGCTATCCTGAGTTTGTAGGGGTGAAAGGCTCACTAGATTTTTTTTTTGCTTTGGTTCAACGTTGTTTTTCAAAGTGAAAAATTGGAAATATCCTAGATATCCATCATAGGCAAGATGAAGAAACAAATCATGGTGTTTTCATACAATGGAGCACTACACAGCTACATTTATCAATACAGATACATTTAAGAAAATATTGAGTAAATAAAAACAAGTTGTAGAAAGATACACAGTGTATGATACCATTGAAATAAAAGCTGAAAAATGTACAGAACAACGCTACATACATACACATGGTGATAGGGGAGTTCTGTGACATGTATACTGTAATACAGAGAGGCTCACTAGATTTTTATACCTTATTAATGCAAAGATGAAGATACTCTAAAATAATTCCAGTTAAACCACATATCTTAAACATCGCTAGTCTTACCAATGAAAAACCCATTTTAACATTGATAATGTTAATGAGCAGAAACTTCTAGAGCCCAGGGCTGTGAAAAGCAGCTAAAGCACTTGTGGAAGCTGCTAGGGAGGGTGGCTTTTGATTAAATCTCCTAACCACCACAAGAGTATGCATTGTAGTTAGGGAGAGGCATAACCACCCTGGGGTGGATCAACGCCAACACACATATTGTATCACGCTGTCTGTGCAGAAGTATTTTAAAGAAAATCATAGGCCATATTATTGTACAGTGCAGGGAAAAGTATCTCTGGGTAAATGTTATTAGGAAATCCAGGGTTTTTTTTTCGTTTGTTTGTTTGTTTTTTAATACTTGATGTAGGATCTGTGAGAACAATAGCTAACAAATTAGCTATTCATAATGAATAGCTAAGAATGTGTACAGATCCCCTCCATTGTTCCTGGGGACAACCTGGAAACAAGGGAGATACTTCACTGCTCAGACCAGCCGCCTGTTCATCCTGCTGCAGCCATGGACACCAGGAAACCAAGGAACAGGGTGTGCATTCTCATTGATGTTAACACTAAAGGGCCCTGTGAAAATCCCTGATTTTCCCTGCCTAACCTTGGCAGAATAAGTTCCACAGGTTACTCTAGAAAGTTTAAAGTAGAACCATTTGCTATTGCCTGCAATCTATAGTACCTCTTCCCACCTTCTGGCTCCCAAAGCACCACAAACATTAGGTAAACTGGAAAACTGTTCAAATGCAAAAGATGGCAGTTGTTACCCAGCAGAAGAAGAGTGTATGTAAAGATTTGGAGGCCAGAGAGAGGCGCCAAGAGAAATTCAATAGCAAAAAGCAGAAAATCCCATCAGCTGGATGCAGAGAACAGATGAGGAGTGGTGAGAGATGAATCTGGGGAGGTAGGCAGGGGAGGGATCCTGGAGGAATTTGGTAAGGAGTCTCCTGGTGGTGCAAACAGTTAAGTGCTTGACTACTGATTTAGGAAATAATACTGGAGTTATTATTCCCTCTCCTTGAGCATAGAGAATGTGACCCAGCTAGACCTGGGCTCACAAGGACTCAAAAGGACACATCAACTGGGCCCTGAGGTATAAAGACAATAGCTAAGATAATCTTGGAACGTATCTTTTAGGGAAACTTTCACATAAAGCCTGATCAAATACAGCACAAGAGTTTCCACTCTTATCTTTTTCTATTAGCATTTAGTGAATAGAAATTTGGTGGACCAGTGAAGACCCTCCTGACTCTCCTTGCTGAAACCTGTACCAGTGATTGTTAAGAAGGACAATTCAAAATGTAGGATCACAGTTTCTAGCCAATCTGAAAAGGCTAAACTTTCAATGGTTTTGCCCATTTGTAAGGTTAATATATACTGATGGCTCTGTAACTATTCTTTGGACTTGAGCAGACATGGCTGTGGCAGCATGCTTGTCCGTTTTCCCATTCTTGCCTGTTCTGTAATATTCTTTGGACTTGGACAGACATGGCTGTAGCAGCATGCTTATCCGTTTTCCCACTTGTCTGTTCTGTGATATTTCCTTGGACTCAGACAGACATGGCTCTGGCAGTATGCTCGTCCATTTCCCACTTCTGCCCTTTTGAATATATGCTGAATAAAACTTTCTTTTTGCTTTACTAGACTTTGTGATGTTCTTCCCCTACAACACTATTAGCTGAAAGGTTCTAGTTCGAACCCATGCAGAGGGACCTCAGAAGACAGGCATGGCTATCTGCGTCCAAAAGGTCACAGCCTTGAAAACCTTATGGAGCAGTTCTACTCGGCACTCATGGGACTCTCAGTGAGTCAGAATAGACTCTACAGCAACTAATAAGTAACAGGAAGTCATGGCAGGGTTTAAAGTAGGGGAGTGGCATATCAGAATTGCATAGTGGAAAAATCTCTCTGGCTAATGTGCTAGAGGGGACAAGCATAGGGGCAGGGAGACCAGTTAGGATGATGGAACCTATGGGTTCATGGTAATACTGATATCTGAGTGTCTGCAAAGTCCCGCCTCCTTATATGGGGAAGCCCCCACCTACTGGGACTTGTACTTAACAAGGAGGAGGTGGTATCAGCCTTGTACTTCCTCTTGACTGCTCCAGGCTCCCTTGTTGATTTCAGCCTGAGAAGCTATGTGAAAAAGACTCAAGATTTTGGAGATACTTGGTAAAATCTCAACATTAATTAGATAATTACATGAAATTATTGATTTTTGGGGGGTGTGATGTACATTGTAGTTTTTTTTTGAAAAGTTAGAGCTAAAATATGATATCTAGGATTTGCTTTAAAATAATCATGAAAAACTCCCATACCCTAACATAGTATTTCCTGTTTGTATATTATCTCCTGTTTTATCCTCAATTAAAAAAAAAATTGCTGTGGAGTTAATTCTGACTTCATAGCGACCCTATAGGACAGAGTAGAACTGCCATATAGGGATTCCAAGGCTGAAATCTTTACAGAAACAGACTGCCACATCTGGTGGGTTCAAATCGCTAACCTTTTGGTTAGCAGCTGAGTGCTTAACCATTACACCACCAGAGCTCCTTATCCACAATATGCACTTTTTTTTCATATTGATAACCATAATACACCAATACTTTTGGGGTCTAAGAACAAATGCCATTTTTCAGAAGGTGCCTACCTGCTTGGAATGCAAGAGGCAACATCTGAACATACAGGTTTCACTCCACCCTTGACCACAGTGAGTGAGTGTTGTCATTTTTTTAAATTGTTGTAAAGAATATATATAACATAAGTGTGACCCTAATACTCCCCAGCATGTTTTCTCCTTTTCAGAACGGGCAACTGAGGGCTTAATATAACTAATGCCATGATGAACCTATGAGTTTTTTTTCCGTTTCTATTTGCCTTCTCCCTTTTCCCATACCTTCATTAATGGCTTTGTTTTGTGCATACTTCTGTTTTATGACTTAGCATCCCCCACAGGAAGATTAGAGCCCAGATGTCAGAGCCGTATATCATTAGCCTGATAAGGAAATGTCTGGTTCCCTATCTCTTTAGAATGATAAAGAGTTTCTTGTAATTATTTTGGAGTGAATAACAACACTTCTAACCTTTGTAAAAATCATATATAAGCTCTAATGTAAAAATGCATTTTGGGACTCCATAAGGACAGCCTGAGTTGTTGTAGGGTCCCCAGTGGTGTACACTTCCTGAATTAAAAACTTTCTCACTCTTTCTGACTTGGAGTAAGTTTCATCGGCTCGACTGCTCCAGGGCAGGGACCCTGTCTGGGTAACATAAGCATTTGTCAGTTCAACACTTTTACCTGTACAATTCAGTGACACCAGTTACATTAATCACGTTGTGAGTGTTGTCATTTATAAGCATGATAAATGGTTCCTTAAGGATCTTCCATTGACTATGCCTTTTGTAGATACTTAGCAAGAATATTCCTATTTGTTTGTGGAAGGCAGTGATAAAGAATATGTCTTTGAAATCAGCCAAATCTTCCTCAGAAGCGTTAGTACTAACTGTGAGAACTTGAGACACTTTCTTCACCTCTCTGAATCTGTTTCTTATTCTGCAAAATGGCGATATTAGCCCCATAGTACAGAGTCGTGGTGGAGCTGACAGGAAGTAGTACATTTAGCCTGTTACACAGTAAGTGCTCAATAAATGCTTGCTGCTGGTGCTTATTGCTTCTTTTGTCCTCTTATTGTTAACCTCATCATATTGAACACATTTATTTCAAAAACATTTATTCTTTGTCCGTTTACAAAGTAGTACGTATTCATTGGAAAAAAGTAAAAGCTTAAAACTTGCACCCATAAATTACAAGTTCTTAATAACCCCACCACTCATGGGTTATTGCCCTCAAAAGTTTGGTTTGGTGTCTTTCCTTCTAGAGGGGGTAAAACCTGATACTTTTGTACTCACATCCTGACAAGGTTGTTTCTTATTAAACCCTATCACCTAATGACTATTATGTAGCAAATTACTTTATTGTCTGTAATGAAAATGCATGTAAAGCACATAGCAGAACTCTTATGTGTGTATTATTCTTTTACACACAGGTTCTAGTGATGAAAGCACACACACACACACACACACACACACACACACACACACACACACACACACACACAAAGACTGGAAGGATATTCACCCAAATGTAAACAATGGAGCATCCTGGGGGACAGATATGAAGGTAAATTTTATTTGCTTCCTTATACTTTTATTACCAATACCCTCCACTAATTTTCTACTAAGAACCTGTGTTAGTTTTATAACCGGAAATTTTTTTTTAAAGATAACATAAGATTAGCCATCAGGAGAATGGAGTCACGGGATTGTCTAACCATCTGTGTGTCTCTGAGCTGGAGCTAGGGCCTCAGACTTGGTGTTGGACACTGGCTCCTACACTTGTAACTGAGGGAATTGAAGACCATAACTTGCCTCAGATTCCTTATATGTAAAATGCAGGCAATAAAAGGATCTAGTTCACAGGGTTATTGTAAGGATTATTTGACTTACATAGAAAGCCCCTAACAAATTATTAATACTAGCACATTGCCTGATAAGGGGTGAGCAATATAGTATAGAATTATGAATTAAAGAATGAATTTGTATAGGCATTCAAGAAATATAATTAGGTGGAAAAGAAGCAATTTTCAGAATAATACATAGAGAATGACTCCATTTTTATAAATACAATATTAATATTTATATATAAATATAACATGATCTGGGAGGATATTTAAAATTTTTTTTATTGTACTTTAGATGAAGGTTTACAGAAGAAACTAACTTCTCATTAAACAGTTAGTATACATATTGTTTTATGACATTGGTTAACAAACCCACAACATGTCAACACTCTCTCTTCTCAACTCTGGGTTCCCTATTACCAGCTTTCCTGTCCCCTCCTGCCTTCTAGTCCTTGCCCCTGGGCTGGTGTGCCACTTTAGTCTAGTTTTGTCCTACGGGCCTGTCTAATCTTTAGATGAAGGGCGAACCTCCTGAGTGACTGCATTACTGAGCTAAAAGGGTGTCTGGGGGCCATACACTTGGGGTTTTTCTCCAATCTCTGTCAGGCCAGTAAGTCTGGTCTTTTTTTGTGAGTTAGAATTTTGTTCTACATTTTTCTCCATCTCTGTCTGGGACCCTCTATTGTGATCCTTGTCAGAGCAGTCAGTGGTGGTAGCTGGGCACCATCTAGTTGTACTGGACTCTGTCTGGTGGAGGCTGTGGTAGTTGTGGTCCATTAGCCCTCTGGACTAATCTTTCCCTTGTATGTTTAGTTTTCTTCATTCTCCCTTGCTCCTGAAGGGGTGAGACCAGTGGAGTATCTCTGATGGCCACTCATAAGCTTTTAAGACCCCAGATGCTAATCACTAAAGTAGAATGTAGAACATTTTCTTTATGAGCTATGTTATGCCAATTGAGCTAAATGTTCCCTGAGACTATGGTCCCCACAGCCCTCAGCCCAGCAATTTGGTCCCTCAGGGAGTTGGGATATGTCTATGGAGCTTCCGTGACCTTGCCTTGTACAAGTTGTGCTGGCTTGCCCCATATCGTGTACTGTCTTACCCTTCACTAAAGTTACCACTTACCTATTGTCTATTTAGTGTTTTTCCATCCCCACCCCTCCCATCCCTCGTAACCATCAAAGATTGTTTCTTTTTGTGTGTAAACCTTTTCATGAATTTTTATAGTAGTGGTCTCATACATTATTTGTCCTTTGTGATTGACTTATTTCACTCAGCATAATGCCCTCCAGATTCATCCATGTTGTGAGATGTTTCGCAGATTCATCATTGTTCTTTATCATTGTGTAGTGCTCCATTGTGTGTATGTACCATAGTTTGTTTATCCATTCATCTGTTGATGGGTGGAAGGATATTTTTTAAGGTGCAGAATGAGGTGACCATTTGTAGAAATGACACCGGAGACTGCCTTTTATATTCAGTTGAGGTAAGCATAGTGTCACCATGTTATTGTTGTTAGCTGCCATCAAGTCAGCCCCTGACTCATGGCAACCCCGTGAGTTACAGAGTAGAACTGCTCCATAGGGTTTTGTTGGCTGTAATGTTTATGGAAACAGCTCACTAGGCCTCTTCGGAAGATCCACTGGGTGAATTCGAACTGCCAACCTCTGGGTTAGCAACTGATTGCAAACTGCTTGTGCCACCCAGGCTCCTCTTGTGTCACTGTAGGGAGATAAAACTAGATTGTGAATGTCATTAAGAAAACTGAAACAATCCATTATACTGAATTAGGTATAGCGTTCATTCATTTTTTTCCTAGACTGTGAGAGCAATGGAAATGGAGAGAAATGTAGAGAATCTGAGGGCATTTTCCAATAAAGCCCACAGGACTTGCTAACCGACTAGATATGAAGGTGAACAAAAAAGAGGCATCAGTAATGACTCATAAATTTTGAGTCAGAAAGAAAAGCATCTTCTGACCACTGAGACTGGCTTGGCATTATCAGCTAGGCCTTGATGTCCTTCTGTTAAACATCAACAACTTCACAGAATACCAACACCAAACAAGGCCACTCTGTGACCACAGTGGATCAAGATAAAAACAATACCACTTAAGAAACAACAGATGGATAGATTAACAAAATGTGCTACATATACACAATGGGATATTACTCTGCCATAAAGAGAAATGAAGTCCTGATACATGCTACAACATGGATGAACCTTGAAAACATTATGCCGAATGAAATAAGTCACAAAAGGACAAACACTGTATGATCCCACTTAAATGAAATATCTAGAAGAGGCAAATTCATAGAGACAGAAAGTAAATTAGAGGTTATCAGGGATGGGAAACCAAAAACTAAACCCGCTGCCATCGAGTCGATTCTGACTCATAGCGACCCTATAGGACAGAGTAGAACTTCTCCATAAGGTTTCCAATGAGTGCCTGGTGGATTTGAATTGCCGACCTTTTGCTTAGCAGCCATAGCTCTTAACCTCTACGCTACCAGGGTTTCCATCAGGGATGGGATGGAGGGAGAAAAAGGGAGTCATTGTTTGGGAGCAGTGAGTTTCTGTTAAGGTTGATGCAAAAATTTGGAAATGGGAAATGAATAGTGGTGATGGTTGCACACCATGATGAACGAAATGTCACTGAATTGTACATTCAAAAAATGTTAAAATGGCAAATGTTTTGTTATCTATATACTTACCACAATAAAAAGTTTTTAATGAAATAATTTAAAAACTAACAACAACGAAGTAAGACCACTTCATCATTATCTCTGAACCCAGACAGAAACATGAACATTGTCTAAATCACAAAAATGATCAAACATCACCTATCCTGGCTAGTATAAAGGCTGTTGCTTCTTTACTAATTACAGGTTTAGCCTTGCTTCATTCCTCCCATCTTCTATATAAGATTGATTAAGATACCTGATCATATAATTATCCCTGCTTCTGACAGTATTCAATCCAGAGCAAAGCCCCACCTCCTTGAACTTGCCCCTGGATCACCTAACAACAGCCAATCCTATAATATGTTCTTGCTAACACTTCTCACTGAGATACCTCTTAGGTCTCCATGGTACACATTCTCCCTCACTGCAATGAGGCAGTCAATAAATCCAACTTCGTTCAACTTAGATGTGTTTTTTGGTAGTCTTTGGCTGAAGGGCATTGACATTGGCATAAGCAACACATGCTGGATGTGGTGCCATTCCCTGAGATGAGAAAAATGGGGCATGGTTGGGTCGACCAACTCTTTGCCTTCCATGCCTATGTGGGAGATGTTGTCAACTGCCCAAGGCAGAGGCTGGAAGGTTTACCAGTACTCTCACAAGGGCTCTGAGGTTTTTATTGATACCCCATGTTGTTCCCTCTTGAGTATTAACAACTTCATTCATATTAAAACATAGAAGGAATCAGTAGCTGATATTTAATGAGAGAATGCTATGTCCTGGTCAATGTTTTAAGGGTTCTGGATGTTTTCATTCATTTACCCCTCATATCAACCCTGTGAGGACAGATACTATTATCCTGGGTTTACTACTGAAGAAACTGAGGTAAAGAGCTTACATAACTTGAGGCGTCAGGATTCGAACAAAGCACCTCCTATACGGCAAGCCATATTCTAGGTCCGCCAAGGCCATCATCCTCAAACTCTACTTAGAAGGCCGAGAGGCAGCCATCTTGTTTGTAGTCCGCAAGACTGCAACTCCCGGCAACCCTTGCGGCAGCGGCCTTCCACACACAACAAATCCCGGCGTGCCTCTGGGCATCCCGGGGTGGAGGGTTCTAGAAGGCGTGACGTGGGGTCTGGAACGGGCTCGGAGGCGGGCGCCTCTCGGCAGTCGCTGTGGCTGCAGCCGCCGGGTCTGGGGACGCGGGTGGACGGGGCCGCGGGCGCAAACTCCTCGTCTCGCCGGCCATGGCCGCGCTCAGCCGGCCCTTTTGCGGGCTGCCCCTGAGCGGCAGCTCGGACTTCCTGCAGCCGTCGCCGGCCTTCCCCGGCC
>NW_004444126.1:713521-723548 GCF_000243295.1 Trichechus manatus latirostris | reverse complement strand
CCCCGAGCAGTCCCGGCGGGAGCGTGGCGCGCGGACGGTGAGGAGCCCGGCGGGCGCGGGACGGGCGGGAGGGCCAGACGCCCCTTGCGGCGGGTGCGGGCTCCGCGCTCGGGCTCGTTAACTCTCCGGGTAGGCTTCTCAGCCTCAGTTTACAGATGAGGAGACTGAGCCCCAGAGCCGTTAACTGTAAGGCGCCTGAAGTCTCTCAGCCTAGGAGTCCGGGGTTCAAAGCTCGCCTGGGTCGGCCGGTGGAAGTGGGATTGGAAGCCCGGCCGACTGGAACCTGGAGGGTCCCCTCGGCGCGTCCGTTTATGGTTAACAACTCAGTGCCTCTCGGACACTCGGTTTCCTCATCCGCAAAGTGGGAACAGAAAATCTACCCTCTTAGTGCGATCGTGGAAATAAAGTGCTTAGCCCAGTGCCTGCACCGAGTCTGTTTTCATTACGTTGGTCCCGCCAAATTTATTTCTCACGACCTTGGCAGAATGAGAAGGTTAGATTTCAGTCTCGGGACCACCTGGCTGCCCTTGTGACCTGTATACATCCTACTCAGCAAGGAAAGAAAGGGACAGCTGGTACATGTGGGGTGGTGGGTAAGTAATGGAGCGAGAAAGAGTGGATGCTGAAAGCGTAACAAACTCATATCTCAGTTGACTGAATTTTTTGTTTCAACAGTGTTTCAGTTCACTGTAAAAAGAAACACAAGCGAGAGGAGGAGGAGGATGATGAGTAAGTTTCAGGCGCTGTTTATTCGTTTATTCACTTTATAGTCCGTATTTAACCCTTTCATGTCCTCAACTACTCATTTTAGGTGAGAAAGGAACACATTAGGTGTCTCTTTGGAAGGAGCTGCATGAAACTGATAACATTGGTTGCCTTTTGGAGAAGGGACTGAGTGGTTGGCAGACAGAAGTTGGAGGAAAACTTCATGTTATAATCTGTTGTAATGTTAGAATTCCAAGTGTGCCGAAGGATACACATTGAAAAGTCTTATAGCGCACACTCCTAGTTCTCTTCCCCATAGGCAATCTCTCTGTTGCTGTATTCCTATTTCTCCTTTAGAAGATAGTCTAAAAACTTCAAGTTTATGATTGTGTAAACCAAAAACCAAAACCCATGGGGACCCTAGAAGACAGAGTAGAACTGCCCCATAGAGTTTCAAAGCTGTAAATCTTTATGGAAGCAGACTGCCACATCTTTCTCTGCAGAGGCTGGTGGGTTCAGACCACCGACCTTTTGGTTGGCACCCAAGCTCTTAACCACTGTGCCACTGGGGCTCCTTATAATTGTAAAGACCTCTGTTTTTACCTTGATAGGAAGATAATTGTTCCTGTTGTGCAACACATGGTTCTTGTCATTTCACTGCCCTATAGCTTGTCTGTATCAGCACATGGAGTTCTACCCAATTTGTTTTTCAACAGTTGACTGGAATTCTGTTGTAGGGCTGCTCTTGTTGGATGCCATTGAGTCAATTTTGACTCATGGCAACCCTGTGTGATAGAGTAGAGCTGTCCTATAGGGTTTTCATGGCTGTGATCTTTTACTGGCAGATTGCCAGTTCTTTTCCCACAGAGCTGTAGAGTGGGTTCAAATCATCAGTCTTTAGGTTAGCAGCTGAGCACTACCAGCACTCCTTAGGGTGAGGTATAGATAGTTTCCTAGTTTCCTATTAAGAGATTTCCAAGTTATTTCTAGTCTTTTGCTATTACTAGCAAAGCTACTGTGACCATTCTTTTAAAATTCTTTGTATATATTTGCAAGTTGATTGATGGATTACTAAACAGTCGCTGGGTTTCTTCAAGAGATGTTGCCAGTTTATGCTCTTGTTAACAGTGGGAATGCCTGTTTCTTCATTTACCAGAACTATAATTCACATTTTTTGATCATCGCCTAACTGATAGGTGAAAAATTGTATCTCGTAGACAGGGAGACTGATAGAAAAATGGGTAAAAATTCCCCAAAGAGGAAATCCAAATGACTGACTAGCAAATGAAAAGGTAGATGTTAACCCCATCAGTCTTCAAAGAAATGCATATTAAAACCACAGTGAGATTCCACTTTACCATCCGATGTTAGAGAGGATGTGGGGCAACAGGGATTCTCATCCAGTGTGGATGGAAGTGTAAATTGGAACAAGCATTTTGGAAAACAGTTTGGCATAATCTGATAAATTGAAGGCACACATATATCCATACACCCAACAATTCCCCTTCCTGGTTGTGTATAGTCTAGAGAAGTTCATGTGTGCACGAGATACAAGAAAGTTCATAGCTGCGTTGTTTGTAATAGCTTAAAACTGGAAACAACCCAAATGTCTCTCAACAGTAAAATGGATAAAGTAAATTATAAAAGTCATACAGTGGAGTCCTATTCAGCGAAAAAATGAAGGAAGTACACATACACGTGTCAGTGTGGATGTGCCTTATAAGCATAATGTGAGCAAAAGAAATACCGCAAGAATGTATACAGAATAATTCCTAAAATATGAAATTGAAAATGAGGCAAAACTGTATTGTTTACAGATGTATACCTACATACATGATAATGCTTTTTTTTAAAGAAGCAGTTACCATAAAAGACAGTGTTTACCTGTAGGAAGTACCATTTGGGCATGCAGCAGTGTTCTATATCTTGAATGATATTTTCGTGGATGTTTGCTTTATAACTGTTTGTCATATCGTATATTTGATTCAGTTGTATGTGTGTAGGATTTTATGACTTAAAAGATTAAAGAAATTGGATAACAATTTGTATTTTGCTAATTGTAGATGTTGAACATCTTCATTTAAGCCATTTGTTTAATTTTGTTTGAATTGTTCATGTTTCTGCCAATATTTTATTGACTTGTCTTTTTCTCATTGATTTCTAAGAAGTCTTTATTAAGGAAATTAGCGGTTTATTAAGTGTGTAGCAGATGTTTTCTCCAAATTTGTCATTTGTCTTTTAACTAAGTTTAAAGTGTAAAAACTACTGACTAAAAAGGATAACCACTTTTAATTTTACATGTAGAGAGATTGAAGCCCTGGAAGGAGGGACTAGACATTTGGAGGTCTAAAGCTTGGAATTGTGCTGCTCAGCTCCACTTCCATAGCTGTTATCAGTAGCTAGAAGTCTTAATATCACATTTTCTTTGTAATTCAATTACCATTGAGCTCTATTTGCAAAGTGGACATGAAGTGTTGTTGTGTGCCATCAGGTCAATTCTGATTCACAGCTACCCTATAGCTTATCCAAATCATGTTGTTGGAGGTCAAAGGTCAGAACTCAGCTTTTACACTCAGTTGTATATAATAGTTGAATTGTTAAATGCGCTGGGAAATTACCTGTCCCCTCTAGATTTATTCTGCCTCTTTTTAGCTGGGTTCTTATATGTATGATTTTATTTTCCTCTGCTTTCTACAACTTCATATATTTGAAAACTACCCATATATTATAGAAATATTTGATGTATGTATGCATATATATATAGGTAGATATTCTTAATACTTAGGAGATAAAGTTTCTTGTGAGCCAAACATGTTATGTAATAGTTGATTAAACTAAAAAATTTAGGTTCCAGAGAGCATTATAACTTCTCAGATTTTATATCACCAGAGAATTTAATGTTGATTTTCCCAGTCGTGACATGGAATAGGAATTTCCCACTGTACAATACATGATGCTTCCTTTGACCTTCAGTTTAGAGAATCAGAAGCTGTGGTAGCCGTTAATGAATTTTGGTTACAGAGCTATGTTCTAGTCTTGACATTGCACTTACTGATGCCAAGACAGTAAAGTACTTTTGATCTAAATACTTGAGTAGAATAGGGACGGTTGCCTATTTTAACTTGCTTCTGACAGCTTTCAGTTAAACATGGGCATGTTGTGTTTGCACATACTAGTTTATGGAGAGAGCTTGAACAGTTGAATGTCCGTAAAGAATCAGGGATTCAATGAAAATGGCATAGAGGTAGGATGCAGCAGCTCTGCATTCTGGTCCTAAACATCAGCTCACTACCTTGCTGTGAGACTTTGGAGGGGCACTTTAACTTTCCTAGGCCCTAGTTTCCAAATCTACAAAACAAAGGAATGGGATTTGATGAACTCTGAGGTCTCTGTGAACTATGAATTTGTCTAGGAAGTGAAGACAGTATGTTGCAAGGTGGGAGAAAAGTGGACCCCATTATTGATGATGGACTGATAGAGCCATCTGACAGCCTTTGACATTTTAGAGGGGAATGAGAAATCAGTAGTATCACCTGCACCTATACACTTGGAACAGACCTGATGAAGCATATATTTTTTGCCCTGAAGGACTATGGGATGGCTGCCAGAACGCTTCCGCATATGACCAACTTGATGGAGCCTGCAGTATGACAAAATATGGCTCTTGCTGAATTGCTGCTTTGTGATATTTGGTTCTTTTCCTTCCCGTTTGGCCATTTGAGAGCAAATAAGTAGGAATGACTTTAAGTTCTCTAGTTGAATACTTCTAATCTGAAGAGGCAAAATCCCGCAGGTACAGCCTAATTTGGCAAAGAGAAGTAGAAGAAAACGTCTCAGTAAGGCTGAGGGTGACAGAAAATGCATGGTTTTCCATCTTGTAATCATACACTGTCAAAAAAATCTAGAGTTTTTTTTGCATTGAAGAATTTAAAGATGAGGATGATAAACATTTCATTTGTTTTCTAGCTAGTTTTTTAAAAGTTAGACTTATCATTGAAATTTTTTTTTCTTCAGTTGTCCAGTGAGAAAGAAAAGGCTGACTGAAGCAGGGCTCTGTCCTGGCCCTAATGACTGGATTCTTTGTACACATCAGGAACTAGAGGGTCATGGAGTAAATCCGTGTACTAGTGGCCTTCCTGCATCTGGCATGTTAGATGTGATCTGTGAAGAAATGGATCAGACAGCTGCAGAACCACAGTGTGAAGTTGCCCGGAGGAGGCTTCAAGAAATTGAGGACAGGTAAATGGGCAGCATATATAGCTGGCTTATTCCTATAAAAATCAGGGAACTCAAAGTGTACACTTTACATGCTAACATGAGCTTGTAGACTAGAACTAAGGATTTTCATGTACTACCTCTGAATCTTAGTTTTTGATTTATGGCATAGTTTTCTGGGATACCTTCAAATTTGATTGCATCTTAAGTAAAACTTTTTTGTTAAATTGAAATGTTGAACAACTCTTTTGTATATACTTTTTTTTACCTAAGCTTTTATACTGAACTTTTGCTGTAGTACCTGTTGCCTTTATCCTTTTTTATTTTTCAAAATTTTCCCAGTTGCTAGAATAATGTGTAATAGCTTGAGCTTGGCTAAATAATTTTCTTTCTCCTTCTGCTGCCTTAATTTACATAGGATAATTGATGAAGATGAAGAAGTTGAAGCCGACAGAAATATTAACCGTCTCCCCAGTCTTGTCCTTTCTGATACCATGAAAACAGGTTTGAAGAGGGAATTTGATGAAGTCTTTACAAAGAAAATGATTGAGTCCATGTAAGTTTTGGTACTTGATTTCCGTTTAATTAGATCTTTAAGGGAAAACCCAGTGTCTCTAGACAGTGCCTGTCCTATCCTAGTTATCTCTTTCATCTGCTGATCACCAGACAAGTGAAAGCACAGTAAGTTTTCTATTTAGCTTGTTGGCCTCTTGGAGACAGTTTTCCTTAGTTTATAGAGTGAACAAATGTTGTGCAAGCAGGAGTTTGAAGTATACAGGAGTGGCTTCCTTGCCTGCTTACCTCTTGTTTGAAGTCCTGAAATGCATTATAGATGCACTACAGTCTAATACTTGGGAATGGAGGACGGGCAAAGGAGAGTCCATTCGCTTATGTTCACGTGATAGGCTATAGAAATCACATTTTGAAATTGCTTGTTTACCTGGCTCTCTCAGTTATCCAGGAACACCATTGAGACCTAGGAAACAAAAGTGTACCGGCAGTAAAAATAATTACCACAAAGGTCACAAACCAAAGCTTATATTCTTGCCCCATATCATAGCCCCTAAGGACCTATAGCAGAACCAACTTGCTGTTGTCGCCACCACTCATCAGTGTATTGTACTGTAGTGGCTTGCATGTTGCTGTGATACTGAGATTTATGCCACCGGTATTTCAAATACCAGCAGGGTCACCCATGGTGCACAGGTTTCACGGGGCTTCAAGGCTAAGACAGACTAGGAAGGAGGACCTGGCAGTCTACTTCTGAAAAAATTAGCTAGTGAAAACCTTATGAATAGCAGCAGAACATTGTCTGATACACGATTGGAAGATTAGCCCCTCAGGTTGGAAGACACTCAGAATACAACTGGGAAAAACTGTCTCCTCAAAGTAGGGTTGACCTTAATGACATGGGTGGAGTCAGGCTTTCGAGGTCTTCATTTGCTGATGTGGCATGACTCAAAATGAGGAGAAACAGCTGCAGACATCCATTAATAACCGGAATGTGGAATATACAAAGTATGAATCTAGGAAAATTGGAAGTTGTCAAAAATGAAATGGAACCCATAAAGATTGATATCCTAGACATTAGTGAGTTTAAAGGGCTGGTATTGACCATTTTGAATCAGACATTCATACGGTCTGCTATGCCGGCAGTGACAGATTGAAGAGGAGTGGCGTCGCATTCATCATCAAACAGAGCATTTTAAGATTATCTTCAAGGACAATGCTGTCAGTGATAGGATAATATCCGTAAGCCTACAAGGAAGACCAATTCATACGACTATTGAAATTTGCAGACCAACCCCTCTGAGTTCAAAGATGAAGGAATTACAGATTTTTACCAACTCTGCAGTCTGAAATTGATCAAACATGGAGTCAAGATGCAGTGATAATTACCGGCAATTGGAACGTGAAAGCTGGGAACTAAGAAGGATCAGTAGTTGCAAAATACGGCCTTGGTGATAGAAACGATGCCGGAAATCATATGGTAGAACTTTCCCCCTTTGCAAGACTAATGACTTCTGCATTGCAAATACCTTTTCTCAGCAACATAAACGGCGACTATACAAGTGGACCTCACCAGATGGAATACACAGGAATCAAATACATGTGTGGAAAGAGACGATGGAAAAGCTCAATATTATCAGTCAGAACAAGGCCAGGGGCTGACTGCAGAACACACCATCAATTGCTTATGCAAGTTCAAGTTGGAACTGAAGAAAATTAGAATAAGTCCACAAGAGCCAAAGTATGACCTTGGGTATATCTCACCTGAATTTAGAGACCATCTCTAAGGCAGATTTGATGCATTGAACACTAATGACCAAAGACCAGACGAGTTGTGGAATGACCTCAAGGACAACATACATGAAGAAAGCAAGAGATCACTAAAAAGACAGAAAGAAAAGACCGAAGTGCACGTCAGAAGAGACACTGAAACTTACCTAAACGTCGAGTAGCTAAAGCAAAAGGAAGAAAAGATGAAGTCAAAGAGCTAAACAAGATTTCAAAGGGGAGCTCGAGAAGACATAGTTAAGTATTACAGTGACATGTGCAAAGACCTGGAGATAGAAAACCAAAAGGGAAGAAAACACTCGGCATTTCTTGAGCTGAAAGAACTGAAGGAAAAAATTCAAGCCTCAAGTTGCAATATTGAAGGATCCTGTAGGGAAAATAGTGAACAACACAGGAAGCATCAAAAGAAGTTGGAATACACAGGATTATTGTACCAAAAAGAATTGGTCGGCATTCAACTATTTCAGGAGGTAATGTGTGATCAAGAACCGATGGTACTGAAGGAAGACATATAAGCTAAACTGAAGGCATTGACAAAAAACAAGGCTCCTGGATTTAACGGAATGTCAACTGAGATGTCAACAAACAGATGCAGCACTGGAGGTGCTCACTCGTCTATGCCAGGAACTTTGGAAGACGGCTACCTGACTGATCGACTGGAAGAGATCCATATTTGTGCCCATTTGTGCCAAACCTAGATTTTTGAGTGGAATGCAGAAATTAACTATCAATAATATCACACGCAAGTAAAATTTTGCTGAAGATCATTCAGAAGCAGTTGTGGCAGTACATCGACAGGGAACTGGCAGAAGTTCAAACCGGATTCTGAAGAGACATGGAATGAGGTATATCATTGCCGATGTCAGATGGTTCTTGGCTGAAAACAGAGAATACCAGAAGGATGTTTACCTATGTTTTCTTGACTTTGCAAAGCCATTTAATTGTGTGGATCGTAACAAATTACGGATAACATTGCAAAGAATGGGAATTCCAGAACACTTAATTGTGCTCAGGAGAAACCTGTATATAGACCAAGAGGCAGTTGTTTGAACAGAACAAGGGGATACTGTGTGGTGAAAAGTCAGGAAAAGTGTGCATCAGGGTTGTATCCTTTCAGCATACTTACTCAATTTGTATGCTGAGCAAATCCAAGAACCTGAACTATATGAGGAAGAACACAGCATCAGGAGTGGAGGAAGACTCATTAACAAACAGCAATATGCAGTTGACACGTATGGAAAGGGAAGAGGTCCTGGATAAGTAAAGTGTTACTGAAGAAGAAGAACAAAGAGGCCTCATACTACCTGATTTTAGAACCTATTATACTGCCACGGTAGTCAGAACAGCCTGGTACTGGTAACAACAGTGGATACATACACCGGTGGAACAGAATTGAGAATCCAGACATAAATTCATCCACCTGTGAACAGCTGATATTTGACAAAGGCCCAAAGTCTGTTAATTGGGGAAAAGACAGTCTCTTTAATAAATGGTGCTGGCATAACCGGATATCCATCTGCAAAAAACTGAAACAAGACCTGTACCTCACCCCCATGCACAAAAACTAACTCTAAATGGATCAAAGACATAAATATAAAATCAAAAACGATAACGATCGTGGAAGAGAAAATAGGGACAATGCTAGGAGTCCTAATACATGGCATAAACACAATACGAACCATAAGTAATAATGCACAATCCCTAGAAGAGAGACTAGATAACTGGGAGCTCCTAAAAATCAAACACTTAGGCTCATCAAAACACGTCACCAAAAGAGTAAAAAGACAACCTACAGACTGGGGAAAAAATTTTGGCTATGACAAATCCGATCAGCATCTAATCTCTAAAATCTACAAGATACGACAAAACCTCAACAACAAAAAGACAAATAACCCAATTAAAAAATGGGCAAAGGATATGAACAGGCACTTCACCAAAGAAGATATTCAGGCGATTAACAGACACGTGAAGAAGTGCTCACAATCATTAGCCATTAGAGAAATGCAAATCAAAACTACAATAGGATATCATCTCACCCCAGTAGGGCTAGCATTAATCCAAAAAACACAAAATAATAAATGCTGGAGAGGTTGTGGAGACTGGAACACTTACACACTGTTGGTGGGAATGTAATATGGTACAACCACTTTGGAAATCCATTTGGTGCTTCCTTAAAAAGCTAGAAATAGAAGTACCATACGATCCAGCTGTCTCACTCCTTGGAATATGTCCTAGAGAAATAAGAGCCGTCACATGGATATATGCACACCTATGTGCACTGCAGCACTGTTCACAATAGCAAAAAGATGGAAACAACCTAGGTGCCCATCAACGGACGAATGGATAAACAAATTGTGGTGTATTCACACAGTGGAATACTACGCAACGATAAAGAGCAATGATGAAGCTGTGAAACATCGTATAACATGGAGGAGGCTGGAACTTATTATGCTGAGTGAATTTAGTCAGTCACAGAAGGACAAATACTATATAATACCACTGTTATAAGAACTCAAGAAAAGGTTTAAACGCAGAAGAAAACATTCTTTGATGGTTACGAGAGTGGGGAGGGAGGGTGAGGGTTATTTACTAACTAGATAGTAATCATCTTAGGTGAGGGGAAGGACAGCACACACTACAGGGGAAGTCAGCACAACTGGACTAAACCAAAGCTAAGAAGTTTCCTGAATACAATCAAATACTTTGGGAGACAGAATAGCAGGGGTAGGGGTCTGGGGACCATGCTTTCAGGGGACATCTAGGTCAATTGGCATAACAAAGCTTATTAAGAAAATGTTGTACATCCTAC
>NW_004444126.1:710725-713421 GCF_000243295.1 Trichechus manatus latirostris | reverse complement strand
TGGGGTCTTAAAAGCTTGCAAGCGGCCATCTAAGATGCATCAGTTGGTCCCAACCACCTGGAGTAAAGGAGAATGAAGAACACCAAAGACACAAGGAATGTATTAGCCCAAGAGACAGAAAGGACCACATAAACCAGAGACTTCATCAGCCTGAGACCAGTAGAACTAGATGGAGCCTGGCTACCACCATTGACCGCCCTGACAGGGAACACAACAGAGAGTCCCTGATGGAGAAGTAGAAAGATGTGCTGCAGAACTCAAATTCTAGTGAGAAGACCAGACTTAACGGTCTGACTTGACACTGGAGGTACCCCGGAAAGCATGGTCCCTGGATTATCTATCAGCCCAGAACTAAAACATTTTCCAAGGCCAACTCTTCAGACAGGTATTGGACTGGACTATGGGACATAAAGTGACAACTCTTGAGGAATGTGCCTCTTAGCTCACGTAGATAGAAGAGACTGAAGAGGCAGCTTCTGTCCAGAGGTGAGATGGGAAGGCAGAGGGGGTTAGGAGCTAGTTGAATGGACGTGGGGAATCGGGCAGAAAGGAGGAGTGTGCTGTCACAGAATGAGGTGAGCGATTAGGGTCACATAACAATGTCTGTATAAAATTTAGTATGGGAGACTAACTTGAAATGCAAACTTCATTTAAACTACAACAATTAAAAAAAAATCAGTTGGATTCCTTTACGCCAACAAAGAGAACCTCGAAGAGGAAATCACCAAATCAATACCATTTACAGTAGCCCCCAAGAAGATAAAATATTTAGGAATAAATCTAACCAGAGATGTAAAAGACCTGTACAATAAAAACTACAAGACACTACTGCAAAAAACCAAAAGAGACCGCATAAGTGGAAAAACATAGCTTGCTCATGGATAGATAGACTCAGCATTGTGAAAATGTCAGTTCTACCCAAAGCAGCATACAGATACAAGGCAATCCCGATCCAAATTCCACTGGCATTTTTTAATTAGATGAAGAAACAAATCACCAACTTCATAGGGAAAGGGAAGAGGCCCCTTATAAGTAAAGCGTTACTCAAGAGGAAGAACAAAGTGGGAGGCGTCACACGACCTGATTTTAGAACGTATTATACCGCCACAGTAGTCAGAACAGCCTGGTACTGGTACAACAACAGATACATAGATTAATGGAACGGAAGTGAGAATCCAGACACAAATTGGTCCACCTATGAGCAGCTGATATTTGACAAAGGCCCAAAGTCCGTTAATTGGGGAAAAGATGGTCTCTTTAACAAATGGTGCTGGCATGACTGGATATCCATCTGCAAAAAACTGAAACAAGACCATACTTCACACATTGTACAAAAACTAACTCAAAATGGATCAGAGACTTAAATATAAAATTGAAAATGGTAAAAAGATCTTGGAAGAAAAAATAGGGACAATGCTAGGAGCCCTAATACATGGCATAAACACAATATGAACCATAAGTAATAATGCACAAGCACCAGAAGAAAGACTAGATGACTGGGAGCTCCTAAAAATCAAACACTTATGCTCATCAAAACACTTCACCAAAAGAGTAAAAAGACGACCTACAGACTGGGAAAAAATTTTTGGCTACGACAAATCCGATCAGTGTCTTATCTCTAAAATCTACAAGATAACTGTAAAACCTCAACAACAAAAAGACAAATAACCCAATTAAAAAATGGGCAAAGGATATGTACAGGCACTTTGCCAAAAATATTCAGGCGGCTAACAGACACATGAAGAAATGCTCATGATCATTAGCTGTTAGGGAAACGCAGATCAAAACTACAATGAGATACCATCTCACCCCAACAAGGTTGGCATTAATTCAGAGAACAGAAAATAATAAATGCTGGAGTGGTTCTGGAGAGACTGGAACACTTATGCACTGTTGGTGGGAATGTAAAATGGTACAACCACTTTGGAAATCGATCTGGCGCTTCCTTAAAAAGCTAGAAATAGATGTACCGTCCAATCCATCTATCCCACTCCTTGAATATATCCTTGAGAAATAAGAGCCATCACATGAATAGATGTATGCACACCCATGTTCGTTGCAGCATTGTTCACAGTAGCAAAAAGACGGAAACAACCTAGGTGCCCATCGGCGGACAAGTGGATAAACCAGTTGTGGTATGTTCACACAATGGAATACTATGCAATGATAAAGAATATCGATGAAGCCGTGAAACATAACATGGAGGAATCTGGAGGTCATTATGCTGAGTGAATTTAGTCACAGAACAGCAAATACTATATAATACCATTGTTATAAGAAGTCAAGAAAAGGTTTAAACACAGAAGAAAACATTCTTTGATGGTTACGAGAGTGGGGAGGGAGGGTGAGGGTTATTTACTAACTAGATAGTAGATAAGAATTATCTTAGGTAAAGGGAAGGACAGCACACACTACAGGGGAAGTCAGCACAACTGGACTAAACCAAAGCTAAGAAGTTTCCTGAATACAATCAAATACTTTGAGAGACAGAATAGCAGGGGTAGGGGTCTGGGGACTGTGCTTTCAGGGGACATCTAGGTCAATTGGCATAACAAAGCTTATTAAGAAAATGTTGTACATCCTACTTTGGTGAGTGGCCTCTGGGGTCTTAAAAGCTTGCAAGCGGCCATCTAAGATGCATCAATTGGTCCCAGCCACCTGGAGCAAAGGAGTATGAAGAACACCAAAGACACAAG
>NW_004444126.1:685561-710625 GCF_000243295.1 Trichechus manatus latirostris | reverse complement strand
CACAACAGAGAGTCCCTGATGGAGCAGGAGAAAGGTGGGGTGCAGAACTCAAATTCTAGTAAGAAGACCAGACTTAATGGTCTGACTGAGACTGGAGAGCATGGCCCCTGGATTCTCTCATCAGCCCAGAGCTAAAATAATTTCTGCGGCCAACTCTTCAGACAGGGATTGGACTGGACCGTGGGACAGAAAGTGATACTCGTGAGGAGTGTGCCTCTTAGCTTATGTAGAGAAAGGAGACTAAACAGGCAGCTTCTGTTCAGATGTAAGATGGGGAGGCATAGAGGATTAAGAGGTGGTTGAATGGACATGGGAAGTCGGGTGGAAAGGAGGAATGTGCTGTCACAGTATAGGGAGAGCAATTATGGTCACATAACAATGTATGTGTAAATTTTTGTATGAGAGACTAAATTGAAATGTAAATTTACACTTAAACTACAACATTAAAAAAATATATGCAGATGACACAACTTTGCTTGATGAAAGTGAAGAGGATTTGAAGCACTGATGAAGGTCAAAGACGACAGCCTTCAGTATGGATTACACCTCATCATAACGATAACAAAAACCCTCACAACTGGACCAGTAAGCATTATGATAAATAGAGAAAATAATTGAAGTCGTCGAGGATTTCATTTTACTTGGATCCACAGTCAACGTCCACAGAAGCAGCAGTTAGTAAATTAAATGCCGTATTGCGTTGGGCAAATTTGCTGCAAAAGACCTCTTTAAAAGTGTTAAAAAGCAAAGATAGCACTTTGAGGACTAAGGCACGCCTGACCCAAACCATAGTATTTTCAGTTACCTCATATGCGTATGAAAGCTGGAGAACGAATAAGGAAGACCGAAGAAGAATTGATGCCTTTGAATTATGGTGTTGGTGAAGAATATTGAATATACTATGCACTGCCAGAAGAACAAACAAATCTGTCTTGAAAGCAGTAGAGCCAGAATGCTCCTTATAAGCCACACTTCGTCTTAAGTACTTTGGGCATGTTATCAGGAGGGACCAGTCCCTGCAGAAGGACATAATGCTTGGTAAATTTAGAGGGTCAGCAAAAAAGAAGAGCCTCAATAAGGTGGATTGACACAGTGGCTGCAACAGTGGACTCAGGCATAACAACAGTTGTGAGGATGGTGCAGGACTGGGCAGTGTTTCGTTCTGTTTTACATAGGGTTGCTGTGAGTTGGAACCGTGATGGCACCTAAGAACAACATCTTTGCTATTAATTTAGATGTAATGAGCCTGGTTAGCTGGTCTAGATCAGCAGAGTAGAAACAGAAACAGCAAGTTAGAGCAGAAGAAACGAACTCACGGTAGCAAGTAATGACAGTTGACAGTGTGAGAAGATAAGAGAGGAAACTAGAAGCAAACCTAGGAGCCGAAAAAGCAGAGCAACCTGGGGCCCGTTAGGATAAGAAAAGACGACTAGCTCTGTAATCCTGGTAGCTCTTGAGCCTAAAGATCCCATGTTTTCATTATCCTCTGTGTGTGAAATAATATGCAAGTTATAAAATTCCATTTAGGCATTTGTGGTTAGGTGCCATTGAGTCAATTCTCATAGCGACCCTATGTGACAGAGTAGAACTTCTCCCATGGAGCTGTTGGGTGGGTTTGAACCGCCAACTTTTCAGTCAGCATCGGACCACTTAACCATTGTGCCACCAGGGCTCCTTTTTTAGGCATTTAAGCCTAGAAAATACTTTATATAGACTTGGTGCTCAATGAGGGTAAGTTTCAGAGAGCTGAAGAAGTATCTTAGAATACGAGTCCCAGTGATGCCAGACAGATGAAGCATTATTGCCTTTGGGCACAATGGAAGTGATTATGCTTGGAGGTTCAGCTGCTACTTGATGTTAGATCACAGACATTTTGCATTAGTGTCCTAGCTTGAGTGTATGATTAACTACCTAGTCCTGAGGGTGGGTAAATAGTTTAGCAAAGAGTAAGCAGGCCACATTGCCCTGCAGCCTAATACATAGCATTTTGTGGTCTTGGTAGTTTTCCAGAAGCTAGCGTTTGGGAGTGTTAGTCCCTGTTTGTGTTTTATTTTGACTTACTTGCCTTTGGGTAACCAAAATCATCACTGCCAGGGAGGGGACATAATCATTTTGGCTTAACTGAAAAGCATTGTACTTAATAGTTACATCAAGCAAAAAGCAACTGAAACTAAAATACTGTGTTTGTCCAGTGTTTCTTTCATTTATAATGGTTTAATACAAGGTAGCAGCCTGACCAAGATAGCAGGTCACATCTGCTAATATTGTCCACATTTTTTTTTTTAAATTTGTAATGCTAAAATAAATCTAGGGCCTTTATTTTACACGTTGGATGTTTATATTACTTCTAATCAAAGCATCAGGAAAGCCAGTTGGTTTAGTTATAGATTGCATGCAGAACTGATATTTTATATATTTGAGTGGCCTTTCTAAAGATCAGTTTGAATTGTCATAAATCTCCTATTTTGACACCAGCAGTTCTTACCCCTGAGGTATTAAATAGCAGGCATTAGTTGTTCAGCACATATCTCTTATTTCCATGACCTAGTTTTTTTTATAAAAAACTGTATTTATGTCTTAGGAGCCGTCCTTCCATGGAGCTTGTGCTCTGGAAACCTCTCCCTGAACTCCTTTCTGATAAGCCAAAGCCGTCAACTAATGTTAAGAACTACACAGGAGAGAGCCAAACTAAGCATGCAGCTGCTGGCACTGCCTTCCCTCAGAGAACTGAACTGTTTTTGGAACCACGGCAAACAGGGGTGCCTCTTTACAATAGTTTGGAGACAGCTGCTTGCACAGAAGAAGAGATGGAACTTTAGAAACCATTTTCTACGCTAAAGTTGTCAAATTTTAGAAGGTTCCTGTGTTCAGCCATGAGCCTACTTGCATAGTATAGGGACTTGAAGGTTTTATGAAACGGGTGTAATAATATCTCCACCTGTGATTTGGGGTGGGACTCTTCATTTTGGGTAGCTGTTTATTGAATTCAACTTTTTGCCAAGGAAGCTTTTCTCAAGGGAAAAGCCATTTCCTAAGGGGCTTATTAAAGAAATGTCACAGCCTCTACACAGGCAAGTATAGAAGCTGTATGAGTAAGGGTGACTTAAATCACCTATTACATTGTCTAAACCATTCAGACACTTGGAGAGTATTCTCCTTGGGATGAAAAAGTTGCATTAAGAAAGGATACACCTACTACAACTAACAGTTGATTCATAGCTTAGTCTGTGCACAGCTTTGTTTACAGTGGTGATTATATGTAATTGGTGAGGAGGAGGGAAGAAAGCAGTAACTTAAGCCTATTGTTAAGAAATTGAATGGGGACCCTAAAACTTGTATATTAGTTGTCAGTTCAATATAGCTGTATTGATTAAATAGCCAGTAACGTTGTGGCTCACCTCTTCGCCTCTGAAAATGCAATGAAAACACAAAGAAAAGGTTTTTCCTCAAAGCTTATTTGCCTTGTGCTACTGTTGCTCCTTGGTTTCCCCTGCATAATTGATAAGCCTGGTTATTCAGGAATGTTTACAACTTAATTAACTTTGAATGTTAGTTAAGATTGTGAGGTAACCCATGTGCAAACTGGCTATGGGAGAAGCATCCCTTAGTTAATCTTAAGGAAATTCTTGTCAGAGAAATGGATATTTTCTGGAGTAAAAGAAAAAAGTTGTACCTGTTTTAGCAAATTGAGTTTGTTTGTTTTACCTTAATTTAGAAAACAGTGAATGAATAATTAACTGAGAACGTATGGGTAAGTGACATTGAGATTTACTGAAATAGCCAATTTGCCTGGTGCTTAAACTGTTGTACAGTAAGGCTAAAAGTTAGTAGAGAATAGCTTCCTGCTACCAGGGAACCTTCACTTCTTGAATACCTACAGCAGGCTCAGGGTGTCCTTTGGGGATAACTAGGATTGAAGTTTTTCATTTCTCAGGAAGAGCTCTTCTGTGTGGACTCAGTGCAAAGTAAAATGACAATTTCTTTACTGCTACCAAATATCTATTATGACTTAAATGAGTATAATACTGACCCTTACATCACACAACAGGAGACCACTGCAGTTCTTTTTGTTTTATTTTATTTTCTGGGTTTCTTCTTGCTTTGTAGGAATCAGATACCTTGTGTAGAAAAAAATGGTTTATGCCAAGTAGAGGTGAATTTTTAGAAACCAGCTCCCAGACATCTTTGAAACCCATGCTGAAATCCCTTCCCTTGTTACAGATGGCATAGGAGTCAGTCACAAGTCTGTCAGTTGGACTTGTTTCTTCTCTTGGCCTGTTGTTCCTGCTTTCTCTATTTCTGTCTGGATAGTCAGGAAAAGATTTAATGTTTAATATTTAAACAAAATGTTTAATGTCTACACAGTAAAATTACATGAATTTCAAACCAGTATTGAAACACCAGTTGGAAACCAGCTAATAGTTTCTTAATCTCAGACTTAGAGATGAATGTAAACTGTATTCTGTTGAAATGTGCACGTGTTTGATTCATGCCGTTTGAAAAACTCCTGCCCTTGTGGTTGTTTAATGGGACCAACTTGTAAAGTGTGTAGCCTTACAGAAGTCTTCATGCTAAGAACTTTATTCTAGTATAACTCAAAAACATGAAGCAACTGTCCATAGCTGGGAGTTCATCCCAGTGCTAGGGTGGAAGGTGAGAAGAAAGCTTTCCAAAGAAGGGCCCAAAACATAACTGTGATTGTCTTCTATAGGAATTGTTGGGCAGGCCTGATCAAAGGTCTGTACGATTGATGGAAAAGAGGAAAGAAGGGCCAGTAACAAGGCTCTGACACTATTGGTAGGAGAGACTTAAGATTCTGTTAATTACCATCCAAACAGAACTTGTTTCAGGAGTCAAGTTATCTGATAAAATATTTATTTCTGCAGGAGAATTGATGTTTAATGCGCCTTTTTGACATTTTTCTGGCACATGTTTGTACAAAGATTGTTTTCTTCATCTTGTGGTGCTTAGTCCTCTGAGCTGTCTCCACAGTCCCAATACCTTTGCTTTGTTTTTCTTTCGTAGCATAGGGGTTTTGCTTTTGCCCTCAGATTTTCTTCCCAGGTCTCTTTCATTTTATACAACTTTTGCAGCATGGATCAAACATTGGCTTACTATGCTAATGTATGAAGAGAAAAAAATTATCTAAAGCAGGTGAGCTTTAATGAACAAATGTATATTTTCTCTAAGTTTGAGTAGGGTGTGTGTGTGTTTAATATGAGAAAGACTGGTTCTCACAAATATTAATTAAATAAAAAAAAACTGCTATTCGTTCTTAAAAAGATACAAATGTAAAATTTAGAAAAATTCCTAGGATAGGGGCCAGAACCATGAGAAGAGTTTTTACCAGCAAGTTTATTTGTTATTTTGGATCTGGAACTTGGTTTTTTAATAGTGACAAGAATGGTGCGGTAATAGGAGAGTTCTGGAAGATGCTGTCAGTTTTAATTTAAACTAAGAATTTGGTGTTTCTGTATTTTATTGTTTTCAATAAAACTTAAGTGTTTTGGACTTTTTGAGATATTTGTGTTCCTATACTTGAGTAAATGATATCAGATACCTCTTTGCTTTCTTTAAATTGTAGTTAAAGCAGCATTCGTATCAGTGATGGACTTATTTAAATTTATTCAGAGGGGATGATTATGTTAGGTTAAAGGTAAATTTTGTAAATTTGCTATTTCCAAAACAGACTGTTTTGCCATTCTAAAACCCACAGGATGCTTTCCACTCAGAGCAAGTCACTGCTGTTGATTTGTCAGTATTCAGATGGCAGTGGTGACTGCATCCTCAAAAATGGTCGAGTGTGGAGTTGGAAACGGCATATAGAGTTCACAGAGTGGGCCTTGGAACCTTTAAAATGAGGAATAGGGAAGTTATATGATGTTGTTTCATGATACTTCCTTTCTTAAGAGTTGACAGGTCACTGGGTGGCAGTATTGCCTGCGTATTTATAACCATGTTTTTGATAAATGTGGATCCCTGATTTGTTGAGCAGGGGGAGTTAAGTTTGGGTTGCAGTTACAGAATACTGTTGTGTTTTTAACCAGAATTTGAAAATCACAACTAAAGGTTAACCTTGTGTTTTTTTTTTTTTTTTTTTTTTTTTTTTACACATTTGGAAATTAAAGGCTAACTAGAGAGTGACATTGAGTATTATAATCCAACTCACCAGTTTCAGTGTTCTTTCCGTTTGACCCATTGGTTTTACAAAGTCTTTGTGGAAATACCTAAGGGTTGGTCATTCAAATTTCATTGAAAATTCACCAATAAAGTGTTGTTCAGGCATAGTGTATATCAGTGTGGTTCAAATCTTCTAGCCCCATTAATTCCCTGGTTCTTTGGAACACAGTGGCATTTTAGAGGTAAACTAGGTGTGGTTAGAATACAGTGTTTAGACTACAGCTCCAACAAGACAATAATGTGAACAACTGATTGGTGGGTAAACAAGCTACTCTTCTGTCCCTTAATGAACCTTAGAAGTCACAAGATAAAGGTTCAATTTTTAGAAGACTACAACTTGATTGATACCTTAAAATATTCCTGGAGGAGGCAGTGTTACCTTCTGCCCTCAGGTCTATCCCTACTTTGTCCCTGCTGCAGTAGCACATCTAGTAGAAAAGCAAGGAGGCAGACATAAATCGGTGTTGCAAGGCCCAGGGAAATAGTGTGCGGGCATATTGTCACCTCAATCTTTTATCTCAGTTGTGGAATATAATATACACTTAATGGAAATCTTGGTTTGCTTTTGGGGAAAAGGTCTTGATTTTTAGTTCTAACTATTCAATTTGTTGTTTCAACATGAAAATGTCCTTGAATACCAGGTGTTTTCTCAGGGCTAAGCACAGTGCTTAATTTTTACCCATCTGTACAGGAAATGAAAACCTCAATCATCTACACTGACTATGTATGTCCTGTGTGTTATTTCTGTTAGTACAGCTGCCTCTTTCACGTGATGTCATTGAATATAACTTGAGCCTCAGTCCCCAGATGTTTGTGCTTTTATAACCCAGAAACCAAACCCACTGCCATCAAATCGATTCTGACTCACAGCGACCCTATAGGGTAGAGTAGAACTGCCCCATAGGGTTTCCAGGGCTGTAAATCTTTACAGAAGCAGACTGCCACATCTTTCCTGGAGCAGCTGGTGGGTTTGAACCAGTGACTTGACCACAGTGGGTCTGGTTTTTTTTTTTTTAACAAACCCCAAATAGATTCTGAGCTCTTAAATTTTCAGTTACAGAAAATCAGGTGAGAAAAGGTTCTCAGTCATGGGGACAGCTGAAGGCAGTCCTTACATTTACAATACAGAAACTCAGCACCTACACGAGCACTAGGAGTGGGCTCTGGCTTCAGCAACTGGGACTTAAGAGTCTTTCCTGCCTTCAGGCCTGCTTGTGGACACTGGCTCCTCGTCACCATACCACACACATTCCCTTGTACTTGCCTGAAGCTATCGACTGGTTTGCCTTGCTGCTTGGGGTTCTTTGCATCCTGCTGCTTTTCATGTATTAATTCACATTGACTTCCCCTGAGGTAGTCTTAATAAATGGAAAAAAATGCCATTTCAATGCTAAATTGACAGAATGATTTCATCTGCTGGTACAGGTGAAATTCTATAAATGAGGAAAGTACTCTCTTGTAAAAGGATTCCCAATGAAAAGATCACCATAAAGGATGAGGAGGTTAAAGTCTGTTTTAGTGACTAAGAGATTAAATCCCTTCCAAAGTAGATTAGGTAGTTAACAGCTAACTTTTGAGTACTTGGGATAATGCCTCAGCAACCTTCAGAGATATTGACTATCAGTCTCCTTTACAGATGAGGAAATAAGTGATGTTATGTGCTCAGGGTTACCTGGCTAGCCAGTGGTAGAGTTGAACCCAGAGGGTCTGAATCTAGAAAATGCTTTTAATACCTACATAATCTTGGTATTCAATGGCATATCATTCTCTAACATTTATGGTATAGCAAATCAGCAGTGGTTAAGGGTTCCACCTCTAGATCAGGCAGACTCAGGTTTGCATCTTAGCTTTGTCACTTGCTGTGATTTATTGGTCATTCTGTGTTTTTCGGGTGAAGAGACTGTCACAGAAATACAGTAGCTGCTTAAAGAGTAGACTGTTACCACTTATCACAGCCAGGAATTGAAGCAGGCAGTAATGTAGGGGGAACAGCCTTCATTCACTTTTAATAGTGGCATGCTCACTAAAATGGAACAAATTATTACCATAGCAAAGAAGTGAAACTTCTAGAGAGAACACAGACTTATGTATGGCCCAAGAAAGAAAAGAACAAAGACACTGCATTGCACTTTTTAATTGCACAGGTAGTTTGAAATAAATGGAGAAAGCACCTTCCAAAATCTACAGTAGCAGGGAAAGATTCCATCAAGCATTCACATAGTAAATTTCTAGAATTTCACAGAAGATTCTTGATCTTTACTTGGACTGTACCTGAGGGAAAAGTCACCCCCTCAGGTAGGTGTTCTCTCCAGAAGCAAACTAAAAGGAACTAAAACTGGAGGCAAGCCTGGTATGCTGAGGAGGGGAAAGAGAAATGATGAAGGGCCGTTCATAAATTCCATGTCTACTTTAAGACACTTGTCCGGTGACCCTTACTGTCTCCTTAATGTCTGCATGGTTCATCTTGTTAAGTGTTTTGGGGCAAACTACTGCCCTTAAGATGAAGGTGCAAGCTCAAAAACTCTAGTTCTGAATTATTATATTTGAGTACCTTGGACTGCTGGATGTCAAAAATCAATACTCGGGGTGATCTATGAGGTTTGAATAGACAGATACTTTAGAGGAATTCTCTAGGACTGTACCCCCTCTCCTTTAGCTTTTTGAGTACAGACGGGCTTCTCTGTTATCCTCCAGGCAGTGATGTTAAAACGCAAGGGAAAGGGCAACAGTATTGGATCATTATTTAGACACTAATTAGCTGGGGAAAGAGTTCACTGGCAAAAGTGTCCTCCCAAGAATGGTCTACACCAAGTGGAGAGGACATGTCACTGAAGGGGGAAGGGGAGCCCTCATATCCACAGTCACTATAAGCATCCACCAGGCAAGAAGATGGCTTCAGGCAGTGGCTGGACGAAAACAGATTTGAGATACCCAGCTCTGGAATGAAGTCATCTTCTACAAGTTCTTCTTTCACTGAGATGGTAAATTCAGGGTGATCCTTCTCTGAGGGGCTGAGAGGTGCTTCCTCGATTTTCACTACCACATTAGCTTGGCTCTCTGTCTCAGAGGGTATCTCTAAGACTAGGGGCTTGGTATATACGTGGTCAAAACGAATTAGTTCATTAATGGCTTCCAGCTTGGCTGGTGACGTCCCCAGTGATGGAGAAGGGGAGGCTGGTAAGGAACTGGGTCCTTCTGGGTGGCCTTCTGGGAGCTCCTCCAGGCTGGTAGACTCTGGGGAAAGACAGCTGAAGAACATGACTGGGTCCATGTTATCCAGAAGGCCCAAAAGGATATCAGACTGTAAGAAGCAAAAATTAAATTGAGTCCAATTATCAGAATGCACTTGAGAATCTACCTAGAATACTCAGTACTAGGTTTCCTAATGTAAGTTAATCACTATGCTATAGGATGACCTCAGGACCCACCAGGCCCATTTATCCATCCATGCCTCACTCCATGTCCTAAATCACCTGGAAATAGGAAGGTAGTTGATGTTACCTTTAACCCCACCAAAACTATCTTCCCCTGCCCTCACCTGTCTGGTTAGGGATGTCTGGCCTCAAACAAGTGGCTTTAACTAGTTATACAGCTCCTTACTAAATCAGAATGATCCCTACCTCAGTGTCTGAAGAGTCAACACTGTCAGAATCCATGGGGAGATGTTCTGGAGGGGTGACATCTGGGCCTGCACCTGCTGCAGAGGTGCACGTAGTCTGAGTGCTGCGGACTCAGCAGACCCGGCCACCGGCCTCGCTCCATTCCCCTGGGAGAAAAGACCAAAATGAATAAGCAGCTCAAACAGCCCGAGTCCCTAAGGAAATGCTAGCTAGGCAGCTATGACTCTCAGTTTTCAAGAAAGCTAGGAAACGATTCGTCACCACTTCTTTAGAGCTTACAATTCTTGCCTTTACCTTTGTTTTCATTTTCTTAATTCCTCCTCAAGAAAGGCTTAGAAAATGCAAGTAAGACTAACTTTCCATTGTGGCTTTCTTTGCAGCAAAACAGTTTTCTATCCAATGCAAAGATGCAAAATTCTTAAATAATACAAATTATTCAAGACCAGACTGATACTCTTAAATAATATTCTTAATAAAGTTCTATAGCAAATTTCAGCTTAGAATCGTTTAGTTGTTTTATGTTCTTCCTGAACACTACCTTCACAGAGTAGAACTGCCCTATTGTCAACCTTAGACAGTCACTCAAGAGTTGTCATCAAATTTGCCATCATCTATAAAACTAAAGCCCATACATACATCATGCTCATCAGAGACCCGTCTTATCACAATGAATCCTTTCCCTACTCATTCATATTTATCAACTACTACAGTTCTAGTGGCACTCAAAGTCTGATCTGACTGTCTCTTATTCTGGTTCTCAGTGTCTGCATGGTTCATCTTGTTATCCATATTTGTTAGTACTTGTTCTTAGAGAGCCATGTAACTTAATTCTTAGGACTTATTACTGTTCATTACACACTTGAAAAATGAGTAAGTGTCATTAGAAAAGGACACCTTGCCTGCATGGAAATGTAATTAGCGCTCTAAAATGTAAACATATTCACAGAGTCATGTCGCTCAGAACTAGTTCTCACAGAAGGTACAAAATAAAGGAGATGAGTTACCTTGGTCTCCACCTCCTCTCCAGTAACCAAGGCATCCATCCCCAAGCGCTGTCTTAACTCCTGGTTCTCAACTATAAGGCCATGAGTTTTCTCTCTCAAAAGCTGATTTTCTAACAAAAGTTTTTGGTTCTGGAAGAAAGTTCATAAGAGACTATTAAAGCATCTAATTTTTTCACTTAAGAAGTCACCTGATAACAGTGTCACTACAAATGGTTCTCGTTCCTTCTCCTTGAACTTTTGGAAAACTATGCTAATGTAGTTGTTTATGGTAGGTACTAAAAGGGCAGGTCATAATTATGAAAAATAAGCTATTTAAGAAGTGCCATTTCACAGGGATCAAAAATAACACAATGCCTCCAGCTTCCAATGACAACCTCAGTAAAGCGTGATTTGTGGTTTAAGAGGAAATGAGCTAATTTTTGATGTTAAAAAAAATCCTGTCTTGAACTGGCAGGTAGTAATAGACATAGTAGTAGTGAAGAATAAATTAAAATATGGAAAAAACCCAAAACCAAACAAAAAACTGCTCCTGAAAGACTCTTACAAAACCATCTAGTAATTAAACTTCAAAAGCAGTATGACTGGGAGGTTATTGCTTAAGGGGTACTGAGTTTCTGTTTAGGTGGATGAATAACTTTTGGAAGTAGATAGTGAAGATGGTTGTGCAACATGATGAATGTAATTAATGTCACTGAATTTTATGTTTAAAAATGGTTAAGATTGCAAATGTTATATTTACCACAGTATATTTTTTTAAGTTAAAAAAAGTATTTCTTATGTATTCGGGAGGTGTAATTGACAACAACTGAAGATTAGATAACGGTAGGCCCTAGAAGGGGAAGGGAATGTTTAGCGAACTTTGGCCAAGCCAGGAAGGGTCTCAGGTTTAAGCAAGGATTTCCTATCTGCCCCTAATTTTTTAGAGCTAACTCGCTAAACATTCTTGAATTCACAACTTTTGAGAAAGATCCAGCATCAAATGCCAGGGATTCTGTCATAAATCACCTTGTTCTCTTCAAGTTTTACAACTTCAACAATTACCTATCTACCCTAATTTAAGTATTTAATAATTTAACTTGTAATTACACACACATACACAAACCAAAAACCAAACCCATTGCCATAGAGTCAACCCACGCTCAGCTGTATTCTCAAGAGGTTGAAACAGCGTGGGTTAGGCAGCAAATACCAGAACATTCCCCAAGGAAAGATTTATTTACAATGGATACAAGATAAAAGTTTGACCTTAAATAATTTTTACCTCTTCTTCCAAATCTACCACTTGTTGTTCCAGCTCACTCATTCGCGCTTTCTTTCGGTCTCTGGCAGTCTGAGCTGCTACTCTGTTTTTCAGTTTCCTGAGAACAGAAGAAGCACACCACACTGAGTCACCTCAAACCTTATTTATAACTTTATTTGAAAATTCGGTCAGCTGGTGCTTTCATTTTAATTTAGGGTTTAAATCAGACTACTGGTAAAATACACTTCAGGCTCCTCCCTCAACAAAACAAAACAAAAAATACAGCCTTCTGTGAATCTGGCTGGAAGATGTGCTGCGTTCTCCCCATACTGAGTCATCCACTTGTCTCATCCCGGCCTCGGCACAGGGGCTGGACACAAGGGCTATTCGTCTTGCATCATAAGAAACTTTCCTCCTCCCTCTCCCTTTCTCCTGCTGCTTCCTAACTCCAATTTTCCTAAACAGCATCCAACCTGGACTGATTAAATCTAGTAAGGCTGCAATTGGGCTCAGACATAACCTCCTCCCTTTCCAAATCCCACTTGGATAAGGGAGGGGCTGATGCTTTTCACCCCAGTGCTGAGATCCTAGGTGAGACCCCCTGATGGCTGGACTCGGATCTGCTCAAGGAGACCTTAATAAACCACAAACGGCAGCTACAATAGTTAGAAAAGCCCCTAACATTTACCGAGGTCTAAGGACTAGGTAGGGAGCCTTGGTTGGGCAATGGTCAAGCCCGCGGCTGCTAACCGAAAGGTTCTAACCCATCCAGCAGCACGGCGGGAGAAAGACCTGGCGATCTGCCCTCATAAAGTTTACAGCCTTATACTCTGTCACATGGGGTCGCTATAAGTTGAAAATCGACTCTGGCAGCCAACAAGTATTAGGCATATTATATACATGGCTCACTCAATGTCCCCAACCACTATAGGAAGTAGGTGCCATTTTAAGGACGCTGAGTTTGGCTGGTCAAAATGCCTTAAAGTTCTGTCATTTCAGTTCTGCGCCCCTCCACAAAAACAGGTAAACCAAGAAGAGGCTCGTCGACTCCATGTTACGGTCAAAAAGCCCAACTTCAGAGAGGCTGAGCGACCGATCTGCGGTCACACACCAAGAGCGCCTAGAACCCAGGTGCCCGCATCCTCTGCTCTGGTCATCTCCAAGCAGAACGGAAAGAAAAACAGCCTGAGCAGCCCTGGCCTCCACCCCGCACCGCGGATCTGGCCAGGCCAGGATTCCTGCCCTGCCCCGCCCCGCCCCGCCCCGCGCCACGCTGGCACTGGACGTGCCAGGCCGCGGGAGCCCTAACGCGGCAGCCGGTCAGAACCCAGCCCCCTGCCCTAGCCTCGGAGGCGGCCCAAGCTCCGGGTCCCGCGTCCTCTGGGTCCCCGCGCCGACCGCGGCCCCGCACCGCTGCCACCCACCTACGCAGCGCCTTCTCCTCGGGGCTCAGGTGCGTGAGGCGCTGTCGCTTGCGCGCCTGGGGCGGCCCCCCATCCGCCACCTCCGGGCTGGCCCCTCGCTGGCCCGGAACCATGAGCGACAGGGCCCGGTCGGCTGGGGCTCCAACGGCGGCGGCGGGGGAGGGCTTGCTGGAAAGAAGCAGCATCTTAGGGGCCCCGGTGGCCGGGCTCGGTACGCCTGCCACCACCACCATGGTCAGAGACGGTCTACGCGAGTGCGCGCTGCCACCGCCCACTGGGCCGCCCTCGCCGCGCCCAGGCTTTCTACGGTCGTGGCCCTCCGCGATTGGCCAGCTTCGCGTGACGCGCGGCAGAGCTTGGAGCCCATTGGTTCGGGGGGCCGGGCGGGGGCGGGGCCGGGGCGGCCCTTGTGGCCCCTGCTGTCCCCCGCCGGGGGTCAGGGGCATCTGCAGCGGGGGTTACCGGTGGGACCATTACAGGGGGCCGGGGTCCAGAGGCTTGGGGGGAGCCACAGGCCGGCCGGGGGCGGCCGGGGTGACCCCAGGCTCGCGCGGGAAGGGCCAGGACGAGCCCGAGTTTCCTTAACAAACGATCTTCCCCCTAGGCTGACGCATTTTTACCCGCAATAACGGTGAAATCCCAAAAAGACTGACGAATTTTTACCGAGGCTAAAAGATTTTTACTTTAGCCTGACACAGTTTTATTTCTTGCGCCACTTGAGGCCCGAGTGCAGCGGAAACTCGAGAGAGAGCTTGAATCGCGTCTTGGGTTAGAAAGAAGCCTGGAAAGAAATTCCTCGAAATAAGAGTCCTTAGTAAACGAGATCGCGCGTTTTAAAACTAAGTTTAGCACATAAACCAAAAAACCAAGCCCCTTGTGGTGGAGTGATTCCCACTCTTAGCAACCCTATAGGACAGAGTAGAGCTGCGCCACAGGGTTTCCAAGAAGCGGCTCGTGGATTCAAACTGTCAACGTTTTGGTTAGCAGCCGTAGCTCTTTAGCCACTGCACCACCAGGGCTCCAAGTTTAGCACATACCCGTTTCCGTCGAGCCGATCTCGACTCATAGCGAGCCCGTAGGACAGGGCAGAACTGCCCCAGAGGGTTTCCAAGGAGCGCTTGCTGGATTTGAACGCCGATCTTTTGGTTAGCAGTTGTAGCTGTTACCCACTGCGCCACCAGTTCAGCACATAGTGAGGGTTTAATAAGAATAGGTGTTATTCTATCCGGGTAATGGGAATCCATGTAATTTAATTTTTCTTTGCATTTCTAAACTTCCTGCTATGAGAGTATTTTAAGCAAAATCCACGTGTGAAAACGGGGAAGAGGGGTTACCCTCAGTCCTGTTGCCGGCTGGCCGGGAGATTCGAGGCTCGTGCCTGACAGTTACCGCTCAATGAGAGGTCCGTGCTTGTGAAAGAGGGGCAGTGAAGACGCAGCAAGACAGCAATTTAGACACAAGAATATTAAAAATGGAGAAACCCTGGAAAACATGCCAAATATGCATGTTCACTTTCTTGAAGCAACTTGCGAAATGTTAAGTTCCCTAGAATTACACAGAGCAATACTTTGTTTAGCAGGGAGTTATTGCTCCCTTCTTTGTTCTAGGCACTAGGGACGCACAGTAGTAAGACTCCATAGATGATAGTTGGAAGATATGTAAAAGGTGAGATGTTAAGACAGCAGCGTTCTAGATAACTCTCTGGTGTTATTAATCAAGTTAGGTGAAGGAGCCCTGGTGGCAAAGCGATTAAGAGCTTGGCCTGTAACCGAAAGGTTGGCGATTCAAACCCACCAGCCCCTCCATGGGAGAACGATGTGGCAGTCTGCTTCCATAAGGATTACAGCCTTGGAAACCCTATGGGGCACTTCTTCTCTGTCCTATAGGGTCACTGTGAGTCAGAATCCATGGTTTTCTGGTTGGTTTGTTTATTAAGTAAGATTAGCTCTTCAGTTGTATTTTAGTAGGGTGGGAACAGGATGGGAAGAAGGAACTAAAGCAATTGAGTTTCTTGATATCCAGACCCTTTGAAGGGACAGAGTTTCTGTTATTCCCAGGACCAGGCAATGAGTGTCCTAACATGTATTTTCTTCCTGGATGTTGGCAGAGAGAAATCAGCAACTATTTATTTAAGCTGGGCTGGCCCAGCTCAGGCTGTCCTGAGCACACACTGCTTCTGTGGGCTGGAAAAGGGAGTGGGAGTTCCTGCAGGACAAACAAACCAGCCTCCCTTTTAACTCTCATCCATCTTGAGCTGCCTGGTTCCTAACATACCTCCAGATGTCAGGGGGCTCACTCCTGGCTTCTTGGACTCTTGGGAGAAGCCTTTGTGCCTTCTGTTTGAGACGTCCATATTTATATTAAAGGACCTTGAAAAACTACAAGAGGCTCGGAGAAAAGTCATGCAATTATGTCATGCAACCTTTCATTTATTGAGTTCACATTTATTAACTCCAAGATAATTTCTGGCACTGTTTAAAAAACCCAGGGAAACGAAAAACAAAAAAAGGTAAAGAGTTTCGGCAAAAAAAAAAAAAAAAAAGAGAAGAAGAAGAAAGAAAATGCACAAGGCCCATATTAGTCCAGCAGGGTATAAATGAGGAACCGCGTGAAGGCACAAGATCCTGGGACAGAGGAGAAAGTCAAATGCTTGCATTTTGGTCTTGGCTGATGGAGAAGAAATGGAATGTTAAAATTGACTCCCCTAGCTTTGTGCCCAATGCTTTTATTTTTTGACCAACATTTTAAATCATACTAAAAAAAAAAAAAAACCAAAAACCAGTAATTTGACCCAGTGCAGATCACTTGTCCATGAAGTCTTGAACACTCCGAGTTCAAACCCTTGAGTGGTTTCATATCCTGTCTGTAAGATGAATCTGATAATTCTTTCAACAGATGCCATTAATATTTTAAAACATTTACTAGGTACCTATGATAAGGGCTATTAAGTATAGAAGATACAAAGTTCTTAGTCTTTGTGAAATACCAGAAGCAATGATGGGCAAACAAACTAGTGAAACATTGTTAAGTGTAAATAAATGTCAATGTACAAAACAAACAGACAGTAATGATCTGAAACTCAAATTCAGGAACTGGTGTGTTTGATACGGTAGCCACTAGCCACAAGTGTCTATTGAGCACTTGAAATGGGGCCAGTTCAAAATGAAATGTACTACAACTGTGAAATACATATTGGATTTGAAGATAGTACCAAAAAAAAAAAAAGACTGCAAAATATATCATTATTACTTTTTATATTGATTATAAAGAAGGAGCCTTGGTGGCACAACAGTTAAGTGCTCAGCTACTAACTGAAAGGTTGGCAGTTCAAACTCACCCAGCAGCTCCACAGAAGAAAGACCTGTTGATCTGCTTCTGTGAAGATTACGGCCTAGAAAACCCTATAGGGCAGTTCTACTCTGTCCCATGGGGTTGCTAGAGTCGAAAATCAACGTGTCAGCACCCAACGACAACAACATATTGATTGTAAGTTAAAATGAGAATGTTTTGGGTTGGTTGGGTTAAACTATCTTATTAAAATTAATTTCACTTATTTCTGTTTTTTTTTTTTTTTTTTTGGTGGCCCAGTGGTTAAGTGTTCAGCTGCTAACCAAAAGATCAGCAGTTCGAATCTACCAGCCACTCCTTGGAAACTCTATGGGGCAGTTCTATTCTGTCCTACAGGGACACTATGAGTCGGAATCGACGCGACCGCAAAAAGTTTACTAGAATGTGAAAAATTACCTACGTGGCTTGCATTATATTTCTACTGGGCAGCACTGATCTACATGGGAGATGGCACAGGGAAAGAGGAGCAAAGGAAGGGAAATAAAATCATGCTAGATTTCCTGCCTTTTTGAAGTGGGGTATGCAGAGGGTAGTTCTGCTTTGCACATGTGAGGTCGCCATGACTCAGAATTGACTTGATGACAATTTTTTTTTTACGCGTAATGATTAACCCTAGACATTATTAGAATATATAAGTGTGTTAATAATGATTTTAGGACAGGGGTACCCGTATCCCTCGAGGTGCACAATGACTTTCCAAGTCAAATGTGGATACATGGATAAAATCTCTTCCAAAATCCATGTGCCTGAGAACATGCCTCTGAAGCAGATTCTTTTTCCCATCTCTCTTTTCATAGTTGCTATTCTAATACTCTACAAAGGAGAGACCCTTCTCTCCCCCATACCTGTTGTCATTGTGATACATAGGGTTTTCATTGGCTCATTTTTTCAGAAGTAGCTTGCCAGGCCTTTCTTCCTAGTCTGTCTTAATCTGGAGGTTTTGCTGGAACCTGTTCAGTATCATAGAAACATGCAAGCCTCCACTGACAGATGGCGGTGGCTGCGCTGAAGGTGCATTGTTCAGTAATCGAATCTGTGTCTCCCACATGGAAGGTGCAAATTCTACCGCTGTCCCACCACTGCCCACCCCCATGCCTAGTCTTCCAAAAATGTGTTGTCCTGGGGTAGACAAACCTCTGGAGCACCAAACAAATAGACCTGTCTAGCTATTGGAGATGAAATTTAGAAAGGGAAATGACCCTAATCACTGAGTATCAAATCCCTTTCCAACTCCAGTGGTTCTAATTCTTTACTTTCAATAAAATTGATGGAAGATAAAATTCAATTGTCAGCTGAGAGTTTAATAAAAATAATTTTTGATGATAGATCACTGTGTGACTTGACTTCTAACTTGAAAGGTATTAAAGGACTGGCAGAGGGACATCAGCAATTATTTATTTAAGCTGGGCTGGCCCACCTCTGACCGTTCTGAGCACACATTGTTTCTGTGGGTTGAAAAAGGGGGCGGAAGTTCGTCTTTTCCCATCTGCTTGGTTATATGAACCAAGTTTCTGGGAACTTACTTTAAAAAAAAGAATAAAATTGATGCCTAACAATAAGTGCTATTCATCCATTGATACATGAATCCAGAGATACAATTCCAATATCAATTTACTTTGTATGTATGATAATTATTTATCAAATTTGGAATATGTATGTATTGCTCTGATAAATTTTTATAAAATTTTAGATGTTGTGATAGCTCAATGTGGAATAATTTTTTATGGTAAGAAGAAAATTTTAAAATATTTATAGACTTTTTTTGCAGAGTAGCCTATTAGGTAATCAATAATAGACTTTCAAGCATAAAACTATATTATTGGGATAAACGTCTGTTGGGGATATAGAATGGAAATACAACTTCAGAGAGAAACGGGAATAATGTAAAATATCTGATTCTTAAAAAAGAACTTGTTGGTATATTTTTTAACTATTGATTTTGTTATAGTTTCAGATTTACTGAAAAGATGCAAGAATAGTATAGAGCGCCTGCATACTCTTCACCTAGTCCTCCAATTAACAAAATACATTTTACAATGTTTGCCTTATTATTCTCTCTCTATGTATTTATATATATGTGCATGTTATATTATATATATAAATTCTCAGTGTTTTCCTGAGCCATTTCTGAATAAGTTGCAGATGCAATGCCCCATCACCCCTAAATACTTCAGTGTATATTTCCTAGAAACAAGGCACATTCTCCCTCGTAACTGGAGTACTACCATCCAAATCAGGAAGTTAGCATTCTTCAATATCACTATCTGCTCCGCAGACTCCATTCAAATTTCTCTAATTGTCCTAAAAATGTCTTTAATGGCCGAGTCCACAAACAAACATTGTGTCCTTCAGTCTGAAACAGTTCCTCGGTCTTTTTTGATCTTGACAGTTTTTAAAAGTACAGGTCAATTACTTTGTAGCGTGTCCCTCAGTTTGGGTTTGTCTGATGTTACCTCATGATTTATGTGTTTTGGGCAGTAATATCACAGAAGTGATGCTATACTCTCCTCAGTGCATTGAATCAGGAGGCATATGATGTCAATTTGTCCCATAGCTAGTAATATCAACTTTTGCCAGTCGTTCAGTGGTATCTGTCTCCCTTATAAAGTTAAATAGTAAGTATTGTACTTATTAATAGTAAGCATTTTGTGGAAGGATATTCTGAGATATGTAACTATCCAGTTCCTCATCAGATTTTCACCTACCAATTTTGGTATCTATTGATGATTCTTGCCTGAATTATTATTGCTATTTTGTTATTGTTAGTTGCTCTTGAGTCGATTCTGACTCATGGTGACCCCATGTGTGTCAGAGTAAAACTGTGCTGCATAGGGTTTTCAAGGCTGTGACCTTTTGGAAGCAGATAGCCATGCCTGTCTTCCAAGGCACCTCTAGGTGAGTTCAAACTGCCAACATTTCAGCTAGTAACCAAGCACTTAACTATTTGTGCCACCCAGGGACTCCAATTATTACTATAATTGTTTTCATATAGTGATTTTCTAATTCCAGCATTCTTTCTACATTTATTCCTTGGAATTCTACTCTAAGGTAGAACTCTCCCTTCTTGTTTATTTATTCATTCATCATTATTAAGCCATGAAGTCCTATTTTACTCAGTGGTTTAAAATCTATTACTACAATATGTATTTTGATTCTCAAGCTATCTCATTCTTGGCCATTGGGAGTCCCTTCAAGCTGGCTCCTGTGTCTGTTTTGACATGTCCTCCTAATTCTTTGAGCACATTCTTATTTTTTGGTACAGTAAGATATTCCAGGTTCATCGGTTCTTTCTTAGCTCCAGCCCTGGAACTGACAAGGAGCTCTAGCTTCTTTTAGTGGAGAATAGAACTTAGAAACAAAGCTCTGGACACTAGGTGCGCTCATTGCTACTGGGGTGTCATTGCTTCTAGGTTTTCTCAATGAATGAGACTAGGAAATACATGTCTGTGTATGTATATGTATATATATGTATATAGTCAAATATATAGAAAGGTATAGAGATAGATATAGATGTGTGTACATCTGTATCTATTTCTTTATTGGCCTATCCGTATGTATTAAAAACTTGTAAGTTCACACCAATAATTCCAATTCCAACCTAACACCAAAGGGTCTATTCTAATATTCCTTCTTTTCATAATTTTAACTCCGTTGTCTCACAATGAGAAAACAGGCTTCCATTAACCTCAATGTACTTACTTATTTGCTAAATTCTCATATATAAATATATATAGCCAATCTACTAGCTATGGCTGGTTGACTTCTCAGCCCCGGGATACGTCAACTCGTACTTCCAGCCAGCCATTCTAGGCCAAATCCTTGGCCCATATTTTACAATGTATGGTGATGGATAGCAAATAACTATGGTATTTGGATTCCATTGAACACATTTAAAAGAGTGATGTAATCGTTTATTTTTTAATGTCAATACTTCCAGTTAAATCAGAAATAGCATCCTTTGCAACTGTTTAAGTTTATGATGCGAAATTTTAGATGTCAAGTTTAAAATGTATGAGGGGTATATTATTGTCAGCTGCCATCAAGTCAGCCCCCTACTTATGGCGACCTCACACACAACAGAATCGAACCATTGTGATTCATAGGGTTTTCGTTGGCCAATTTTTTGGAAGTAGTTTGCCAGGCCTTTCTTCCCTGAGAGGTATATAGTTTTACTAAAGTATTTTAGGGGCCATGTGCACAAAAAGGCTTCAAGACCACTGTAGTAGAATCAAATCAAAGAATTAGGAGAGCGAGAGAAAGAGAGAGAAACACTTCATCAAGGGGAAAACACAAAAACATAGTCATTAGAAAACATGAAATAACATAGTAGAAATAAGTTCAAACATAAAAAAAATAAAAAATAAATGTTAATGTGTTATCTTCTCTTCTGAAAAGAGAAAGGCTCTGACTGAGTGAAAAATTCAAAATCCAGCTATATACTGTTTACAGCTAATACACCTAAAGCAAAACAGTAGAAGAATGGAAAATAGCTTACCTGGCAAATGTTTACAGAAATAAAGCATATGTAGCAATATTAATATTAGACAAAAGAGAATATAAAGCAAAAAGCATTAAAAGACTAAACAGAGTGAAAATGAATCTCCCAACTAATATTGACCAAAGAAAAGCAAGTCCTAGAAGAATACATTTAATAAGTTCTCATTTATCTAAAGTCAAAAAGGCAAAATTCAAGAATATATTTATTAAGAATATTCAGAGTAAGTGTACTGAAAACAAGGGAAAGATTATCACCAATATCAGGATACCTCTAGAGGATGAGATTGGGATTGGCAAGAGGCTCACAGGTGGCTCTGAATTCCCGGAAATAGTCTATTTCATACTTTAAAGAAGGTGAATAGACATTGCTTTGCTTTATTTTTACTGTTCAAATTGTTCACATGTATCTTACATAGTCTTTTCTATGTATTCTATATGGCACAATAAAGCAAAATTTAAAACAAAAAGGCATTAAAAAGGATAAAGAAGAGTGTTTCATAATGATTTAAAGAGACAAGTTATTAGCTATGAATCTTTACGTCCATAGTTACATAATATTGAAAAGTATAAAGACCGAAAATAAATGATGAAAATGACTGATCTGCAATCATAATGGAAGATAAATACACCTCTTTCAGAATCAAAGATGTAGCAGACAAAAAGATTCGAATAGTACGATTAACAATCTTTTTTTTAAATTGTGCTTTAGATGAAGGTTTACAGAACAAACTAGCATCTCATGAAAGAGTTAGTACATATATTGTTTTATGACATTGGTTAACAACCCCATGAGATATCAGTACTCTCCCTTCTTGACCTTGGGTTCCCCTGTTACCAGCTTTCTTGTCCTCTCCTGCCTTCTAGTCGTTGCCCCTGGGCTGGTGTGCGACTTTAGTCTCGTTTTGTCCTATGAGCCTGTCTAATCTTTGGCTAAAAGGTGAACCTCTGGAGTGACTTCATCACTGAACTGAAAGGGTGTCTGGGGGCCATACTCTTGGGGTTTCTCCAGTCTCTGTCAGATCGGTAAGTCTGGTCTTTTTTTGTGAGTTAGAATTTTGTTCTACATTTTTCTCCAGCTCTGTCCGGGACTTTCTATTGTGATCCCTGTCAGAGCAGTTAGTGGTGGTAGCCGGGCACCATCTAGTTGTACTGGACTCAGTCTGGTGGAGGCGGTGGTAGTTGTGGTCTATTAGCCCTTTTGACTAATCTTTCCTTTGTGTCTTTAGTTTTCTTCATATTCCCTTGCTCCTGAAGGGTGAGACCAGTAGAGTATCTTAGGTGGTCGCTCACAGGCTTTTAAGACCCCAGACACTACTCAGCAAAGTAGAATGTACAACTTCTTCTTTATAAACTGTTACGCCAATTGAGCTAGATGTTGCCTGAGACCATGGTCCCCACAGCCCTCAGCCCAGCAATTCAGTCCCTCAGGGAGTTTGGATGTGTCCATGGAGCTTCCATGACCTTTCCTTGAACAAGTTGTGCTGGCTTCCCCAGTATTGTGTACTGTCTTGCCCTTCACCAAAGTTACCACTTATCTATTGTCTATTTAGTGTTTTTCCACCCCCACTCTGCCCCTCCCTTGTAACCATCAAAGATTGTTTCTTTTTGTCTGTAAACCTTTTCATGAGTCTTTATAGTAGTATTCTCATACAATATATGCCATTTTGTGATTGACTTTTTTCACTCAGCATAACGCCTTCCAGATTCATCCATGTTGTGAGATGTTTCGCAGATTCATCATTGTTCTTTATCGTTTGTAGTATTCCATTGTGTGTATGTACCATAGTTTGTTTATCCATTGATCTGTTGATGGACATCTAGGTTGTTTCCATCTTTTTGCTATTGTGAACAATGCTGCAATGAACGTGGGTCTATTCATGTGATGGCTCTTATTTCCCTAGGATATATTCCTAGGAGTGGGATTGCTGGAGCATATGGTATTTCTATTTCTGGCTTTCTAAGGAAGCACCATATCGTTTTCCAAAATGGTTGTACCATTTTGCGTTCCCACCAGCAGTGCATAAGAGTTCCAATCTCCCCACAGCCTCTCCAGCATTTGTTATTTTCTTTTTTTTGATTCCTGCCAGTAATGCTGGGGTGAGATGGTATCTCACTGGTTTTGATTTGCATTTCTCTGATGTCTAGTGATAGCGAGCATTTCCTCATGTATCTGTTAGCCGCTTGAATGTCTTCTTTGGTGAAGTGACTGTTCATTTCCTTTGCCCATTTTTTAATTGGTTTATTTATCTTTTTGTTGTAGAGGTGTTGGATTTTCCTATAGATTTTAGAGATTAGGCCTTTGTTGGATTCGTAATAGCCAAAAAATTTTTCCCAGTCTGTAGCTTCTCTTTTTACCCTTTTGGTGAAATCTTTTGATGAGCGTAAGTGTTTAATTTTTAGAAGATCCCAGTTATCTAGCTTATCTTCTGGAGTTTGTCTGTTGTTTGCTATGGTTTGTATCCTGTTAATGCCATGTATTAGGGTCTCCAGCATTGGTCCTATTTTTTCTTCTATGGTCTTTATAGTTTTTGGTTTTATGTTTAGGCCTTTGATCCTTTTTTTTTTTTTTTTTTTTAGGACAGGGCAATGTTTTATTCACCATGAGTCACCATGAGTTGAAGCTGACTCAGCAGCAACTAATAACAACAACAATAACAATTTGTTTACATTTTAAATTCAAGTATGCATGCCTGAAAACTCCTCAGTATTACTGCCATTGAGTCGATTCCGACTTACAGACCCCTTTTGTTTTCTAGTGGGTTCTGGCCAACTCAGTGAAATCAATACATCACATAATTACATGTTCACATTGTTTCACCTGCCCCTCAAACCAGTCAATCCTGCTGCTGGGAGAAAACCATGGACTGAAACACGAGAGCAACAAGCAGCCTGTTGCTTGGTGGCTCCCCCTTCTTCCAGCTCCACTCAGGAATGCTGGACCTGCTCAGAGGAGGATCAGCCAAACGAACTATTGCCTGCATTTTCTAGGCCAGGAGGCAGGTTACATCTCACATCTGGTAACAAGACAATGCCATAGGTTCTAATCTCAGACCCCTTGAATCCAAAACTCATTCCTCTCCCACTGGCCTGCCCTAACACTGGTCCATACATCAGTTAACAAAGCCTCTGACACATAATCAGCATTTAGTAGATGTCACTTTTTGCATTGTATTTTTTTAATTGTACTTCAGATGAAGGTTTACAGAACAAATAGTTTCTCATGAAACAGTAGTACATGTATTGTTTTATGACATTGGTTAACAACCACGACATGTCAACCCTCTCCCTTCTCGACCTTTTTATTTTATTTTTTTTGGTGAAAATATACATAGCCAAAGATACACCATTTAAAAAATTTCTACATGCACAGTTCAGTGACATCGACTACGCTCTACCAATTGTGCTGCTATTCTCATGTTAGATGAAGGTTTACAGAACAAAATAGTGTCTCATTAAACAGTACCAATGTTGCCCTATGACGATGGTTAACAACCTCACAACACATCAACACTATCCTTACTCAACCTTGGATTCCCTATCATAAGCTTTCCTGTCCCCGTCTGCCTTCTAGCCCTTGTCCCTGGACTGCTATGCCTCATTAGTCCCATTTGGTTTTATGGGGCTGTCCACTCCCTGGCTGAACGGTGAACCTCGGAAATGACTTCACCACTGAGCTAAAAGGGTGTCTGGCAGCCATACTCTCGGGGTTTCTCCAGTCTCCTTTAGGCCAGTAAATCTGGTCTTTTTCCTG
>NW_004444126.1:657280-684946 GCF_000243295.1 Trichechus manatus latirostris | reverse complement strand
CTCATACAATATTTGTCCTTTTGTGATTAACTTATTTCACTCAGCATAATGTCCTCCATGTTATAAGATGCTTCACAGATTCATCGTTGTTCTTTCTCGTTGCATATACTCCATTGTGTGTGTGTACCATAGTTTGTTTATCCATTCATCTGTTGATGGGCATCTAGGTTGTTCCCAACTTTTTGCTATTGTGAACAATGCTGCCATGAACCTAGGTGTGCATATGTCTGTTTCTTTGATCCGTCTGGAATTAGTTTTTTGTACGGTGTGAGGTATGGGTCCTGTTGATTTTTTTTTTTTTCAGATGGACATCCAGTTTTGCCAGCACCATTTGTTAAAAAGACTATCTTCTCCCCATTTGATGGACTTTGGGCCCTTCTTGAAGATCAGGTGACCATAGGTGGATAGATTTAAATCTGGGTTCTCGATTTTGTTCCATTGGTCAATGTATCTGCCATTGTACCAGTACCAGGCTGTTTGGACTACCGTAGCTGTACAGTACGTTTTGAGGTCAGGTAGTATGAGTCCTCCTCCTTTATTCTTCTTCAATAATGCTTTACTTACGCGGGACCTCTTCCCTTTCCATATAAAGTTAATGATTGTTTTCCCCATTTTATTGAAGAATGCTGTTGGTATTTGGATTGGGATTGCATTGTATTTGTAGATTGCTTTGGGTAGAATTGTCATTTTCACAATGTTGAGTCTACCTATCCAGGAGCATGTTTGTTTTTCCATTTATGTAGATCTCTTTTGGTTTCTTGCAGTAGTGTTTTGTAGTTTTCTTTGTATAGGTCTTTTACATCCTTGGTTAGATTTATTCCTAACTATTTTATTTTTTTTAAGGGATACTAGAAATGGTGTTGTTTTCCTTATTTCCTTTTCAAAGTTCTCTTTATTGGTGTATAGGAATCCAACTGATTTTTGTATGTTTATCTTGTATCCTGATACTCTGCTGAATCTTTCTATTAGTTCCAGTAGTTTTCTCGTGGAGTCTTTTGGGTTTTCTATATATAGTATCATATCATCTGCAAATAGTGACAATTGTATTTCCTCATTACCTGTTTGGATGTCTTTTATTTATTTTTCTTGCCTTTGTGCTCTAGCTAGGACTTCCAGCACAATGTTAAATAGGAGTGGTGATAAGGGCATCCTTGTCTTGTTCCTGTTCTCAAGGGGAATGTTTTCAGCCTCTCTCTATTAAGAATGATGTTGGCTGTTGGTTTTGTATAGATGCCCATTATTAGGTTGAGGAATTTCCCTTCTATACCTATTTTATTGAGAGTTTTTATCAGGAATGGGTGTTGACCTTGTTGAATGCCTTTTCTGTGTCGATTGAGATGATCATGTGATTCTTTCATTTATATGGTGGATTACATTGATTTCTAATGTTGAACCATCCTTGCATACCTTGTATGAAGCCTACTTGGTTGTGGTGTATTATTTTTTTGATATAATGCTGAATTCTATTAGCTAGAATTTTGTTGATAATTTTTGCATCTATATTCATGAGAGATATTGGCCTGTAATTTTCTTTTTTCATGGTGTCTTTGCCTGGTTTTGGTATCAGGGTTATGCTGGCTTCATAGAATGAATTCAGAAGTATCCCTTCCTTTTCTATGTCCTGAAATAGTTTGAATAGTACTAGAGTAAGCTCTTCTCTGAATGTTTGGTACAATTCTTCAGTGAAGCCATCTGGGCCAGGGCTTTTTTTTTTTGTTGGGAGTTTTTTTTTTAATTACCTTTTCAATCTCTTCCCTTGTCATGTGTCTGTTCAGATTTTCAAAATCAGTTTGTGATAGTTTGGGTAGGTTGTGTGTTTCTAGAAATTTGTCCGTTTCCTCTAGATTTTAAAATTTGTTGGAGTATAGTTCTTCATAATACTCTGTTATGATCCTTTTTATTTCAGTTGGGTCTGTTGTAATATCCCCCATTTCATTTCTTATTTGGCTTATTTGCATCCTCTCCTGTTTTTCTTTTGTCAGTTTGGCTAAAGGTTTGTCGATTTTGTTGATGCTTTCAAAGAACTCACTTTTGGTTTCGTTGATTCTTTCTATTGTTTTTCTATTCTCTATTTCATTTATTTCTGCTCTGGTCTTTATTATTTCTTTTCTTCTTCTGGCTGAGGGCTTTTTTTTTTTTTTTTTTTTGCTGTTCTCTATCTATTTGTTTGAGTTGGATGGCTAATGTTTTGATTTTGTCCTTTTCTTCTTTTTGATGTGTGCATCTGTTGCTATAAATTGACCTCTGAATACTGCCTTTGCTGTGTCCCAAAGGTTTGGTATGATGTGTTTTCATTCTCATTTGATTCTAGGAATTTTTTTGATTCCATTTTTGATTTCTTCTATTACCTAGTGGTTTTTAAGTGGGGTGTTATTCAGTTTCCATGTAATTGATTTTTTTTCCTTGCTCTTCCTGTTGTTAATTTCCACTTTGATGACCTTGTGATCAGAGAAGATACTTCGTATGATCTCAATGTTTTGGATTTTGTTGAGGGTTGCTCTGTGGCTTAAGATGTGGTCTATTCTGGAAAATGTTCCGTGTGGGTTGAAAAAGAATATGCACTTTGCAGCTGTTGGGTGGAGTGTTCTATATGTCTATGAGTCCAGGTTGGCTGACTGTGGCCTTTAGATCTTCTGTATCTTTGCTGAGTTTCTTTCTGAACGGTCTGTCCTTTACTGAGAGTGGTGTGTTGACGTCTCCTACTATTATGGTTGAACTGTCAATTTCTCTTTTCAGTGCTGTTAAAGTTTCTTTCATGTATTTTGGAGCCCTGTCATTGGGTGCATAGATATTTATTATGGTTACATCTTCATGATGGATAGTCCCTTTAATCATGATATAGTGCCCTTCTGTCATGGATTGAATTATGTCCTCCCCCCCTCCAAAAAAAAATATCAACTTGGTTAGGCCATGATTCCCAGTATTGTGTGGTTCTCCTCCATTTTGTGATTGTAATTTTATGTTAAAGAGGATTAGGGCGGGATTGTAACACCCTTACTAAGGTCACATCCCTGATCCAATGTAAAGGGAGTTTTCTTAGGGTGTGGCCTACACCATCTTTTATCTTACCAGAGATAAAAGGAAAGGGAAGCAAGCAGAGAGTTGGGGACCTCATACCACCAAAAAAGAAGCACTGGGAGCAGAGCATGTCCTTTGGACCCGGGGTCCCTGTGCCTGAGAAGCTGCTAGACCAAGGGAAGATTAATGACACAGACCTTCCTCCAGAGCCAACAGAGGAAGCCTTCCCCTGGAGCTGACACCCTGAATTTGGACTTCTAGTCTACTAGACTGTGAGGGAATAAATTTCTCTGTTGAAGCCATCCACTTGTGGTATTTCTGTTAGAGCAGCAGTAGATGACTAAGACACTTTCTTTGTCTTTTATGGTGGATTTTGCTTTAAAGTCTGTTTTATCTGAGATTAGTATTGCCACTACTGCTCTTTTTTGGTGACTGTTTGCTTGATAAACATTTTTTTCCATCTTTTGATTTTTAATAAATTTATGTCTTTGTTTCTAAGATGTGTCTCTTGTAGATAGCATATTGATGGATCCTGTTTTTTAATCCATTCTGTCACTCTCTGTCTCCTTATGGGTGCATTTAGGCCATTTACATTCAGTGTAATTATTAATAGCTGTTGAGTTTATTGCTGTCATTTTGTAGTGCTTTGTTTTTTGTTCCTCTTACTCTCCTGTACTGAATTCCTTTTTTTTGTGGATTTTTTCCATTTCTTTTGTTTCTGTAGATTTTGTTTTTACTGAGACTTTGTTTTTCTTCTTTCTTTTGATTAGTAGGTTTGTTAACTTTCTTTGTAGTTACCATGAAATTTACCCTTATCTTCCTAGGTTTGAACCAGTTTATTATTCTTTGATATCACCTTGCCTTCCTCTCCATTAGGAAGTTCTATACCTACACCATTTATTCCCTCTTCTATTGTTCTGACCTTGTTGTCATTTACAGATTAACCTCTCTGGTTCCCTGTTGTAAATCTTTTGATTTTGAGTACTTCTTGAGAGTTCATTTCCTAGATTGGTATCTGGCTGGTGCAATCTTGCATCCTAGATTCAGGCTGTTGTCTGATGTTTGTTCTCAAACCGAAGGACTCCCTTGAATAATTCTTGTAAATTTGGTTTGGCTTTTACATATTCCCTTAATTTCTGTTTATTTGGAAATGTCCTAATTTCATCATCATATTTGAATGAGAGTTTTGCAGCATGTATTATTCTTGATTGGCATTTTTTTCAAGGTTTTATATATGTCATCCCATTGCCTTCTTGTCTGCATGGTTTCTGCCGAGTAATCAGAGCTTAGTCTTATTGTTTCCCCTCTGTATATGACTTTTTGTTTTTCTCGAGATGCTCTCAGGATTCTTTATTTGTCTTTGGTTTTAGCAAGCGAGATTATGCTATGCCTTGGTGATTTTCTTTTGAGGTCTATCCTATATGGGGTTCTTTGAGCTTCTTGGATGGTCAGCTTTTCATCTTTCATGATATTAGGGAAGTTTTCTGTCAGCAATTCTCCAATGATCTTCTCTATATTTTCTGTTTTCTCCCCCTGTTCTGGAACTCCGATCACTCAAAAATTTTGCTTTTGATTGTATCGCACGTAAGTTTCAGAATTTCTTCATTTTTCTTTGTTCTTTTCTCTGATTTTTCCTGAAAGTTGTATCCGAGTGTTTATGTTCAATTTTGCTGATCCTGTCTTCCATTGTTTCAAACCCGCTCCTCAGCACTTCTATGACACTGTCCATTTCTGAAATCTTGTTGTTTATCTTTTGGATTTCTAATTGTTGTCTTTATATGATTTCTAGTTGTAAATTTATTTTGGCATTTTGTTCTTGTATTATTTTCCTGAATTCTTCCATTTTTTGGTCTGTATTTTCCATGAACTTGTCTGCCTTTTCTATGAATTTGTATATTTTTTTCTTCATTTTTGTCTGCTTTTTGCCTCAACTCTTGGATAGTTCTGAATATTAGAGATTTGAATTCCCTATCAGGTAGTTCTACTGCCTTTTTTTCTACTGGAAAATTGTCTGGTATTTTATTTTGGATGCCTACGGGAACCATCCTGTCCTTTTTTTTTTTTTTTTTTTAACATGTTTTGATATTGTCTGCTGTCTATGGGACATTCAGTAGTTATTTTCTTCATTTATTGATTTTAGATTTGTTTGTTTCATCCTGCTTTTTTGTTTTGTTTGTTTATGTCTGAGTAGGCGGCTGTGCGTTCTTTGTTGTTTGGTCATCTGTGAACAGGATAGTTTTCACTTCCTTGTCCAATGGGCAGTGCCAGTCACTCAGCTATGGTGCAGCAGGGCAGGTCCAGCTGAAGAGGAGGGGCTGGGATGTGTTGTTTGTGGCACGTACTGGGACCGACAAGGTGAGCTGAAGATCAGTGCAGGGCAGGTTCTTGTAGGCTGTGCCTGTGCTGCTTGGGAATGCAATGTTCAGCAGACAGTGCAGCTAGGCAGGAGGGAGGGTGAGGGTGTGGTTGTGATGTGTGGAGCTAGGCTGGGTATGGGAAAAAAAAAAAGTGCTGAGGGAGCCTGCCATTGGAGTGGCGAGACAAGAAAACCAAGAAATAAAGAAAAAAATAAAACAAAATAAATAAATAAAAACTAAGAAAAAAATTCTCCCAGGGATCCCACCGATGTGGCTGTGAAGACCAGGGAAGCAGCTCCTAAGCCATGTAGTACAGCCCAGCTAGAAGGGATGGAGATGATGCACAGTGCCAGGTATTCAGGAGACAGGAAAAGAAGGTAAGTAGAAGAGACAAGAAACTGAGAAATGAAGAAAAATAAAAAGGAAAAAAGAAAGAGAAAACAAACAAAAAGAAAAAAGGAAAAAAAAAGCCCCCAGTGATCCCACCAGCCTGGAGATGAGGACTGGGGAAGCAGTTCCCCAGCCAAGCAGTGCTTCACAGCCTGTCAAGAAGGAGCAAAGATGGCTCACAGAGTCAGGTGTTCGAGAGAAAGTAGGGGGAGGAGGTAAGAGGCAGGGAGGAAACCAAAAGAGGCTGAAAAAAGAAACGCCAGCAACAAAGAAATGGCAATGAAGAAGCCACCTGGTGTGGGGGGGGGGCGAATCCTCGAGGCACAGAACCAGTACCTCCCTTGCCACAATCTCAGCCCACTGTCAGATTGGCCCACTGGGAAGTGGTGAATCAGGCCACTGGGAAGCTGCGGATTGGCCAGCTAGCAAATGGCGAAGGTCGAGCAGAGGGAGGCAGGGTGGGGGGTAGGAAAGCATGTCTCACTGGTTACCGGGTGCTCTGTCTCCTGCTGAGACCTCTGTGAATCTGCTTTCATGTATTCCCTGTCTGCCAATCTCTGACAGGAGTCCAAGATGGTGGATCTGTGCCGCTTTAGCTGAAAGGGGACCTCTGCTCGTAACTCTCCTCACTCTCTGTTCTTTGTCAGTTTCTTATTCCGTTTGGTGCTTGGTTAAGTTTTTTATCTCTTCATTTGGCGCTTAGAGTTCCGGGATTGACGTTTATCTCTGTTTTACTTAGTTTTTTCCAGTCTTTGATGTGGAGGGACAGTGTGGTGCTTCTGTCTATAGCGCCATGTTGGCTCCACCTCCCACAATTAACAATCTTAATTGAATTTTCCTCCAACCAAGAACATGTTGTTTTTTCAAATGCAAAAGATTCACATAATCTGATCCCATTTCACTCTTGAAGAGTGAGACTGACCATTGTGTTTCAAGTTTAGAAACTGAACTACTGAATTGTTCCTAATTTTTGGTTTTGTGAATAAAGCTTCTATGAACATTTGTGTACAAATCTTTTTGTGGACATATATTTTCTTTTCTCTTGGGTAAACATCTAGGAGTGGAATTGCTAGGTCATATAGTAGATGTATAGCTCTGCTAGAAATCGACAGTTTTCCGAAGTGGTTGTACCATTTTACATTCCCACCAGCAATATACTGCTTTTGTACATTGCTATTGTGGTTGTCGTTTAACTTTCTCATTGTTAACCAACTTTTCATTTGTTTATTGATGTATGTTTACTCCGAATGGATTTCAACAACCTCATTAAAAGCAGAAGTCATGTGTTACACTTCTTTGTGGTTTTCAGGGCTTAATATAGTTTCTGAGTACATACTAGGCATTCAATAATATTTGATGAATGATTATTGAATTGTTAGATTGCCTGAAATAAGCTTTAAATGACTGAACATCTTTTAAATTACTTTGGAAGCTTTCTATAGAATACCATTCTCTTGAAATCAGAATTCAACATAAGGTTGGTCAATTTCATACTCATTACCAAGGCACTGGAATGTGCTCATTTTTAAGGCGCTAAAGAAACATTTCTATTCTACTTTTCTTCCTTATTAACAGAACCCCAGTTTGTTCAAGATCCCCAGATAAAAACACTCAGCTCCCAGATTCCCTTGAAGCTAGGGATGGCCATGTACTGCAAATCAGGCCAATGCGTAAGTGAAAGTTGTGTTCACAGAGGCTTCCAGGAAAGTTTGTTAAATGAAGAAGACTCAATCAGGATGACTTTCATTTTTTACCTATCGCTCTTTTTCCCTTTCCCCTTCTTGCCTGGAATGCTGATGGAAGGTCTAAAGCTTCAGTAGGTTGAACAGTCGTTTTGCAAGCATGAGGAAGAAAACCACATGCAGAGGGGAAAGATAGAAGGGGTCTGGGTTCCTGGTGGCATCATGGAATGTCCATCTAGCCCTGATCTAGCCCCAGTCTGCCCACTTTCAGATACCAAATTACATGAGAAACGTAAATCACTGATCTATGTGCGTCACGGCAGGTGGGTTCCTGTTACATGCTACAAGACACAATCCTCACGTTTACCCACCACGTTGCCCTAAGTCAGACTTCCCAAAAACAGTCTTTGTTTTTTTTTCATGAATAGGCTACTAGCGCTGCTGAAGAGCAAGTATGCTTGAGAAGGGCAATTGGAAGTAGGTGGGTCCCAGGGACATAATTTTTTTTTTAATTTTTTTTTATTGTACTTTATATGAAGGTTTACAGAACAAATAGTTTCTCATTAAACAGTCAGTATGCATATTGTTTTATGACATTGGTTAACAACCCCATGACATGTCATCACTCCCCCTTCTCAACCTTGAGGAACTTTTTTTTGGTGAAAATATACATAGCCAAAGTTACACCATTTTGAATGTTTCTACATGTACAATTCAGTGACATCGATTACATTCTTCCAGTTACGCTGCTATTGTCACTATCCTTTTCCAAATTATTCCATCACCGTTATCTTCAACTCACTGTCCCCTAGGCTTCCCATCAAACCTTTTGAGTTGCTGTTGGCAATTTGATCTCACATAGATAATTCTTTTTTTTTTTTTTTTGTACCTTAGATGAAGGTTTGCAGAACAAATAGTTTCTCATTAAACAGTTAGTACGCATATTGCCCTGTGACAATGGTTAACAACCCCATGACATGTCAACACTGTCCCTTCTCAACCTTGGGTTCCCTATCACCAGCTTTCCTGTCCCCTCCTGCCTTCTAGTCCTTGTCCCTGGACTTTACCACTGAGCTAACAGGGTGTCCGGGCCAGGGACATAATTTTTATCAGTGGCATTTTCTTCTGATACCAGGAAATGAGATGAGTCATTTAGCATTATAGTATCACTATTTTGTGGATGGGAAAATTGAAGTTTAAAGGGAAGAGATAATCAGCTTAAGGCTACAGATTACTTCTCCGGCTTATCTATCTGTCCCGTACTCCAGATTTACCAGTTTCCTGGAATGTCCTTTTCTTCTTAGTTTGCCAGTAAACCTCTGTTTATCATTCTAAACCAGAGTTTCTCAACCTTGGCACCATAATATTTTGGGCTGGATCATTGAGTGACAACATTACCAGACCCTGCTTTGCTGCACCAAATCTGAGGTGCAACATGGCAAATCTGCAATGTACTCCCAGGTTGTACCCAATTTCTAGATAGCCAGCAGGTCATTAGAAAAAGGGTACCAATAACTAATACGGATTGCTCCATGAACATCATGTGCTTCCAATCAGCACCTGAACACACATGAGCACATGGAAAGTAGTTTCTATTACTTACAGTAAGCAGTGGACAGTATGTAACAAACAAGCTGTACTCCTGGATCAAAAGCTGTCTGGGCAGAGATGATGACTTTTCTGTGTACACCCCACTTTGTGTCATGGGTGAGAGACTTAAATGGGACAGTTATACGACAGTTATATCTGGTTTCTGGAAACTGTCCTGGTGAAGCTCTTCCATGCAAGCCCTCTACCTGGCATTGTGGCTAAGGGACACAAGGGTAGTCTATCTACTGCCGGTCTCCCCCTGGCCAGGCAGGTCCACTTAGTTGGGCTGTAAGCGTAATGCTATCTGTGCTGACCATTAGCACCATAGCTGAGGAGACAAAGAAAACCTCCTCCCTCAGCAATTTTATACCCCCAGCTTACTTGACTAATTGTATCTTTTTGACTCTGCTAGCAAACATCCTAAGAAGCCCTGGTGACAAAGTGGTTAAGTGCTCAGCCGTTAACCAAAAGGTTGACGGTTTGAACCCACCAGCCCCTCCATGGTAGAAAGATGTGGCAGTCTGCTTTCGTAAAGATTACAGCCTTGTTAACCCTATTGCACAGTTCCACTCTGTGATATAGGGCTGCTATGAGTCAGAATTGATGGCAATGGGGTAAACAAACATCCTACTGCATCATGCCCCCTGACTTCCTGGCGGGGGCAGGGGAGAACGGTATGTTTTTAACCCTGGTAACAAACCTCAGGTCTGGGGTGGGGGTTGTTCTTAGGCCTAAAGACGCCAGCAGGGAGAGGAGGAATGGAGAAAACCATGGCCGCCTGGCTCATTCAAAGGACTGTCTCCTCCCAGTCATTCTTTGTGGCGGGGTGCTATTATTGATTGAATTGTGTCCCTCCAAAATGTGTGTCAACTTGGCTAGGTCATGATTCCTGGTATTGTGTGATTGTTCACCATTTTGTAATCTGATGTGATTTTTCCTATGTGCTGTAAACCCTACCTCTGTGATGTTAATGAGGCAGGAGTAGAGGCAGTTATGTTAATGAAGCAGGACTCAATCTACAGGATTAGGTTGTATTTTGAGTCAATCTCTTTTAAGATATAAAAGATAGAAGCAAGCAGAGAGGAGGGAATCTCATGCCACCAAGAAAGAGGCGCCTGGAGCAGAGCGTGTCCTTTGGACCCCGGGTCCTTGTGCTGAGAAGCTCCTAGACCAGGGGATGATTGATGACAAGAACCTTCTGCCAGAGCCGACAGAGACAGAAAGCCTTCCCCTGGAGCTGGCACCTTGAATTCAGACTTCTAGCCTCCTAAGCTGTGAGAGAATAAACTTCTGTTTGATAAAGCCATCCACTTGTGGTATTTCTGTTATACTAGCCCTAGATAACTAAGACAGGGGCTGTCCTGTGCACTATAGGCATCCTGGTCTCTACCCACTAGATGCCAGTAGCAGCACTGCCTCAGTTGTGACGACCAAAAATGTCTCCAGGCATTGCCAAATGTCACCAAGGGGACAAAATCACCCCTAGTTGAGAACTATTGCTTGAAACTCACCTCAAACATCACTTCTGTCTTCACGTTTGTTCCCATGCAATCCCACACAGACTTCCAGTATGACACTTTCGACACAATGGCACAAGTTCACCCGTCTGCGTCTCCATGCTAGACTGTAAGAGACTGCATCCAATTCATGTTTGTATTCCTCTATTTGTTGACTAAATCAAATTTAAACTGGTCCAGGAAAAAAAATGGGAATAGAATTCAAGAATTCTGGTTCCCTGATGCCATGATGTTGACACTCATCGCAAGACTCATGTGTCCTATGCCTTTGCTCTGTGTCATATTTTGTAGATTTCCATGGTATGATTAACTGGCAGATTGTAGCTCATGGTGTTTTAAACACCAATTAAAACTGAAAAGGAAAGAAAAAAATGTTAAGACAGTCTTTTACATTCTCACAAGGAAAAATGAACGAGTCTCAAATGATCTGGGAAAGAGTGAAGGGCAAGGTTCTATATAATATTTTTGTTTCCCTAATCAAATCAAAGTTTAATCATAATCTTGCAGAAAGTGTTATGTACACTCCTCACCCCTTCTCAGTTTCCACTAATGTTATCATCTTACTGGTAAAAATCAATTTCCATTGAGTCAATTCCGACTCATGGAGATTCCCTGTGTATATTTGTCAAAACTAAGAAATCAACCTCAATGCATATAGCTTCACTAACCAGTAATCAGTTGCTGTTGAGACAATTCCGACTCATGGCAACCTCATGTGTGTCAGGGTAGAACTATGCTCCACATGCTTTTCAAAGACTGGTTTTTCAGAAGGCCAGGGCTTTCTTTCAAGGTACCTCTGGGTAGACTCGAACCTCTAACCTTGGGTTAGCAGTGGAGCATGTTAACTGTTTGAGACACCCAGGGACTCCAGGGCTTTATTACCCTCTAGAAATGGATGAAGTTGTTTTGGTTTGATAGGCTTTTTGATCTTAGTCCTTCTGTTTAATGTTACTAACATGTTTTTAAAGAAGGATCTTTATGACCCATTTAAGTAATGTTGAGATGGCGAGTGTGTGGGCAGGAAATCCTCCTGGTTACGTTGATGAACATTTCCTTTGATCCTGTGGCTGCCCACCCTTTTCTGGAGAAGAGTTGCAACACTTCCTGAAGTTCACTTGTGTCTATTAGGGTTCTGAGAAATTCAATACTCGTTTGGCATCTGCAAAACTCTGCAGTTTCATTTGCCCAGTAAATTAAACAGGCCCTGACAGGGCACAACAAAAGGAAAAGATTCGTTTGAAAAGTGCGAAGAAATCACCCGTCTCTGTTATTCACTTTGCTTTGACCCACAGCAGTAAATGGCTCTGCGTTTTGTTTTGTCTTTTTAAAGAAAGCACAAACTCTCCATTGTTGTCCCTATACTTCCTGACAAAGTTCAAAGGCGGCAAGAGAGGCAGGTTTTATCCTGAAAGAAGTTTAAGCACCGCAGGCCTCCTTTATTAGTACTGGGAGAATTAATATCAGTTTACTGGTATTGAATTTTTAAAAATAAACCTTTTATTTTGGCCTAGTTTTAGATCTACAGAAACGTTGCAAAGCTAGTGAGAATTCTCATACCCTCTCCGTCCAGCTTTGGGTTCCAGAATGTTATCAGCTTCCAAACAGTGGTATGTTTGTCAAAACCAAGAAGCCAACACTGGCACATTGCTATTAACTAAACTCCAGACTTTACTCAGAGTTCACCAGCTTTTTCCTAATGTCCTTTCCCTGTTCCAGGATCTGGCATTGGCTTTGATTACATAGCTTTTGTATAGTACGTCTAGTTCTGTAAAATGTTTCATGGTTCATTGCAGTAAATGGTATTTATTCAAAGAGATGGGTTTGCTCAAGTTCATCCTTCCCAGGCATTACCTTAGAGCTTGGGCCTCAGAATGGAAACAGCTGAATCCCTCCCCCTTTGGTGAAGTGGGGTTGCCTTTAGGTGATGCTCTGAGGTTTTGCATGACCTGGGCTGGTGGTGGCCTTTGTGTGCTGTCGAGTGATTCTGACTCATAGAGACCCCATGTGACAGAATAGAACTGCCCCATAGGGTTTTCTTGGCTAAATTTTTGCGGAAGGAGATTGCCAGGTCTTTCCTAACCTTTCAGTTAAGGGTTCGAACGGCCAACTTTCGGTTAGGGGGACTGGATTTCCTGAAAATAGTCTAGGGACTTTCAGCATTAAAAAAAAAGAAGAAAAGTCCTCTCTTATTTATAGCTGACTTTGCACTTCTGATATTCATGTGGGCAGAGACAGCAAGCTGTACTTTTTCTGTTCTCTCATTACCTTTTTTTTCTTTCCTTCATGAAAACAGCCAGGATTTATGTTGTTCTAAGAGCCAGCCAGGTAAAATATAGAGCAAACTCTGGTTTGTGGAATGAAGGGGATGTGAGAAGAGAAAAGCTTCAGACGTGGAGGAGGAAGTAGAATTATGTTTCTTCAGAGAAGTCTGGGAGACAGACTGTCTTCTACCTACCCCACTCCACCCCCAACCCTGTAAGAATCATCACTGCAACCTGGGGGTCGGGGCATTGGCTTGTGAAACGAACTGACCCAGGGTTGGTTTCAGCTGTACCACATACTAGGTGGATAACCTTGGACAAGTTACTTAATTTCTGTGAACCTCAGTTTCCTAGTCTGTAAAATGGGAATTAAGTATTAAATAAGATAATGTATTTAACACAGTGCCTGACATACAGAAAGCATTTGAATGTATTAAGTATTATTACTAATATTTATTATTATTATTATTGAGGGCATTGGTGGTTCAATGGTAGAATTCTTGCCTTCCATGTGGGAGACCGGGGTTCAATTCCCAGCTAATGCACCTCAGGCATAGCCACCACCCGTCTGTCGGTGGAGGCTTGCGTGTTGCTATGATGCTGAACAGGTTTCAGCGGAGTTTCCAGACTAAGTTGGACTAGGAAGAAAGGCCTGGTGATCTACTTCTGAAAATCTACTTCTGAAAACCCTATGGATCATGACAGTCTGATTCACAACTGATTATGAGGATGGTGCAAGACCAGGCACTGTTTCATTCCAGTGTGCATGGGGGCGCCATGAGTCAGGGGCCAACTAACACCAACAACAGCAAGTATTATTCTTACCAAAGACAGTCCACCCTAATGCCAACAGGCATTACCAAACTCTTCTTGTTCTACCATTAATCTCATCCTTTCTTCCATTTTCAGCTAATAGGTAGCAAAGAAGTTCACCAGTTCTCAGAAAGCTAAGTGGAACAATGGGTTACCCAAGTCTTCTAACCAAAATGTGTGTAAACAAGTATAAAATTTGGTGAGATCACAAGCAGGGACCGAGTCCATGAAGGAGGAAAAATGTCACCGTATTGAACACCAGGTGAGTTTTTTCCAGTTGCTCCCCACCCCCTAAACCAGAGAACAAAATGCCCATGAGTTCTGGGTGGGTTACACCTGGTTCAAAGCAGTCTGCCTTGCTAGTGTGACCTGAAATAAAGTCCCCAGCAAAAGACTGCAAACATTTACTGAGCATGCAGACCTGTGACTTATGGTTAGATTCTAGGGGCAGAGCTTGGATTATACCATAATTTGGGGGTTGGTGGCTTGTGGGAGCTGCTCTACACGTAACAAGGTGACTGAGACAGTCAGATCTGCGAAAGAAGAGGTTGAGACCTGCAATTTTAAAATGTGATCCTGTTGTTTTATTCCAAACACAATCATTTTCCATTTGAAAATGAAATTTCAAATTTCCCAGGACACAAGAGAATTAAGGAATTTGTTATAGTCCTTAGGATCTACAATGTATTTCCAAAAAATGCTTGTCATTGTCTGCACCTTCAGTGATCTATGACCTCTTGGGTAGCTGAGAGGTGGTGGACCAACTGCTGGACTTGAGCAGTAAGATGTGGGCCAGTTTTTAGCTCTGCTGGATGACCTAAAACACTAACCTCTTCAAGAGCTTCGAGGTTTGTGTGTTTTGTTCTGTTTTTACCAGAAAAGGCAGGAATGTGCATAGAAGCAACCTAGCAGACTGCCTGGAACACAGTAAAGAGCTTATTTGTTTGTTTTTTCTGATTTCCATCTTTATTTCTGGGGGGGTTGTCAGTCTGGAATTTTTTTTCTTTGAATTGTGCTTTAGATGAAGGTTTACAGAACAAATAGTTTCTCATTAAACAGTTAGTACACATATTGTTTTATGACAATGGTTGACAACCCCACAACATGTCAACACTGTCCCTTCTCAACCTTGCGTTCCCTATTACCAGCTTTCCTGTCCCCTCCTGCCTTCTAGTCCTTGTCCCTGGGCTGTTGTGCCCCATTAGTCTCTTTTTGTTTTATGGGGCTGTCTAATCTTTGGCTGAAGGAAAGGGCTTATTTGATGCATAGTTCAAGTTCCAGAACAAAGGCAGCTCATCTCAGCCTGAGCCACTCCAACTTCACTTTCGGAAGCTCTGTCTTGGTATCTGAAGGAGGGTGATAGCAACAGGAACAAACTCCTGATCTTTGTTGTTGTCGTTAGTTGCCATCAAGTGGGCACTTGACTCCTGGCAACCTCGTGCACAACAGAATGAAGCACTGCTGGGTTCTGCATCATCCCTGTGATTGGTTGCAGATCAGATTGTTGTGATTCATAGGGTTTTCACTGGCTGATTTTCAGAAGTAGATCACCAGGCCTTTCTTCCTAGTCTCTTAGTCTGGAAGTTTTGTGGAAACCTGTTCAGCAGCAGCATCCACAACCAGCACCACCAGCTGCCATGAGTCAATTCTGACTCATGGTGACCCCATATGTGTCAGAGTAGAACTGTGCTGCATAGGGTTTCCAATGACTGACTTTTTAGAAGTAGATCACTGGGACTTTCTTCCAAGGTGCCTCTGGGTAGACTTGAACTTTCACCCTTTTGGTTAGCAGCCAAGTGTGGTAACTGTTTACACTGCCCATCAACTCCTGCTCAGCATCATACCAACATGTAATCCACCACTGACAGACAGGTGGTGGCTGCACGTGAGGTATATTGGCTGGGGGTCAAACCCAGGTCTCTCACATGTAAGGCAAGACTTCTACTGAGAATTCTACCACTGAACCAGCAATGCCTCTTCCTGGAGATCTACCTGCCCACAAAGGTGCAGCTGGTGAAAGGAAGGAATGCATATCCCCAGGCCCCCAGAGACATAATTAGGGGAAGTCCTTTAGATTTTAAAGCTCAAAGGATCTGTGAGTCCTTCTGACCTTCTGGAACCGATAAAGGGGTAAAGAAGATAGTTGCCCTGGGCACAGCTTTGAAAAACCAAACCCATTGCCATGGCATCGATTCCAACTCATAGTGACAGTATAAGACAGAGTAGAACTGCCCCATAGGATTTCCAAGGTTGTTATCTTTATGGAAGCAGACTGTCACATCTTTCTCTTACGGAGCGGCTCGTGGGTTCGAACCACCAACCTTTCGGTTAGCAACTGAGGGCTTAATCACTGCACCACCAGGGCTGCTTAGGTACAGCTTTGGATGGAATTAAACATTTCTCAACTGAAGTATTTCAGTGGCATCTCGAAAAACCAAACTTGTTCAGGCGTGCAGGAAGTGGATTGCTCAATTCTAAGTTTCACTTAAAAATTTTGAAAGCAAAGCTTTTTATAGGGACTACCCTAATATTGATCAAGTGAGGGTCGTACACTCCCCCAGGTCCTAGTACGAGTGGAAGGAAGACAGTTTGCCTTTGTACAGACTTGAGGTTTTCCTGAAAATCTCCATTCTTCATCTGTTCTCCATTATTTGCATTCAATGATATTTTTTCTTTCTTGGTCTTCAGGAGCTAGGTAAATTTACCCAACAATACTTGCGATAAAATGGCAATTTCAGAACCGCTGCCAGAGAGCACTGGTTTGGGGTCATTCATACGTACTTTCTGAACATTGTGCTATCTACGTTCATCCTGCTATCTACGTTCATCCTGCTATCTACGTTCATCCTGCTCTCAGGGCAGCAGTATCTAGAAGAGCGGAGAGACATGTAAATAATACAGTGCAATGTAACTGCAACCAGCCCTTAGTGAGGACAGAGTACCATTAGGGAAGGCTTCATCAGGGAGATGTTCTGACAGGCCCTGAGGGATGACTAGGAGTTTGCGTAGGATTTATCACCTTTCTTGTCTCTCTGCTCCTTCGCCTTGCTAAAGAAGCTGGAAGCCACTTGGAACCATGACATAGAATCTCAAGAAGGTAATAATGGTTCATCTGGTGCTAAAGGTAACCTGAAACTAACAAAAAGATATATATTCAACCTTTAGCACCTGCTACTGTCCCCAAGACTAAGTGGGTAAAAATAATCCTTCTGGGTACCTATTTTCACTTTCCTGGAACATCCCTTGTCCCTTTCATCCACACCCCGCTTCAATTCAAGGATTCCTTAATATTTCTCTTTTAACCAACAACCTTTTTAAAAATCGTGGTGAAAATATACATAAAAAACTTACCTCATCTCAACAATTTCTACATGTACGATTCAGTGATATTGATTACATTCTTCAAGTTGTGCAACCATTCTCATTATCCTTTTCCAAATCATTCTACCACCATTAACATAAACTCTAAACAAAACTTTCCTTTCTCCCTTTCCTTCCACCCCAGGTGACCACTAATCATCTTTGGTTTCTATATATTTGCTTATTTCACATAAGGAGGATCATATAGTATTTGTCCTGTTGTGACTTATTTTGCTCAACATGATATTTCCAAGGTTCATTCACGTTGTGGCATGCATCAGGACTTCATTTCTCTTTATGGCTAAGTAATATTTTATTGTGTGTATGTACCACATTTTGTTTATCCATTTGTTGATGAACATTTCTGTTTTTCCATTTTTTGGCTATTGTGAAAAGTGCCACAGTGAACGTTGGTGTACTGCTTTCTGTTTGTGGTCCTACCTTCAATTCTTCTAGTTATATACTAACCAACAACTTTTTAAAAAACTGGGGGGCAGGAATTGACAGAGGGAGAAAGGGAGGGATCCCTCTCCCACTCCTGCCATTGTTTGGCCTCAAATTCTTCACGCTCCCTCTCTGCCTCCCTCCCTGAAGCAACCTGTGTCTCTGGGCTTGGGCAAAATTATTGCTGCTTCATGGAATCCCAGGAAGACGTTATCCCTTGAGATCAGAAGCTGAGATGGGACCGCAGGCTCTGAGACCAGAGGTGCATTCAGCTCACGTGTCCTGCATCCTCACTTTGCTCAGTGAGAAAGCCTGACCTTTTATCTTTCATCTCTTTGTTCTCTGCACCCTACTGACTTGGCAACCTACTTGTCTTCATAAATCAACACTCTTTCCTCCATGGCATTTCTTAAGTGTGTCCCGCTTGAATTAACCATTGGAAAGGGAGAGGCCCTGTGGACCTTGAAATGTTCAGCCTGCCTTCTGGCCTTGGCCACCTGCCTGACAGGTCCCACCGGCTCTTCTGGGAGAGTGGGCAGGTGACAAAATCCCATCGGCCCTGAAACCTCCCTTTCAGTAACTGCTCTTGTTTGCATATCCTGGTCCAGAACAGGAACTTCTTACTGGAAATTGATCAGGGAGGTACAGTTACTGGTTGAGTGGATTTGCTTAGAGCTGTGGGCAGTAACCTCCCTGAGAAAGAGGGAATCTGTCAGTTTGCTTTTACAGGTTGAAATCTCCTGGTTTGTTCACTCTCTACTTCTAAAAGTTCTTGAAATATTTTCCCAAGAAGAGGCCAGGTAATAGGGACACAATAGAAGGTCCCGCTTAGAATGGGAGAAAAATGTAGAAACAAGCTCAAAATTCATCAAAAAAGACTAGACTTACTGGACTGATAGAGACTGGAGGAACCCCTGAGACTATTGCCCTTAGATACTCTTTTAACCTGGAACTAAAGCCACTCCTGGAGGTCACCTTTCAGTCAAATAATAGATTTGACTTTAAAATAAACAGTAACACCCATGAGGAATGAGTTCCTTAGGACAATCAACTATTTGCGATCAAACAGGCAGCATTTGCCCAAAAGGAAAAATGAGAAGGCAAGGAAGGGCAGGGAAACTGGTGGGATGGAAGCAGGGAAGGCAGGGTGGTAATGGGGAGAGTGCTGACACATTGTGGGTATAGCAGCCAATGTCATGGAACAATCTGTGTATGAATTGTTGAATGGGACACTAATTTGCTGTGTCTAAACTTTCACCTAAAACAATAAAATGTTAAAAAAAAAAAAAAAAAACAAGGAAGAGGCCAGATAATAGGAAATCACAGTAGCAGGGAACATTAAGCCTTGTTTTTGTCCTCCTTACTCCAAAGCTCCTTTTATTTTCAAAGAAACATGCATGAGGATGTATGAAATAAATGAATAATAAGAACAATAATAGCCAGTGGAGCATCGGCTGTGTGCTAGAACCATGTGAGGCTTTTGGCATCCACTCTCTCTTTTATTCCTGCAAGGTGAGAATTGGCTCCATTTTGCAGAGGAGGAAGTTGAGGCTCTGAAAGGTTAAATCTAATGTCATGCAACTAGTCAGCGGTGAAGCTGGCATTCAAACCCAGGTCCCTGTGCAATGGCATCACTGGGGGATACAGGGGGGCGGGTATGGACCACACCCGGTGACACTGTCAGAGGGGGTGCCACCAAAATGACTGTCTATAAAATTTTTGTGCAGCGTTTCAGCAGAAATTGATTATTTTTTATAAAAGTATCCCTGTAGTTAATTATAACAACAAAAATATTTTTCATAAGCCCAGCTTACATGTTTTTTGACCCTTCTAATGTGTTCCGGTCAGAGCTGTCATTATTATCCAATTACATGTGATTCGTCTGCACGAGCTGCAAGCGCACGCTGTTGTTTTCATTGCTGTTAGTGTTTTTATACTCACTGATTTTGTCAAAATTTCAGGTGTTTTTAAGCTACAATATTGTGGTAATTAGTATTTTTGAATCTATATCAGTGACTTTTTTGAGAATGAAGTAGTAATTAAAGGAAAAGAAGGAGTAATATAGGGAATTATAATTTACAAGTAACATTAGCACAAAAAACATTCTGAGGATTCTGTATGGTCTGGTATGGTAGGATGTCCATGGAGGGGTGACACCATGAGTTACCGCACTGGGTGACACTAACCTTTGTGATGCCACTGTCCCTGTGACTTCAGAGGTTTCCTGATACCCTGTAGCAGAGGCAGACCTGGCCCACGGCTTTCAGGCTGTGATACTTCTGAGGTGACTCCCCATCCCCCCTACCCCTGGCTTTTTTAGTGATTTGCATTGTATTTGATAGAAACTGAAAATCCAAGTTAGGGTGTCTGAAACCAGCCAAAGAATGTGCCTTTCGGTCTCTGTTCTTATCCCTTGGTTAGGGGTATAGATTGGTGGGGCCTGGGTAACATTTCCTGTGCAAACAGCAGATCAGAGCCAGGCAGAGCCCACACCTAACTGAGTAAATAGCACCTGGAGGCCCACAGGGCATGCAGTGCTTCCCTGAAAGGCCTCCCTTCCTGAGCCACCATCTCTTCTGTGATGAACAGAAATGCTGGAGGTGCAGGACAATGTGTCTGTGGACTGGGAGCCAAAGACCCAGCAGCAATCAACATCTCAGGAATGGAGGAAATCAACTCAGTGAAGTCTGAGGTCCCAACTGACTCCAGGAGTCTGTGCTGACCTGGGCAGTACAGTACGATGGTTAGGCACCCAGAGTGTGAAATCCAACTGCTTGGGGTAAAGTGTGAACTTAGCCACTTACAAACTCTGTGATCTCAGACAAGTCATTAATTTTTCACAGCCTCCATTTCCTATAGGTCACCTGGGAATAATGGTAGAACCCACCTCACAGGATTGTCAAGAAGTTAGGGTTAACATCTTAGTTAGAGTTAAAGCTTAGTTCAGTGTTGGTACATAGAAACAGTATTTTTTTAAGGTGGCAAAGAATATCGAATACCTATATGTGGACTGCCAAAAGAATGAACAAATCAGTCTGAGAAGAAATACAACCAGAATGTTCCTTAGAAGCGAGGATGGTGAGACTTTGACTCTCTATTCTGGACATATCATCAGCAAAAACTAATGGCTAGAAAAGGACATCATGTTTGGTAAAGTAGGGAGTCAGTGAAAACGAGGGAAACTCTCATTGAGATAGATTGACCCAACAGCCATAACAGTGGACTCAAACATACCAACAATCATGAAGATAACATTCTGTTTTGCATAAGATCACCATGAGTCGGAGCCAACTTGATGGCAACTAACAACAACAACATAGGAATGTTGGGAATTGTTGTTGATTCCCTGATTCTGCAGATAGTCACCGAGCTGCTGGCACCTGTGGGGCCCTGCACTACTTCTGAGGAAGATAAAAGAATAATTACACATGGACCTTTTCTCAAAGAACCCACACTCCAGGAGGAGAGGCACACAAATGACGATGACACGGAAGTGACGGGGTCAATTTATATAACAATTCACATAACTTCTCTGAACAATTTTCTCCTCCTGTGAGGGTGAGCTTTATGTGTCAACTTGGCTAGGCTCTAGACAACCGGTTGCTGTTGAGTCAACTCCAACTCATGGCGACCCCATGTGGGTCAGATTAACCGGTAAGCACTGTATGCACCAGCTTACAGTAAGCAAGGATCTGCATGGGCTTAATTGTGCTTACTTACTAATCTGTAGTGCACAATTTCACATGGGTTTCACCATGCCACTGGGTGAATTCGAACAGCCAACCTTCTGGTTAGTAGCCAAGCACAAATCAATTGCGTCACACAAGGACTTCAGAAGGGACCCTGAGGCTGTGTAATCCACACTTCTCTATGTGTGGATGAGGATGTTCAGACTGAGAAGCTATAAGATTTGTCCCAGCTCTCAAAGACTATACTGAAGGTATCAGGGCTAGCACTTTGGGGTTGTCCTGTAGGACTGGCACTAGGGTTGAAGCTAGTAAGACGCTCACCTTGGGCATAATATTTGGGCACCAAAAATTTAGTGATCAAGATAAATAATATTTTAATGTAATTTTTAAATCTAAATTAATGCAAAAAATCCATGATGAACAAAATATATTCTTAAATAAATAAGAAGGATCAGTGTTCTTTCCTTTCGCTGCAGGCTCCAGGACTTTCTTTTGCTGCACTGTCAGGTGGATTTGAGCTACCAACCTTCTGGTTAGTTGTCCTAAGTCCACTGGGGTCTCTGTATTGCCTACAGTGTCACATGTGTCACAGAACACACGGTGTTCCTCATTATTGAGTGTGTGGTTTTCTCATCCATCTAGACCTCATGTAGGTGACCAAGCATCCCGCTGTGCCCAGGACTGAGAGGTTTCCTGGGACTTTCCTAAAAGGATGTGGACTTTCAGTGCTTGAATTGGGACAGTCTCAGCAAACCAGGATGATCAGGTTGGCCACAACACCAGAGAAAGAAGCAGTAACTGGATCTTACGCACCTTTGTACTCTAAGCCGCTTAGTTGTACTCAGTAGTTATTATCGACTGAACCTACCTATTTTGGCAGTGCTCCTGGCAGGCACTCAGTACACCCGAAATCAGTTGCTTATCTCAGGCTAAAGGTGACATAGCCAGGGCCGACTGGCAAATCCCCATTGCTCCAGCACCAGGCCAGCCTCCTGAGTATCTACCTGCTGCTGCTCAGCCCTATCAGTCCCCTGAGGCCCCTAAGAAACTGATTCAGCTCATGCAACTGGTAAAGGCTGATTTGCCTAAAACCAGCACAGGAGGTCCCACGTTCCTTTTTTTTTAACAGGCAAACTCTACCCTCGAAAACTTTCTGTGGCTTGTGCTCAAATGGCCATGTTGCTTCTAGGATCATTACAGCATGCCCTCAGCTCAAAATGTGGAACTGGGAACATTCAAAAGGCAGGCCAGTAAGTAGGCTAACTCTATCAACCGGGCCAAGGTTCCTAACTCAGACCTCTTTCTTTGGGCCTGAGTTCCACATCTACCAAATGAAAGGCTTGGAGTGACTGCTGGGAGGCAGCAGGGTGCCTCTGTGACCATCAGTTTCCTCATCTATAAAATGGGCATCATGATACCTTTTAAGGTCATTGTGAACATTAAAGAAGATAATGTATATAAACCATCTTGCACAGTGCCTTGTGGGAGATCATTTTTTAGGTTTTTTCCCCTTCTCTTTAGTTCTCCTCTAAGTTTAAAATGCAGTGATTTTATGATTTCACTTTTAGAGTCAGTAGCCACAGATGGGCTGTTCACTTACTCATTCAAAAATTTTTTATTGTTCACCTAGCATGTGCTAGGTTCTAGATGCTAAGGATATGGTGGTGAAAAAGAACCTGGTTAGAAAACATCAGAAATTGTTCCCAAACCCCCAGCAATACAAAGAAACCAACCAAACCAAACCCACTGCCGTCGAGTCGATTCTGACTCATAGCAACTCTATAGGACAGAGTAGAACTACCCCATAAGGTTTCCAAGGCTGTAATCTTTACAGAAGCAGACTGCCATATCTTTCTCCCAAGGAGTGATTAGTGAATTGGAACCACCAACCTTTCGGTTAGCAGCTGAACACTTAACCACTGAGCCACTAGGGCTACAATACAAAGAAAGACCTAGCAGAAAGACAAATGATGAAATGCACCCAGAAGGCAGAACTCATACCTTGTACAATTGTTTCAAGGAGCCCTGGTGGCCAACGGTTAGGCACTCAGCTCCTAACCGAAAGGTTGGCAGTTCTAACCCGCCCAGAGGCTCCACAGGAGAAAGATCTGGCAATTTGCTTCTATGAATATCACAGTCTAGAAAATACGCGGCAGTTCTACTCTGTCACATGGGGTTACTATGAGTCAAAAACTGACTCCTGAGCGCCTCACAACAACGATTGCATCAAATGAGTTCTGAGTAGATGCTACTTAGCAGGTGGTCATGGTTCTCCCTCGTGGCTGCTATTCTTGTATCTAAAACACCTGCTGCCGTTTCCAGGATGCTAACATTTACTTTGGTCTTTATGTCAATGTCATTTGTAGAGAAAGCCAGCTGTGGGGATTTTCTCTTCCAACATTGCCATTGAATTGTGTTTGGTTGATAAGAAAATAAACACTGCTCACTAGATAGTGCCAGGAAAGCCTTCAAGATTGGTTTGAGCAGACCCTTCTACTCAAGATAAAGGGTAGACTTCCTCTTGCTGGTGTTAGGAATGGTCCCCTTCTTTGAGGCCTGATCACCTGGCTTGATTTGACTTCACCTAGTGTATCTTTTGTCATCTTTCCTTTCCTTCCTTGGAGCCTTTTCTTTTCTTCTTCTTTTTTTTAAATGATTTTTTTGTTGTTGTTGTTGAAGATACACACAGCAGGATATACACCAATTCAACATTTTCTACATGTACATCCTTCGAGTTGTGCAACCATTCTCATCCTCCTTTTCTGAGTTGTTTTTCCCCCATTAACATAAATTCACTGCTCCCTAAGCTTCCTGTCTAAACTTTTGAGTTGCTGTTGTCAAAAACTAGCTCATAGCCAGTACGTTAAAGGAACGCAACGCTTAAGGCAGACATTCTTTACTAATTAAGCTAAACTATTGTTTGGTTTAAAGAAGACTTCAGGGGATATATCTGGTTTAAGATTTAAAGAATATCTCAGGGCAATAGTTTTGAAGGTTCATCCATCCTCAGTAGCTCTGGAAAGTCTAGATTCCATGAGAATTTGAAATTTGCTTCCTCATTTTCCTCCTTTTGATCAGGATTCTTCTATAGAATCTTTGATCAAAACGTTTAGTGATAGTAGCTGGGCACTATCCAGTTCTTCTGGTCTCATGGCAAAAGAGACAGTTGTTCATGGGGGCAATTAACCACACATTCCATTTCCTCCTTCGATTCCTGATTCTCCTTCTCCTTAGAGCCCTTTCTAATAATTTCTCTCTGCTTCTGGGATTTTATCCAACGGTTATAAACTGATGAACCATAAACAGTACACTGTAAATGTTAGACAATAAGCCCATTAGTAGTTGCCAGGGGTTGGGGGAAGGGAAGATAAGGAGTGACTACATAATGAGTACATACAGGGTCTTCTTTAGGGAGGGATGAAAATGTCTTTGCACTAGGTAGAAGTGATGGTTGCACAACACTGTGAATGTAGTAAATGTCACTGAATTGTACACTTCGAAATGATTCATTTTATATTATATGAATTTCACCTTGATGGGAAAAAAACCCACACATTAGGTTAAGCCAAAGAAGCCAGATACAAAAGAGTACAACCTGTATGAGTCTATTTATATGAAGTTCAAGAGCAGATTAAATTAATCTATGGTGATGGAAATCAGAACAGTGGTTGCAGTGGGGGGCAGAAGGGGTATGATCGGAAAGGGGCACAGGGGAACTTTCCGGTTGTTGGAAATATTCTACATCATGTTTGGGGCATTTGTTAGTGTATTTGTTTCCTAGGGCTGCTGTAACAAAATACTACAAATTATCAGCAGCTGGGCTGGTTTTATAAGGACAAAAATTTATTAACTCACAGTTTTGGAGGCTAGTAGTCCGAATTCAGGGCGTTGGCAGGGCCATGTTATCTGTGAAGGCTCTAGAGGAAGACCCTTTCTTGTCTCTCCAAGCTTCTGGTAGCCCCGAGTGTTCCTTGGCTTGCAGCTGCAGCATAACTCCTACTTCTGTCTCTTTTTCTATGTCTCTGTGTCTGTCTGTCTGTCTTTCTCTCTCCTCTTCTTTTATAAGGACCACACAGAGTGGAAGGAGCCCTGGTGGTACAGTGATTAGAACACTCGGCTGCTAAGCAAAAGGTCAGTTGTTTGAACCCACCAGCCACACTGCAGGAGAAAGACGTGGCAGTCTACTTCTGTAAAGATTTACAGTCTTGGAAACCCTGGAGGGCAGTTCTACTCTGTCCTACAGGATCACTAGGAGTTGGAATCAACTCGATGGCAGTGGGTTTGGTTTGGACTCAGATTGAATCAGGATCCATTCTGCTCCATTAGAACCTCATGTAAACTTAACTGATAACATCTTTGAAGACTAATTCCAAACAAGGGCACATTCCCAGGTACCAGGGTTAGGACTTCAACGTATCTTTTTAGGGGTACACAATTCAGTCCATAACACAGAGTATAGGTGGTCCCCAACTTAGGACGGAGTTCCATTCTGACAAAAAAAAACAAAAACTAAACCCGTTGCCATTGAGTCGATTCCAACTCATAGCAACCCTATAGGACAGAGTGGAACTGCCCTGTAGGGTTTCTAAGGAGGAGCTGGTGGAGTCAAACTGCCGACTCTTTTGGTTAGCAGCCGAGCTCTTAACCACTGCACAACCAGGGCTCCTCTGTTCTGACAACTCCATCATAAGTTGGTTCTGACGTAAGTCAAATAGCTCTCTTTTTTTTAGGTTTCATAGCCTGCTAGAAGACAGTGTGTTTTGAATGGTAAATCGTAACATTGAACATCTGTGAGTGAACATCTGAGAATGACATCAGCAAATTATGTTCTGCAACATTGTATGTAGTACATATTACTAACGATGAGTTGTAGGATAAAAAGGAAACTAGATGGTGGTAAGTGTGGTTTGTCATAACTTGAATACGTCGTAAGTTGGGGACTATCTGTATATACACTTGTCAAAGCATATGGAACTATATACAGTTAAGATCTGTGCATTTTATTGATGTTAATTATACCTCATTAAAAAAATAAAAAGAAAAACTAGAAGAAAAAAAGTAAAGGTTAATATCCTAGAAATAAGGAAGGCAGAGGGCCTGGCAGTATTTAATTTGAGAAGTTTCCCTGCAGTCGAGGCATTTATTTTTTTTATTTATTTTTTTTTTTTGAGGCATCTATTTTTAAATATATTGCCCTGAAGAACTGTTTTTGGTTACTCCATGAGTTGTTTTATGAAGGCAGTTTTTTGGAAAGGAAGAGGTTGTATTATTACTCAGTAATGGTCTTATGAAAAAGCCCTGTTTGTGCAAACCGTTAAGTGCTCGACTACTAACTGAAAGGCTGGCAGTTCGAACCCACCCAGTGGCTCCTCAGGAGAAAGACCTGGCAATCTGCTACTATAAAGATTACAGCCTAGTAAACCCTGTAGAGCAGTCCTACTTTATCTCACATACTTTGGTGAGACTTTATTTCACATACTTTGGACATGTTATCAGGAGGGACCAGTTCCTGGAGAAGGACAACATGCTTGGTAGAGGGTCAGCAAAAAAGAGATGGATTGACATAGTGGCTGCCACGGTGGGCTGAAACATAGCAACAATTGTGAGGATGGGCACAGGACTGGGTAGTGGTTCTGTCTGTTGTCCATAGGGTCACTGTGAGTCAGAACCGACACAATGGCACCTAACAACAACAACTTGGCAGCAGTTATTCATGTTGTGTAGATTCAAAGTGCAAAGCAATTAAAACCGAGAGTGGCACATAGTAGGCCTAAGGAAACTATTAGCCAGAGACAAACTGAAGTAAAATTTCAAGCAACACCAAGAAACAGCGGCTGATGAGCTGGCATGGTATGTAGGAGGGCAGCGGAAGTCAGCAAAGACTTCTGGAAGCAAGGGTTTCAGATCTCAATGGTTCTTAAGGAAAAGAACATCGGTCCATAACTGGATGGTCTTCTACACTCATCCCAGGGCCCAGAGTGCTTTTTGGCCATATCCACAGACATGGACACATGCCATCTTTAAGTGCAAAGCAAAATGCTATATTCATCCAGGATTCTTCTTCCCCAGTGCACTTCCTGGTTCTCCACTCCCCTCCAGGCCTCTTTAGAAAGTCCTGGGCCCAGTCAATTCTGAGCTTTCTCGGCCATTGCCATGATCTATCATGTGCTAAAAGGCTTCTCTCTTTCCTTTTGGTTGTTAATATTTCCGTTGAGTAATTCGACATCTTTTATCAACATCTTTTCATTTCACTGTAAGAAAAATAAAAAAGAGCTTCTAACTACAATGTTTATGACTATATTTAACTTTCTCAGGCACTTTAGCTTGTTGTTTATTTAAAGGGTCGCTTGAAGGGCTGTGTATCTTTAAATCACATTAAGATATTTGACTTGGATCTATTTTTCATGGGAAGCTGATACTTTACTGATCCCAGACTTTCAAAATTCACGGCTCAGTATGATTTTTAAAAAAATTTTTTTTATTGTACTTTAGATGAAGGTTTACAGAACAAATAGTTTCTCATTAAACAGTCAGTACACATATTG
>NW_004444126.1:629006-657125 GCF_000243295.1 Trichechus manatus latirostris | reverse complement strand
AAATCGATTACATTCTTCCAGTTGTGCTGCTATTCTCACTATCCTTTTCCAAATTATTCCATCACCATTATCTTCAACTCACTGCCCGCTAGGCATCCCATCAAAGATTTTTTTTTTTTTAAATGGGATTGCACAACATGGTGAATGTAATTAATGTCAATAAATTGTACACGTAAAAATGGTCGAAATGGCAACTGTTTTGTTATATATATTTTACCACACACACAAAAGATGGAGGTTTTCCTAAGACAGGTCTGCCAGTTTTCAGTTTTGCCAAGGAAGAATATTTACTAAGGAGCAACCATCTATTACCAAAACCAAAAACGTAGGAAGGATGTTATCTCAGAATATAGAATGATCTTTTAAATTTAGTACATTAAGCTTTTTGAACAAATGCCCCACTTTGTTCTCATTTTTCTCGTCTCTCTGCTCTTGTTGTTCTGCCATCCCGGAGCCAACACACAAAGGTGATGGGCGATGCACCCTAAAGAGCTGAAGGGCCATCTAGCGGCCACTTGTCCTCATCGTACGTGCAAGCGAGGCCTATTCTCTTCGGCACTTCCAAAAAATGGTCAACTCACACCCAGAATTTCCCCATGAGGATCGAACTTTGCCATTTTGTGAAAAACTTGAAATTCATCTCTTAAACATTCAGCCAATCTTGGACTTAAAAAGATTTGTTGTTTCTGTTAGATGTTGTCGAGTCGATTTCGACTCATAGCGACCTCATGTAACTGAGTAGAACTGCCCCATAGGGATTTCTAGGCTGTAATCTTTACAGGAGCAGATTGTCAGGGCTTTCTCCCTCAGAGCTGCTGGATGGGTTCGAACAATCGACCAATCAGTTAGCAGTTGAGCGCTTAACCACTGCACCACCAGGGCTTGCTATGAGTCAAAAGACTGCCTCACTGTAATTCTGAAGATTGAGTTTCTAGTCATTGAACGGGGATTTTGGGCACTGTTTCCAAGTCAGATAGGCCAGGGTTAGAGTTTGCTGTCTGGGTGACTTTGGGCAAGTTGTTTAAACTCTGTGACCTTCAGTTTCCTCTTGTACAATGGAGATAATAGTAGTGGACAGAGTTGTTCTGAGGATAAAGAAGAGCATGCTTGTCATGTACTTGCCACTGTTCCTGATGAGTAGTAGGTGCTGAATAACCATTTGCTATCAGTATGTTTAATGCTTATGAAAAGAGTAGCAGTCCAGGCAAAGGAACAAATGTTCCCAAAGAGGCCTAAAGATAAGGCTTACTATAAGAAGCTTGAGCAGTATCTCAGAAAACCTTTAGTTCCTCTCAATAATATTTTATAGTTATTTTGTATAGAGATTGTACACGTCTTTTTTATATTGTTATCTAGATATTTTAATTTTTTAAAAATGTTATTATGCTTTAGGTGAAAGTTTTTAGTGCAAATTAGTTTCTTATTCAAAAATTTATACACAAATTTTTTTGTGACATTGATTGCAATCCCCGCAATGTATCAGCACACTTCCCCTTTCCACCCCAGGGTCCGCATGTCTGTTCCTCCAATTTTCCTATCTCGTCTCTGTTTTTGGGCAGGTGTTGCCCATTTGGTCTCGTAGGTTTGATTGAACTAAGAAGCACGTTCCTCACGTGTGTTATTTTTTGTTTTATAGGCCTATCTAATCTGGGCTTCGGGAATGGTTTCAGTTCTGAGTTAGCAGAGTGTTGGGGAGCCACAGTCTCGGGGGTTCTTCCAGTCTCTGTCAGAACAGTAAGTCTGGTCTTTTTTTGTGAATTTAAATTCTCTTCTACCTTCCTCTCCTGTTCTGTGCGGGACCCTTTGTTGTGATCCCTGTCAGAGAGGTTGGTGGTGGTAGCAGGGCAGATGAACATAAAGTGTTTAATTTTTAGGAGCTCCCAGTTATCAAGTTTATCTTCCGGTGTTTGTGCATTGTTAGTTATGGTCTGTATTGTATTTATGCCATGTATCAGGGCCTCTGGAGCCCTGGTGGCATAGTGGTTAAAAGATGGGCTGCTGACCAAAAGGTCAGCAGTTCAAATCCACCAACCGCTCCTTGGAAACACTATGGGGCAGTTCTACTCTGTCCTATAGGGTTGCACCTAACAACAACAACAAGCATTGTCTGTATTTTTTCTTCCATGATCTTTATCATTTTACACCAAAAAAACAAACTTCCCATAGGGTTTCTAAGGAGTGGCTGGCGGAAATAAACTGCTGACCTTTTTGGTTAGCAGCCGAGCTCTTAACCACTGCTCCACCATGGCTCAAATTTTTAGGTTTTATACTTAGGTTTTTGATCCATTTTGAATTAGTTTTTGTGTATGGTGTTAGGTATGGGTCCTGCGTCATTTTTTTACAGATGGACATCCAGTTTGTTTTTGGTTTTTTTTTTTTTTTGAGTTTTTTTTTTTAATTGTACTTTAGGTGAAGTTTTACAGAACAAATAGTTCTCATTAAACAGTCAGTACAAGTATTATTTTATGACATTGGTTAACAACCCTACAACATGTCAACCCTCTCCCTTCTCAACCTTTTTTTTTTTTTGGTGAAAATATACATAGACAAAGATACACCATTTCAAAAATTTCTACATGCACAGTTCAGTGACATCGATTACGTTCTTCCAGTTGTGCTGCTATTCTCTTTAGATGAAGGTTTACAGAACAAATAGTTTTTCATTAAACAGTTAGTACACATGTTGCCCTATGACAATGGTTAACAACCCCACTACATGTCAACACTGTCCTTTCTCAACCTTGGGTTCCCTATCACCAGCTTTCCTGTCCCCTCCTGCCTTCTAGTCCTTGTCCCTGGACTGTTGTGCCTCATTAGTCCCATTTTGTTTTATGGGGCTGGACATCCAGTTTTACCAGCATCATTTGTTAAAAAGACTTTCTTTTCCCCATTTAAAGGACTTTGGTCCTTTGTCAAAGATCAGCTGACCACAGGTGGATGGATTTACATCTGGGTTTTCGATTCTGTTCCATTGATCTCTGTGTCTGTCGTCGTACCAGTACCAGACTGTTTTGACTACCGTGACTGTATAATAGGTTCTGAGATCAGGTCGTGTGAGGTCTCTGTCTTAGTCATCTAGTGCTGCTATAACAGAAATATTACAAGTGGATGGCTTTTAGCAAAGAGAAATTTATTCTCTCACAGTCTAGTAGACTACAAGTCCAAATTCAGGGCATCAGCACCAGAAGAAGGCTTTCTCTCTCTGCCGGCTCTGGAGAAAGGTCCTTGTGATGCATCAAACTTCCCTTGGTCTGGGAGCATCTCAGCACAGGAACCTCAGGTCCAAAGGATGCACTCTGCTCCCGGCACTGCATTCTCGGTGGTATGAGGTCTCCATGTCTCTCTGCTCGCTTCTGTTTTTTATATCTCAAAAGAGATTGGCTTAAGCCACTACCTAATCTTGTGGACTCAGCAGTATAACTGCTGCTAATCCATCTTATTACATCACAGTGACAGAGTTTACAATACATAGGGAAATCACATCAGATGATAAAATGGTAGACAATCATACAATACTGGGAATCATGACCTAGTCAAGTTGACAGATATTTTGGGGGAACACAACTGAATCCATGACAACCCCTTCTTTGTTCTTTTTCTTCAATAATGCTTTGCTTCTCCAGGGCCTCTTTCCTGTCCATATAAAGTTGGTGATTAGTTTTTCCATCTTGTTAAAGAATGCTGTTGGTATTTGGATCAGGATTGCATTGTATCTGTAGATCGCTTTGGGTAGAATTGACATTTTCACAATGTTGACTCTTCCTATCCATGAGCATGTAGGTCTCTTTTGGTTTCTTGCACTAATGTTTTGTAGTTTTCCTTATACAGGTCTTTTACGTCCCTGATTAGATTTATTCCTAAGTATTTTATCTTTTTAGGGGCTATTATAAATTGTATTATTTTCTCGATTTCCTTTTTGAAGTTCTCTTTGTTGGTATATAGGAATCCAACTGATTGTTTGTATGTTGATCTGGTATCTGGCTACTCTGCTGAATCTTTCTATTAGTTTCAATAGTTTTCTTGTGGAATCTTTGGGGTTCTCTATGTATAGTATCATATAATCTGTGAATAGGAATAATTTTACTTCTTCCTCTCCAATTTGGATGTCCTTTATTTCTTTTTCTTGCCATATTGCTCTAGCTAGGACTTCCAGCACAATGTTAAATAGGAGTGGTAATAAAGGGCATCCTTATCTGGTTCCCATCCTTAAGGGGAATGCCTTCAGCCCCTCTCAGTGAGAATGATGTTGGCTGTTGGTTTTCTATAGATGCTCTTTATTATGTTGAGGAACTTCCCTTCTATTCCTATTTTATTGAGAGTTTTTATCAGGAATGAATGTTGGACTTTATTAAAGGCCTTTCCTGAGTCGATTGAGATGATCATGTGACTCTTTTCTTTTGTTCTATTTATGTGGTGGATTACACTGATTGATTTCCTAATGTTGAAACATTCTTGCATACCTGGTATGAATCCCACTTGGTAATGGTGTATTAATTTTTTGATATGATGCTGAATTCTATTGGCTAGAATTTTGTTGAGAATTTTTGCATCTATATTCATGAGAGATATTGGCCTGTAAGTTTCTTTCCTTGTGGTGTCTTCGCCTGGCTTTGGTATCAGGGTTATGCTGGCTTCATAGAATGTACTTGGGAATATTCCTTCCTTTTCCATGCTGTGAAATAGTTTGAGTAGTACTGGTGTGAGCATTAATCTGAATGTTTGGTAGAATTCTCCAGCAAAGCTGTCAGGGCCAGGTCCTTTTTTTGTTGGAAGTTGTTTTTTTTATTCCCTCTTCAATCTCTTCTCTTATGGGTTTGTTCAGATTTTCTATCTCAGTTTGTGTTAGTTTAGGTAGGTAGTGTGTTTCTAGAAATTTGCCCATTTTATCTAGGTTCTCAAATTTGTTGGAGTACAATTTTTCATAGCATTCTGTTATGATCGTTTTTATTTCAGTTTGGTCTGTTGCAATGTCCCCCATCTCATTTATTATTTGGGTTATTTGCTTCCTCTCCTGTTTTTCTTTTGTCAGTTTGTCAATTTTGTTGGTCTTTTCAAAGAACCAACTTTTGGTTTTGTTGATTCTTTGTATTTTTTTTGTACTCTATTTCATTTATTTCTGCTCTAATCTTTATTACTGCCTTTCTTCTGGTGGCTGTGGGCTTCTTTTGCTGTTCTCTTTCTATTTGTTTGAGTTGTAGGGCCAATGTTTTAATTTTGGTCCATTCTTTTTTTTTTTTTGATGTGTGAGTTTATTGCTCTAAATTGACCTCTGAGCACTGCCTTTGCTGTGTCCCAAATATTTTGCTATGATGTGTTTTCATTATCCTTTAATTCTAGGAATTTCTTTTATTCCCTTTTAGATTTCTTCATTACTCAGTTGTTTTTAAGCAAGATGTTATTCAGTTTCCATATATTTGATTTTTTCCTTGCTCTTCCTGTTATCGATTTCTTCTTTAATGACATTGTGATCAGAGAGAATGCTTTGTATTGTTTCAATGGTTTGGATTTTATTGAGGGTTACTTAGTGACCTGAAATATGGTCTATTCTGGAGAAGGTTCCATGTGCATTGGAAAAGTACTTTGTTGCTGTTGGGTGGAGTGTTCTCTGTGTCTATGAGATCAAGTTGGTTGATTTTGGTCTTTAGATCTTCCATATCTTTGTTGAGTTTCTTTCTAGATGCTTTGTCCTTTATCAAGAGTGGTATATTGAAGTCTCCTACTATTATTGTGGAACTGTCTATTTCTCTTTTTGGTGCTATTGGAGTTTTTTTAATGTATTTTGGAGCCCCATTGTTGGGCGCGTAGATATTTATTATGGTTATGTCATCATCGTGGATTGTCCCTTTAATCATTACATAATGTCTTTCCTTGTCTTTTATGGTGGGTTTTGTCTTAAATTCTATTTCATCTGATATTAGTATTACCACTCCTGTTCTTTTTTGGTTACTATATATTAGATATATTTTTTCCATCCTTTGATTTTTAATATATTTATGTCTTTGTGTTTAAGCTGTGTCACTTGTAGACAGCATATTGACGGGTCCTGTTTTTTTGATCCATTCTGCTACTCTCTGTCTCTTTACAGGTGCACTTAAGCCATTTACATTCAGTGTGGTTATTGATAGATATGAATTTATTGCTGTGCTTTTTATTTTGTGGTGCTGAATTGTGGTGCTGACATTTTCTTTGTTCCTCTGACTTTTCTGTGCTGAATTCCTTTTGTTTGTGGATTTTCTTTTCATTTCTTTCTTCCTTATAGATTGTGTGTTTACTGAGTCTTTATGTTTTTCTTCTTTTTTATTTGATGAGTAGGTTTGTTAACTTTCTTTGTGGCTACCTTGAAATTTACCTTTATCTTCCTAAGTTTGAACAGTCTTTTATTACTTGATATCACCTTGACTTTCTCTCCATTTGAAAGTGCTATACCTACACAGTTTATTCCCCTTTTATTGTTTTGATGTTGTCATCATTTACAGATTGACATGTTTGTTTCCTTGTTGTCACTCTTTTAGCTTTGTTTTATTATTGAGAGTTCTACACCCAGGTTGGTATCTGTATGATGCTGTCCTGTGTCCTAGACTCTGGTTGTTGTCTGATGTTGTTGGTTCTCTAACCGAAGGACTCCCTTTAATATTTCTTATAAGTTTGGTTTGGTTTTATGAATTCCTTTAATTTCTGTGTATCTGGGAATGTCCTAATTTTGCCATTGTATGTGAAAGAGAGTTTTTTTGCAGGATATATTATTCTTGGTTGTCAGTTTTTTCTTTCAAGGTTTTATATATGTCATCCCCTTGCCTTCTTGCCTGCGTAGTTTCTGCCGTGTAATCAGAGCTTAGTCTTACTGTTTCCCCCTTGTAGGTGACTTTTCTTTTTTCTCAATCTGCTCTCAGGATTCTTTCCTTGTCTTCTGGTTTTGGCAAGTGTGATTCTGATATGTCTTGGTGACTTTCTTTTGGGGTCTATCCTATTTAGCGTTCATTGAGCTTCTTGGATCAACTTTTCGTCTTTCATGATATTTGGGAAGTTTTCTGCCAGCAAATCTTCAACAATCTCCTCCTGTTCTGGAAACACGATTATGCATAAATTTTCGCTTTTGATTGTGTTCCACATAATTCTTAAGTTTGCTTCATTTTTCTTCATTCTTTTTTCTGATTTTTCCTCAAACAAAGTGGTATCCATGGATTTGTCTTCAATATCACTGATTCTGTCTTCCATTGTTTCAAATTTTCTCCTAAAACCTACTATTGAGTTGTCTGTTTTTGAAATTTTGTTGTTTATCTTTTGGATTTCTAGTTGCTGTTTTTGTATGATTTCTAATTTTTTATTTATTTTGATGTTTTGTTCTTGTATTATTTTCCTGAATTCTTCTATTGCTTTGTCTGCATTTTCCTTGATTTTGGCTATGTTTTCATTGGTTTTGTCTGTTTCCTATGATTTTGCCTATTTTTTCCTTGGTTTTGTGTGTGTTTTCCTTGCTCTCTTTCCCAGTCTTTTGAAGAGCCCTAAGTATTAGTCTTTTGAATTCCATATCAGGTAGTTCCAATGCCTTTTCTTCTACTGGAAGGTTATCTGATTCTTCATTTTGGTCACTTGCTGGAGCCATCTTGTCCTGCTTTTTTTTTATGTTTTGATATTGTCTGCTATCTCTGAGACATTAAGGTGTTATTTTCTTTATTTATTGATTTTATGTTCCTTGTTTCATCCTGCTTTTTTGTTGTGTTTTGATATGTCAGGGAAGACGGGCCATGCTTGCTTTGCTTCTTGCTTGTCTATGGGTATGATAGCTCTCACCACCTTATCCAGGTGGGCAGGGTAGCACCAGGCAGGGCGAACCACTTTGCTGTACTCTGGTTTGGCAAGGTGGCTGAGGGCAAACTGGGTGGGCACTGTATGCCTCCTGATGTTGGTTCAGCAGTATGGGAGCATCCACAGCCCCTACCCAGCTGGGCAAGCGTGTCAGATGGGGAGTGGTATGGGCTCATTTCCCACCATTCAGCTGCTGGTCAAGTGGTGGGAGAGGAGGGGCAGTGCAGGCCTGGTGCTGTGGCAGGCCTGAGCACCAGGGGCTGTCAGGAAGCAGAGTAGGTGATGCATGTGTCTAGGTGGGAGAGAGGAAAAAAAAGAAGTACAGGAAAAGAATAGAAAAAGAAAAAAAATAAATGAATGGTGGTGCATTGGGGCTGGCAGATGAGGGTGGAGTGAACCTGGGCCAGTGGTGTCCTCCTGTGCCAGTGGCAGTCTATATGCAGTGATGCTGCAGGGGCCAGTGGGAAGGGAGGGAGGTGGTATATTGGGTTTGATGGGAGGACGAAAGAAAGTAAAAAAGGAAAATAGAGGAAAAAAATGGCAGAGCATTGAGGGCTGGTGAATGAGGGCAGGGTAGAGCCAGGGGCCACTTGGGAGGGAGAGGAGGTGGCTTATGGGGATAGGTGGAAGGGACAAAGAAAAGAAAGGAAAAAAAGGGGAAAAAGGTAGTGCGGCAGGAGCCAGTGGATGAAGGCAAGGTGGACCTGGAGCAGCGGCGAGCTGTTGGCTCTCTAGCAGTGGCAGTGTAGTGGCAGCCACAGGAAGAAGGGAGGTGTTGTACAGGGCTAGGTGGGAGGGAAAAAGGAAAGGAGGAAAGAGAAAAAAATGGCAACGTGGTGGGGGCCAGCGAGTGGGGGTAGGGTGAACCTTGGTGCTAGTGGGAAGGGAGGGGAGATAGCATATGGGGCTAGGTAGGAGGAAGAAAGAAAAAAGGAAGAGACTGAAACAAAAAGAGAAAAAAATGTCGACCCTGTGGGTGTCAACAGGTGGGGCAGGCCAGTTCCGTGGCGGCAGGGGGCTGGTGGCTCTCTAGACATGGTAGTGTGGCAGGGGCCAGCAAGAAGCAGGGGGAGGTGGCGTATGGGGCTAGGTGGGAGGGAGAAAGAAAAAAAGAAAAAAAATGGTGGTGTGGCAGGAGCCACCAAGAAGAGGTGGAGGTGGCGTATGGAGCTAGGTGGGAGGGAGAAAGAAAAGGAAGAAAGAAAGAAAAGCCACATGGTGGGAGGGGGTGGGGTGAGTCCAGGAGATTGTGGGGGCTTGTATTGTGGACCTCAGTGGCGGGGGCTTCCAGGATGGGGGTGGTGGTTCTTGCTTCTACTCACCAGAAAGGTGAGGGGTCGGAAAGCGTGTTTCTCTGGTTACTGGGTATTCTGTCTCTAGTTGGGAGCTCTGTGAAGTTGCCTTCCCATACTCCCTGTTCAGGGTCATTGCTGGCTGTGTTTCAAGATGGCAGTGCTGTGCTGTGTTTGTTGGCAGGGGACTTCCACTCCATATCTCTCCTTATTCTCTGTTTTTCATCAGTTTCTTCTTCTATTTGGTATTTGATCTAGTCCTTTTTCCCTTCATTTGATGCTCAGGTTTCCAGGATTGATGACTGTACCTGTTTTACTGAGTCTTCCAGGTGTTTGCTACAGGCGGACAGCATGGTGCCTCTGTCTAGGATGCCATGTTGACTCCACCTATTTTAATTTTTGATGCTATTATACACAGTGCTTTTTTACATTTCATGTATTTGACTTGTTGCTTGTATGAAGAAATACATGTTTTATATTGACTTTGTATCTAGCAAACTTGCTGAATTCACTTATTGATTTTAGATTCATTTGAATTTTCTATATGTACAATCATGTCACCATAGAATAATGGAAGTTTTATTTCTCTCTGTCCAAATATTATGCTTTTATTCTTGCCTTAGGTCTCTGGGTGGCACAAACAATTTACACTTGACTACTAATCAGAAGGTTGGCCATTTGAATTCACCCAGCAGCACTCTGGAAGAAAGACCTGGTGATCTACTTCCATAAGATTACATCCACTGAAAGCCCTAGGGAATGCAGTTCTACTCTGAAACAAGTGGGGTTGCCATGGGTTGGAATCAACTTGATGGCAACAGGTTTCGTTTTGTTTTTAATTCTTGCCTTACTGCATGGGCCTTCAGGACAATGATGAATAGACACGGTAAGAGTGGACATCCTTGTCTCATTCCCCATCTGGGAGGGACATCTTTCAAATCTACCATTAAGTATATTTACTAAACGTTTTAGTGGATCAGATTTAGGGAGATCTCTTCTTATTTTCAGACTTTTCAAAAACAATGACTCCTATAGACACTATATAAAATAATATAATACACTTCAAACTTAAAAGTGGTTATATCAGGATGTGAGTGTTTGGAGGGGCATGACATTATGGGAAATTTTTACTTTCTAAGATATAAAAACCAAACCAAAACCAAACCCATTGCCAACGAGCTGATTCCAGCTCATAGAGACTCTATAAGACTGAGTAGAACTGCCCCACAGGGTTTCCAAGGTTGTAATGTTTATGGAAGCAGACTGTCACATCTTTCTTCCACAGAGTGGACTGGTGGGTTTGAACCGCCTATCTTTTGGTTCGCAGCTGAGCACTTTAAACACTGCGCCACCAGGTTTCCTTCTTCTAAGACATAAATTACTTTAATATGTGAATAATTTCCAGTGAACGTATATTTCTTTTGTAATCAGAAAAAATAAAGCCAAAAGATATTTTAATTTAGCCAGAGAAACATAACAAACATCAAATAGTAAAATAGATCATTTTCAGATAAAGCTTTGTGAAGATAAATCCAAGTATGTATTTTTCACTAATTCTTTCCCATAAACACATTATTCTAACACTATTCTTAGTCTTTGCTTAGAATATTTCTTTCTAATGCACACTGAATTGCAGCATGTAGTGAAAAGCCCTTTCAGGTTGTTTGTCTCTTATTTCTCTAGGATATATTCCAAGGAGTGGGATTGCTGGATTGTATGGTACTTCTATTTCTAGCTTTTTAAGGAAGCGCCAAATCGATTTCCAAAGTGGTTGTACCATTTTACATTCTCATCAACAGTGTATAAGTGTTCCAGTCTCTCCACAACCTCTCCAGCATTTATTATTTTGTGTTTTTTGTATTAATGCTAGCTTTATTGGGGTGAGATGGTATCTCATTGTAGTTTTGATTTGCATTTCTCTAACGGCTAATGATAGTGAGCATTTCCTCATATATCTGTTAGCCGCCTGAATGTCTTCTTCGGTGAAGTGTCTGTTCATATCCTTTGCCCATTTTTTAACTGGGTTATTTGTCTTCTGTTGTTGAGGTTTTGCAATATCTTGTAAATTTTAGAGATTAGATGCTGATCAGATTTGTCGTAACCAAAAATTTTTTCTAAGTCTGTAGGTTGTCTTTTGACTCTTTTGGCGAAGTCTTTTGATGAGCGTAAGTTTGACTTTTAGGAGCTCCCAGCTATCTAGTTTCCCTTCTGGTGTTTGTGCTTTGTTACTTATGGTTTGTATTCTGTTTATGCCAGGTATTGGGACTCCTAGTGTTGTTCCTATTTTTTCTTCCATGATCTTTACCCTTGGTGGACAGGTTTCAGCTGAGCTTCCAGACTAAGACAGACTAGGAAGAAGGACCCAGCAGTCTATTTCTGAAAAAACTGGCCAGTGAAAACCTCATGAATAGCAGCAGAACATTGTCTGATATAGGGCAGGAAGATGAGCCACTCAGGTTGGAAGGCACTGAAAATACAACTGGGGAAGAGCTGCCTCCTCAAAGTAGAGTCAGCCTTAGTGACGCGGGTGGAGTCAAGCTTTCAGGACCATCATTTGCTGAAGTGGCATGATTCAAAATGAGAAGAAGCAGCTGCAAATATCCATTAGTAATAGGAATGTGAGATGTACAAAGTATGAATATAGGAAAACTGGAAGTCATCAGAAATGAAATAGAACACATAAACATCAATATCCTAGGCATTAGTGAGCTGAAATGGACTGGTATTGGCCATTTTGAATCAGACAATCATACAGTCTACTATGCTGAGAATGACAAATTGATGAGAAATAGAACCACATTCATTGTCAAAAAGAACATTTCAAGGTCTATCCTGAAGTACAATGCTGTCAGTGATAAGATGATATCTATATGCCTACAAGGAAGACCAGTTAATATGACTACCATTCAAATTTACTCACCAATCACTAAGCCCAAAGATGGATAAACTGAAGACTTTAACCAATTTCTGCAGTCTGAAATAGAGCAAACATGCAATCAAGATGCATTGATAATTACTGGTGATTGGAATGCAAAAGTTAGAAACAAAGAAGGATTGGTAGTTGGAAAATATGGCTTTGGTGATAGAAATACCACCGGAGATCACATGATAGAATTTTGTTAAGACCTATGACTTCTTCATTGCAAATACCTTTTTTCAACAACATAAACTACTACTATACATGTGGACCTCACCAAATGGAATACACAGGAATCAAATCAACTACATCTGTGGAAAGAGATGATGGAAAAGCTCAGTATCATCAGTCAGAACAAGGCCAGGGGCTGAGTGTGGAACAGACCATCAAAGCTAATATGCAAGTTGAAGCTGAAGTTGAAGAAAATTTGAACAAGTTCACCAGAGCCAAAGTACAAACTTGAGTATATCCCACCTGAATTTAGAGACCATCTAAAGAATACATTTGACATATTGAGCACTAATGACCGTAGACCAGACAAGCTGTGGAATGACATCAAGGACATCATACACGAAGAAAGCAAGAGATCAGTAAAAAGACAGGCAAGAAAGAAAAGACCAAAATGGATGTCAGAAGAGACTCTGAAGATTGCTTTTGAAGGTAGAGTAGCTAAAGTGAGTGGAAGAAATGGTGAAGTAAAAGAGCTGAACAGAAGATTTCAAAGGATGGCTCGAGAAGACAAAGTAAATTATTATAATGAAATGTGCAAAGAACTAGAGTTAGAAAACCAAATTGGAAGGCCACGCTCAACATTTCTCAAGCTGAAAGAACTGAAGAAAAAAATTAAAGCCTCGAGTTGCAATATTGAAGGATTCTATGGGAAAAATATTAAACGACACAGGAAGCATCAAAAGAAGATGGAAGGAATACACAGAGTGACTGTACCAAAAGAACTGATCGATATTCAACCATTTCAGTAGGTAGCATATGATCAAGAACCAATCTGCATGCTGAGCAAATAATCTGAGAAGCTGGACTATATGAAGTAGAATGGGGCACCAGGACTGGAGGAAGACTCATTAACAATCTGTGATATGCAGATGACACAACCTTGCTTGCTGAAAGTGAAGAGGACTTGAAGCACTTACTGACAAAGATTAAAGACCACAGCCTTCAGTATGGATTACGCTCCAACATAAAGAAAATAAAAATCCTCACAACTGGACCAATAAGCAACATCATGATAAATGGAGAAAAGACTGAAGTTGTCAAGGATTTCATTTTACTTGGATCCACAATCAATACTCATGGAAGCAGTAGTCAAGAAATTAAAAGACGCATTGCATTGGGCAAATCGGCTGAAAAGATCTCTTTAAAGTGTTGAAAAGCAAAGATGTCACCTTGAGGACTAAGGTGCGCTTGAACCAAGCCATGCTGTTTTCAATCGCCTCATATGCATGCGAAAGCTGGACAATGAATAAGGAAGACTGAAGAAGAACTGATGCCTTTGAATTGTGCTGTTGGCAAAGAATATTGAATATACCATAGACTGCCAAAAGGACGAATAGGTCTGTCTTGGAAGAAGTACAACCACAATGCTCCTTAGAAGCAAGGATAGTGAGACTGCGTCTTACATACTTTGGACATGTTGTCAGGAGAGATCAGTCCCTGGAGAAGGACATCATGCTTGGTAAAGCAGAGGGTCAGCAAAAAAGAGGAAGACCCTCAACGAGATGGATTGACACAGTGGCTGCAACAATGGGCTCAAGCATAGCAATGATTGTGAAGATGGTACAGGACTGGGCAGTGTTTCGTTCTGTTGTTTGTGGGATCACTATGAGTCAGAGCTGACTCGATGGCACCTAACAACAACAATGATTAATAAAGGACCCTGGGTGGCACAAACGGTTTGCACTTGGCTACTAGCGCAATGGTTAAGTGCTCAGCTGCTAACTGAAAGGTTGGCGGTTTGAACCTACCAGCTACTCCACTGGAGAAGGATGTGGCAGTCTGCTTCCATAAAGATTACAGCCTTGGAAACTCTATGGGGCAGTTCTACTCTGTCCTATAGGGTCGCTATGAGTCAGAACTGACTCAACAGCAATGGGTTTGGTTTGCTAACCAGGAGGTTGGCAGTTTGAATCTACCCAGCAGTGCCACCAAAGAAGGGCCTGGCAATTTGCCTCTGTAAGATTAAAACCAAAAACCTGTTGCCATCAAGTCGATTCTGATTCATAGCAACCCTATAAGCAGAGTAGAACTGCCCCATCGGGTTTCCAAGAAGTGGCTGGTGGATTCAAACTGCCGACCGTTTGGTTAGCAGCCGTAGCTCTTAACCGCTACACCACCAGGGATCCTCTGTAAGATCACAGCCATTTAGAACCCTATAGAGTACAGTTCTACTCTAAAACACATGGGATCACTGTGAGTTGGAATTGACTAGACAGCAATGGGTTTGGTTTTGGAATGACTAATAAAATTGAACATTGTTATGGATTGAGTTCTGTCCCCCACAGAAAGATATGTTCAAGTCCTAACCCCTGGTACCCGTGAATGTAACTTTATTTGGAAATAGCATCTTTGCACATATAACTAGTTACAGTAACATGAGGTTGTCCTGGAGTAGAGTGGGCCATTGTCCAATATGACTGTTGTCTTTATAAGAAGAGGAGACATAGAGACAGACAGACACACAGAGAAAAGAATGCCATGCAAAGAGAGACACAGAGGGAAGATGATCATGTGAAGCCAGAGGAAGAGATTGGAATGATGCAGCCACAAACCAAGGAACACTCAGGACCACCAGAAGCTAGAAGAGGCAAGAAACAGATTCTCCCCTAGAGTCTTCAGAGAGAGCATGGTCCTGCTGACACTTCGATTTCAGACTTCTAGCCTCCAGAACTGTGAAAGGCTAAATCTCTGTTTTTGTAAGCCATTAAGTTTGTAGTACTTTGTTACGGCAGCTCTAGGAAATTAATACAGGCATCTTTTCATGTGCTTGTTGATTATTTATATATCTTCTTTGAAGAAATATCCACTCAAGTCCTTTTCCCATGTTTTAATTGAGTTGTTTGTCTTTTTATTATTGAGTTGTAAGTGTTCTTTATATATTCTGGATACTAGACCCTTATCTGGTATATGGTATAAGATTTGCAAATATTTTCTCCCATTCTGTGGGTAGACAACCCAATTGTAAACATGGATAAAAGCCTTGCACAGGCAATTCAGAAAAAAAGAAAATCAAAATGACTCAGAGTCATATAAAATGGTGTTCCATAGCTTTTGTCTCATAGAAACGTAAATTAAAACCGCAGATGGATATTACTACATACTCAGCAGAGTGGCTAAAATTAAAAAGACTGGCATACCAACTGTTGGTAAGCAGCAACTGGAACTCTCTTATATTGTTGGTGGAAACATACTTACACAAACTCTTTGAAAAAAATATTTGACAGTAGTTACTAAACCTGAATGTATATATACTTTATAACTCAGCATTTCCACTCCTGGATATATATACCCAACAGAAGCTACATCTACCAAATGACATGTTTAAGAATGTTCTTAGCATCTCTATTCATAATAGTCTAAAATTGGAAACAAACCAAATGTCCATCAACATGCTGTAAGATTCCATTATTATGAAGTTCAAAAGCAGGCAAAATTAATCTTTGCTGATGGAAGCCAGAATAATGGTTACCCTCAGGTGAGTACTGACCGGCAGGGGGCACAAGGGAGCATGCTGAGATGCTGAAAATGTTCCATATATTTATCTGGGTGGATGTTACATGAGTGTGATGAAGGCCTTCCCTGAACATGTGATTCAAAGTAGTATATCTCCTCCTACTGTCTTGATTCCCTGACCCTGTGTGAAAATGGGTGGTGGGGGCATCTGACCTCTAAATTCACAAGGGGGAAGGAGAATCCTTATCAGCATTAATCACCCAAGGCTGATTCCAGTCAGGTGAAGGTCAGACATATCTCCTCTTGCCAAGATTTTTACCAGTTGACACCAACCGTCCCTCTCCCAGAACTCTCTACTTCTCCCCTAAGTTCGATAATTCATTGCAATGGCCACACAGAACTCACAAACCATACTCACAGTTATGGAGTTTATTAGGGAAGTAACAGGTTACAATTCAGGTTCAGGAACACTCAGGATACAGTTCTTTGATCAGGACAGCCTCTTCTCAGCGGTGCCCACAGGCAGGTCTTTCTCTGGCCCTTAGCTGCTTAGTCCAGCCTCTGCCCTGCTCAGCCAAGTGTTACACAGCTTTTAGCTCTGCAGATAAGTGCCCCAGGGCACCTCACTCCTCCAGTAGGCCTCAACCTGGCCTTCTAGAGTCATGAAACTTAGCTCCACCAAGTGCCTGGAGGCATCCTACTGTGCCCGTTAGCCTCCTGCCTGAAGGCACTCAGCTTGCTTGCTCCATGGGCCAGGAAGCCCACCAACCCATCTCCTACTGGTCTCCTGGTTCTGCTGCCTCTGCTGCCACCGTTTCTCTGCCACTGCTTCTCGCTGTCTCCAGTATTACAGCTCTCTCTCTGTTCCTGGATCTAGGAGGTTCTCAGTGCAGGGATTTTGGGTCCAAAGGATGTGCTCCACGCCTGGCTCTTCTTTCTTTGTGGTGGTGAAATCCTTCCCACCTCTGGGATGGCTCATTTTAAGCCTAGCAGGATGGCAAAACTGACCAATCTCCTCGTTAGGGTTCCATACGCCTTGTTTGCATAGTCCCACCCAATCATTTGGTGGGAGTTATCAAGAGTGGCTACCAGGGCCATTAAGTAATTCACTGCACCAGGTCTTGCCTTATTTCTGTTCACAGTGACTGGCTACCCAACATGCTATGTGTTTGGTTATTGACCTGTTTATCATCCATCTCCCCTCGTTAGGATCTAAACTTCTTGAGGGCAGGGACTCTATTTTGGTCACTGTGGTGTCCCCAGCACTAGGACAGTGTGTGGCACAGAGGAGGAGCTCCACAAGTATTTGTTGAATGGATGAAAGAAGGAGGACCAGGTAGTGGTAGTGGCAGCCGAGTGCTACTAAGCCCAGTGTTCAGTTTATGGGATTAGGACAATGGATAGTAACTATCACTATCATTGTCGATAGATAGATAGATGGATAGCTGCCATCGAGTTGACTCCAACTCATGGTGACCTTATGTACAACAGAATGAAACATTGCCTGATCCTGTGTCACCCTCCTGATTGCCAGCATGTTTGAGTGCATCGTTGCATCTATTGTGCCAATCCATCTCACCAAGTGTCTTCCTTGCCCTCATTGGCCCTCTACTTCACCAAACATGATGGCCTCATCCAGCAATTAATCCCTCCTGATGACATGTCCAAAGCAAGAGAATTGGACAGTGTTCTGTTGTGATCCATAAGGTGTTCACTGGCTAATTTTTGGAAGTAGATTGCCAGGTGTTTCTTCCTAGTCTGTTTTAGTCTGGAAGCTCCACTGAAACCTATCCACTGTGGGTGACCCTGAAATACCTGTGGCATATTGTTGTTGTTGGGTGCCGTCGAGTCAATTATTTTGACTCATAGTGACCCCATGTTACACAGTACAACCGCCCCATAGAATTTTTTAGACTGCAACCTTTAAGGGAGCAGGTTGCCAGGTCTTTTTCCCATGGAGCCTCTGGGTGTGTTCAAACCGCCAATCTTTTGGTTAGCAGCTGAGTGCTTAACCGTCGTGCCACCAGGGCTCCTTCACATAGCTTCCGGAATCACAGCAACATAAAAGCCACCGTAGTACGACAAACTGGCAGAAGGGTAGGGGAACGTTGTCATTACCATTTGTTAATTCTCAGAGTATTCGGTATATAACCAAAGTTTCTGCTTCAAATAATTTACATTCTAAAAGAGAAAAGACTTTCTATGTGCACTTTGCTGTGTGTTTTATAGCATGCAACATGTAGAGTCACTTCTTTTAAGAAAATTATTTATTGGGTTATCACATTGTGGTAAGCATTCTGAATACAGGAGGTGAGATTTAGGATGTGGTTCTTGTCTTGACTTTGCCACCAAGTTGCCATATGCCCACGGTGATTCCCGTCCCTTCTGTGGACCTTGCCTTCCTTAACAGTGAAATAAAGGTTTTCAGTTGATTTAAGATCTCTGAAGTTTGCCGCTGGGAAATATTACAACTCTACATTACAACTCTAGCATGTTGTTCTTGATCCTCACACTAGGGGTCGGTACAGTCAGACTATTGGAACAGATTCTGCTTTTACAGTTCCTAGTATTAGATAACTAGGTTGTTGCAGAAAGACCTCTTCTGAAACGCTAAACCCATAAAACCAAGCTTTCTACCAGGCTAATTAGATACACAGACTTCCATCAAAGGGAGCAGGGCTATATTGCTCTTGAAATCTGGAATCTGTCACTTTTGTACCTGTCATGGACCACATATGTGGTTGAGGAGGTGGCATGAAGGTAATAAAATGCCTGTGAATGACAAATGGACACCCAGAAGGAGGTAGAGTGAGATTTTGTTCAGAAGAGAAAAACAGTCTAGTAATACTATCTGCTACAGTGTCCGTCTGAGACCAGCACGTGTTTGGAAGGTCCACTGAGGCCATGTACAGACAGGAAGGGCCACAGCCTATTTGCTAGGAGGCCTGCACTTAAGTCCCAGCTTGTCTACTGACCTGTGTCACCTTGGACAAGTCATTTCCCCTTTGGGTATAGCTTTCTACCTATGAAGGGAAAGAGAGGGACCGCTATATAACAAATGTATATCCCATATGCCTCCCACCACCCTCCTGTACCATGGCAGGTATCTCTCACCAGCCCAGAAGCCTTTCCCACCAAGCCCAGACACAACCTCAGAATCCTTTTCAACACTACAACAGTGAAAGCCAGCCCATGAGAGGAAGTCTTTTTGCCATTTCTGTTAACATTAGATTTTTTTTCCTTTCAACAAATAAAATTATAGTTAATAGTGACTCCATTATAGTTGACAGTAGACATTGTTTTGTTTTAGATTTTTTTTTGGATTATTGCTAGAAGTCCTTCCAGAGTCAGCATTCTATGGTAATGGGGCTTTAACAGCAGAGACCACGTTGGTGTTGATCAACTTAGGCTAGTTTTAGGTAGTTTAGGGTCAATATTTCAATGTCTTTGTACATGGGGTAAAGACAGAAAAGTTTTATGCTCTGCATGATCAAAATGCTTAGCAAAGGTTGAAGAACATGATGTGTTAGTCCACCGATTTAGCAAAAGTCTTTACTTACAGAGATTTTGATAATCACATTCCAAAGCAATTAAGAGGCATGAGAACATGCATTCTACTTTGCCCTTGACCTTCAGAACTTCACTTGAAATTTTCACATCCAGGTACAGAATGTGGCTAAATTTAGGCACAAAGATCATGCTCTTCTAAGTAAATTTGGAATTAATTCAGGCTTCATCACCAGAAGACAGTGCCATCATGAGGCATTGGTGGTTCAGTTGTAGAATTCTCACCTGCCATGCAGAAAACCCAGATCAGTTTTCAGACAATGCAAGTCATGCACAGCTATCACCCATCTGTCAGTAGAGGCTTGCGGCTGCTATGATGCTGAACAGACTGAGACGGGCTAGGAAGAAAGTCCTGATGAACTATTTCCACACATTAGCCAATGAAAACACTATGAATCACAACAGTCCAATCCACAACTGATCATGGGGATGGTGCAGAACTGGGCAACGTTTAGTTCAGTTATACCTGGGGCACCCATGAGTTGGGGGCCAATTCACTGGCAGCTAACAACAACATCTCCATTGTATGATGTGGCTGCCATCCATTTAAAAATAGGTGCTGGTAAATATGCTCTCATTAATAGTATTACTGCCCTAGAAATCAAAAGAGCTGCTTCACCCGTTACAAGCCATGTGACTTGAACAAGCTACTAAGTCTCTTGGAGCCTCAGCCTCCTCACCTATAAAATGGGGATAATTATACTTGCCCTACCTATTCAGGTTGTGAGGGTCAAATGAGATCATATACCTGAAAATATACTGAAAGGTAAATACACTATACAACTCCAAAGGAACATGATACAAATTTTTTAGGACAGTCTGGGGACATACTTATCATCTCGAACTCAGTCAAGGAACTCAAGATTTCTTAACTTCATGCAACACTGGCAGAAATTGAATTAGGACAACTTTCTGGAAGTCTATTTGGTCAATAGGAATCATAAGCCTTAAAAATATGCATGCCACACACGCACTAGATTGGTTAAGATGAAAAAGCCAGATAATACTAAATGTTGGCGAGGAAGTGGAATAGTTAGAACACTCATACGCTGCTGGCAAGAGTGATGACTGGTACAACCACTTTGGAAAATTGGCAGTATTTACTGAAGGTGCCAACACACACCCCCTAGAACCCAACAATCACACTCTTAATATTTACCCAATAGAAACGTCTACATATGTTCAGCAAAAGACATGTACTAGAGTGTTCACAACAGCACTCTTTTGTAATAGGAAAAGAACTGAATTTTTCCAAAAAGCCCATCAACAGTAGAAATGAACAAACAAATGAGGGTATATTCACACTATGGAATTCTGGCCAGCAATGAGAATGAAGGAACTAAAATCACTTGCAGCAATAGGATGGATCTCACAAACATAATGTTAAATGAAAAAACCATACACTGTATGATTTCTTCTTCCTAAAGTTCAAAACCAGGCAAAACTCATCAGTGGTGATATGTTAGGATATTGATTACTCTTGGGGGAGGGAGTGACTTGGAGGGGATAATACAGGGTTTCTGGGAGGCTGGGTGATGTTCTGTTTCTTGATCTGAATGCTGGTTACACAGGTGTGTTCACCTGTACAAATTCATCAAGTTGTACACTTATGATTTGCACACTTTTCTGCAAGTATGTTAACCTTCAATAAAAAGTTTACTTACAAATGTAATGCCTTTGACTCAGAAACTTCACTTTTAAGGGAAGAAAATCAGAGTCATTATATACTATACATACACATTCATATTGTTATTATTTCTCACGGCAAACAAAAAGGAAGCATTAAAGAAAGAAATACATGAAGGATTTCTTTTCTCTTCGCATTTTGGGTTTCTGAAAAATTGAATTTAAACCTTTTTTGTGGTGTACTCTCACGCGTTGTTGTTAGTTGCTATCAGATCAATTCTGACTCATGGCAACCCCAAGTGTGCAGAGTAGAACAGCTCCATAGGGTTTTCAAGGCTGTGATCTTTCAGAAGCAGATTGCTAGGCCTGTCTTCTGAGGTGCCTCTGGATGGGCCGAACTGCCAACCTTTTAGCTAGTAGTCTCAAGTGTTTAACCATCTGCACCACCAGGGTACCGATCTGCATACCTAGAGTTCTGCCATCACTGGGAAGCACGGAGGAACGTCAAAATGGAGCAGGTCAATTATTTTCTTTTGTGAAGATTCCACAATTATATGAGTCAAAGGTCACAGGTGAGTTTCCTGTGGGTGAAACACATTCATTTTTTAAAAAATTTTTATTGTGGTAAAATATTTATAACATAACGTTTGTCGTTTAACCATTTTTAAGTGTACAATTCAGTGGCCTTTATTACACTCACCATGTTGTGCAGCCATCACCACTACCTGTTTCCAGAACTTTTCATCACCCTAAACAGAAACTGTCCCCATTAAGCACTAACTCCCGGTTCTCCCTTCACCTCAGCCCCTGGTAAACCTCTAATCTACTTTCCGTCTCTGTGAATTTGCCTATTCTGGATATTTCATGTAAGTGGGATCACACAATATTTGTCCATTTGTATTTGGCTTATTTTACTTAGCATAATGTTTTCACGTTTCATCCATGTGGTCCCATGTATCAGAACTTTATTTCTCTTTATTGCTGAATAATATTCCATTGTACCACATTTTGTTTATTCATTCATTTGTTGATGGACACTTGAGTTGTTTCTACTTTTTGGCTATTGTGAATAATGCTGCAGTGAACATTGGTGGACAAGTATCTATTTGCATGCCTGCTTTCAATTCTTTTGAGTCCTCCTAAAAGGGGAATTGCTGGGTCATATGGTAATTCTAAAGAGCCCTTGTGGCACAAAGGTTAAGCGCTTGGCTGCTAACCAAAAGGTCAGAAGTTCAACCTCCAAAGATTTCAGCCAGGAAACCCAACGGGGCAGTTATACTAAGTCCTATAGTCGGAATTGACTCGATGGCTCACAACAACACGGTAATTCTATATTTAACTTTTTGAGAACTGCCAAACTGTTTTCCATAGTGGCCGTACCATTTTACCCTCCCACCAACAGTGGATGAGGGCCCCAATTTCTCCACATCCTCCCCAACACTTGCTATTCTCTTTCTTTTTTTTTTTTTTTAAACAATAGCCATCCTAGTAGGTGTGAAGTAGTATCTCATTGTGGTTTTGATTTGCATTTCCCAAATGACTAACGATGTTGAGCATATTTGCATGTGCTTATTGGCCTTTTGTATCTCTTCTTTGGACAACTTTCTACTCAAGTCCTTTGTGCATTTTTATATTGGATTGCCTGTCTTTGTTCTTGAATTGTAGGATACTACACCCTTATCAGATATATGAATTGCAAGTATTTTCTCCCATTCTGTGTCTTTTCGTTTTCTGATAATGTCCTTTGATGCACAGAAGTTTTTAATTTTGATGAAGCCCAATTTATCTATTTTTTCTTTTGTTGTTCATGCTTTTGGTGTCATATCCAAAAATCCATTGCCAAATCCAAGGTCATTTAACCTGTATTTTCCTCTGAGACTTTTATAGTTTTAGCTCTTATATTTAGGTCATTGACTTATTCCGAGTTAATTTTTGTATATAGTGTGAGGTAGCCGTCCCCCGTGTTATCTGTCAGTTTGTCATACTGTGAGGGCTTGTGTGTTACTGGGATGCTGGAAGCTATGCCACCAGTATTCAAATACTAACAGGGTCAACTGTGGTGGACAGGTTTCAGCTGAGCTTCCACACTAAAACAGAGTAGGAAGAAGGACCTGGCAGTCTATTTCTGAAAAAATTGGCCAGTGAAAACCTTACGAATAGCAGCAGAACATTGTCTGGTATAATGCCAGAAGATGAACCCCTCAGGTTGGAAGGCACTCAAAATACAACTAGGGAAGATCTGCCTCCTCAAAGTAGAGTTGACCATAATGACGTGGATGGAGTCAAGCTTTCAGCACCTCCATTTGCTGATGGGTCACGACTCGAAATGAGGAGAAACAGCTGCAAACATCCATTAATAATTGGAATGTGGAATGTACGAAGTATGAATCTAGGAGAATTGGAAGCTGTCAAAAATGAAATGGAACACATAAATATCAATATCCTAGGTACTAGTGAGCTGAAATGGACTGGTATTGGCCATTTTGAATCAGACAATCATATGGTACTATGCCAGCAATAACAAATTGAAGAGGAATGGTGTCGCATTCATAGTCAAAAAGACCATTTCAAGATCTATCCTGAAGTACAATGATGTCAGTGATAGGATAATAGCCATACACCTACAAGGAAGTCCAGTAATACAACTATTATTCAAATTTATGCACCAACCATTAAGGCCAAAGATGGGGAAATTGAAGATTTTTACCAACTTCTGCAGTCTGAAGTTGATCAAACATGCAATCAAGATGCATTGATAATTACTGGTATTGGAATGCGAAAGTTGGAAACGAAGAAGGATTGGTAGTTGGAAAATATGGCCTTGGTGATAGAAACGACGCTGGAGATTGCATGATAGAATTTTGCAAGACCCATGACTCCTTCATTGCAAATAACTTTTTTTCAACAACATAAATGGTGACTATACACATGGACCTCGCCAGATGGAATACACAGGAATCAAAGTGATTACATCTGTGGAAAGAGACAATGAAAAAACTCAGTATCGTCAGTCAGAACAAGGCCAGGGTCCAACTGTGGAACAGACCATCAATTGCTCATACGCACATTCAAGTCGAAGCTGAAGAAAATTAGAGCAAGTCCATCAGAGCCAAAGTACAACCTTGAGTGTATCCCTCCTGAATTTAGAGACCATCTTAAGACCAAATTTGACACACTGAAGATTAATGACTGAAGACCAGATGAGTTGTGGAATGACATCAAAGATATTGTATATGAAGAAAGCAAAAGGTCTTTAAAAAGACAAGAAAGAAAGAAAAGACCAAAATAGATGTCAGAAGAGACTCTGAAAGTTGCTCTTGAACGTAGAGTAGCTAAAGTGAACGGAAGAAATGATGAAGAGCTGAACAGAAGATTTCGAACGGCAGTTCGAGAAGACAAAGTATTATAATGAAATGTGCAAGGACCTGGAGTCAGAAAACCAAAAGGGAAGAACACGCTCGGCATTTCTTAGGCTGAAAGAACTGAAGAAAAAATTCGAGCCTTGAGTTGCAATATTGAAAGATCTTGTGGGGAAAATAGGATGCAGGAAGCATCAAAAGAAGATGGAAGAAACACACAGAGTCACTGGACCAAAAAGAACTGGTCAACAATCAACCATTTCAGGAGGTAGCATATGATCAAGAACTGATGGTACTGAAGGAAGAGGTCCAAGCTGCACTGAAAGCACTGGCAAAAAACAAGGCTTCAGGAATTGACGGAATACAACTGAGATGTTTCAACAAACGGATACAGCGCTGGAAGTGCTCACTCATCTATGCCAAGAAATTTGGAAGACAGCTTCCTGACCAACCAACTGGAAGAGATCCATATTTGTACCCATTCCAAAGAAAGGTCATCCAAAGAATGCAGAGATTATCAAACAATATCATTAATATCACACATAAGTAAAATTTTGCTGAAAATCATTCAAAAGCATTTGTGGCAGTACACCAAGAGGGAACTGCCAGAAATTCAAGCCGGATTCAGAAGAGGACGTGGAACAAGGGATATCATTGCTAATATCAGATGGATTGTGGCTGAAAGCAGAGAATACCAGAAAGATGTTTACCTGTGTTTTATGGACTATGCAAAGGCATTCAACTGTATGGATCATAACAAATTATGGATAACATTGCAAAGAATGGGAATATCAGAACACTTAATTGTGCCCAGGAGGAACCTGTACTTAGACCAAGAAACAGTCGTTCAAACAGAACAAGGGGAATGCTGCGCGGTTTAAAGTCGGGGGAAGTGTGCGTCAAGGTTGTATCCTTTCATCACACTTATCCAATCTGTATGCTGAGCAAATAATCTGAGAAGCTGGACTAATATGTAGAAGAATGTGGCATCAGGATTGGAGGAAGACTCATTAACAACCTGTGATATGCAGATGACACAAACTTACTTGCTTGAAGCACTTACTGATGAAGATCAAAGTATGGATTACACCTCAACATAAAGAAAACAAAAATTCTCACAACTGGACCAATAAGCAACTTCATGATAAATGGAGAAAAGACTGAAGTTGTCAAGCATTTCATTTTACTTCGATCCACAATCAATGCCCATGGAAGCAGCAGTCAGGAAATCAAACGATGCATTGCATTGGACAAATCTGCTGCAAAAGATCTCTTTGAAGTGTTAAAAAGCAAAGATGTCACTTTAAGGACTAAGGTGTGCCTGATCCAAGCCATGGTGTTTTCAGTCACCTCATATGCATGTGAAAGCTGGACAATGAATAAGGAAGAATGAAGAAGTATCGATGCCTTTGAATTATGGTGTCGGTGAAGAATATTGAATACACAATGAACTGCAGGAAGAATAAACAACTGTCTTGGAAGAAGTAGAGCCAGAATGCTCTTTAGAAGTGAGGATGGCCAGTCTTCATCTCACATACTGTGAACATGTTATCAGGAGGGACCAGTCCCTGGAGAAGGACATCATGCTTGGTAGAGCAGAGGGCCAGTGAAAAAGAGGAGGATCCTCAATGAGATGGACTGACACAGTGGCTACAACAATGGGCTCGAGCGTAACAACGATTGTGAGTATGGCACAGGACCAGGCAGTGTTTCTTTCTGTTTTACATAGGGTCGCTATGAGTTGGAACCAACTAGATGGCACCTAACAACAACGACAACAAGGATCCAACTCTACTCTTTTGCATGTGAAAATCCAGTTATCCCAGAATCATTTATTAAAGAGACTTTCTTTCCCCACTGAGTGGATTTAGCACCCTTGTCAAAGATCAATTGACCATAACACATTCATTTTTACATGTATGTCTATCTTTTCTTTTTCTCATCTTTAAGTCTTACCGGCTGTTATCAGAAAGCTATTGGACCCTAGATTTCTCCCAGCTGCTTTTTCTGCAAGGGGCCTTTCTATAGGGAGCCACTGAAAGAGAAACATCTCACACTGGTTCTGTAGCCTTGTCAAGTCCTTGAACCGCTCAGAAACTTCTCTGTGCACTGAGGATTCATTCTTTCAGTAGATAACCCGTCAACATCTGCTATGTGCATATCTTGTGACATTGGACAAGGGGACATGGCCCTGCTTCTATGGAGCTTACAGTCCAGTGTGGGAGCCAAATAATAAATAAATAAACAAACAAGCAAGCACACAGTTACACATTGTGATAAATATTTAAAAGCCAAAGTATAGAAATCTGAGAGAATGTCAAGGGGGCCAAATTTAATTTGAGGGGCCAGAGAAAATCTCCTTGAAGGAGGGACTGACCACCGCCACTGTCTGCCCATCCAAATTCTTAGAGGGTCGTGACACTGACCTAGTCATCATCTTAAACTTCTGAGCCTCAGTTTCCTCATCTGTAAAATGAGAGTTTGGCCTAGATCAGTGATTTCAATCTTTTCTAGTAGGATAACCCTTTTAATGCAGAAAATATTTGTCTCCACCCCAGTGCCACATGGAGTTATATTGGAGCCTGACTGAGGTGAAAGGGAAAACCAGTAACACAGATCCTGTCTTTATCTAAAATTTTGATGTTTTGTTCATTGTCATGGATTGAATAGTATCCCCCAAAAATATGTGTCAACTTGGCTAGGCCACAATTCCCAGTATTGTGTGATTGTCCTCCATTTTGTGATTTGATGTAATTTTCCTGTGTTGTAAATCCTAATCTCTGCCTGTGGTTAATGAGGCAAGATTAGGTTATGTTAAAGAGGCTTAGGGTGGGAGGCAACACCCTTACTCAGGTCATATCCCTGATCCAATATAAAGGGAGTTTCCCTGGGGTGTGTCCTGTATCACCTTGTATCTTACAAGAGATAAAAGGATAGAGAATAGAGCAGAGAGATGGGGACCTCATGCCACCAAGAAAGAAGTGCCAGGAGCAGAGCATGTCCTTTGGACCTGGGATTCCTATGCTGAGAAGCTCCTAGACCAGGGGACGATTGATGACAAGGACTTTTCCCCAGAGCTGACAGAGAGAGAAAGACTTCTCCTGGAGCTGGCACCCTGAATTCAGACTTCTAGCCTCCTAGACTATGAGAGAATAAATTTCTGTTTGTTAAAGCCAACCACATGTGGTATTTCTGTTAGAGCAGCGCTAGATAACTAAGACATTCATCATGGATTTTTTGCATTGATTTGATCTTTTCAAATGTTGCATTGAAATACTATTGATCTTGTTACTGAGTTTTTTGGCACCCCATTAAATTTTGTATCTGAGATGAGTGCCTCACTCTCCTCACCCTAGTCCTGGCCCTCTCTACCTGCATGTGTTAGTTGTATTACTGTTAATTAAGAAAAATCACAACGACCAAAATTACAATGAATTTTTATAAGGAACATTTTGTGATGAATTAAGATTTGATTGAGGCCAACTCTTCTCGCCCTGGTGGTACAATAGTACCTCAGCTTCTGAATGAAAGGTCAGTAGGTTTGAACCCACCATCTACTCTGTGGGAGAAGAGACCTAGTGATCTGTTCCTGTAAAGATTGCAGCCTTGGAAACCCTACTCTGCCTTATAGCGTCGCTATGACGGTACACAACAACAACTCTTCTCAAGGAGCTAGGTAGGGAGCTGAGGAGGCTAGCAGGGATTGGATAGATCCCCACAGGCTGTGAGAGTGCGCTCCTGAGTGATAGTGAAGAGGCAGGCCACGCCTGACAAGGCTCTCTTTCTTGACTTTGTTGAAAGGATGTGCACCTTATACCAATTTGCTAAGCTATACATTTGTATGGTTTTCTGTATCTGAGCTTTATTT
>NW_004444126.1:611153-628906 GCF_000243295.1 Trichechus manatus latirostris | reverse complement strand
GAAGATAAATTTAAAATTTTACAATTAAAAAATCAGAAAAAAATCAAAGCAGGGGTCACGCAGCACTGAGTTGGGATTGACATTCTTGAGGCGCTCCAGTTGCACAGCTTCTGCCAGGTTCTCCAGCAGCACTCAACAGCCTGCAGAAAAGCGGAGTTGGGTTGACCCCATTCGTGCCACAGCCTGGCTGAGCACCTACTAAGAGTCAGGCCAGAGAGGCAACAGACTGCAGGGCAGATGGGGTCCCTGCCCTCCTGCAGCTTCCAGGCTTATGGGGAAGGCAGATGGCAAAGGAGCCACTGGAATTCTGTGCTATGGAGTAGCAAGTGCGGATTGTTATGGGGCCATGTGACAAGAAGGCCTAGCCCAACCCAGGGTCAGGGGAGCCTCTGCAATCCAGATTTGGAAGTTTCCAAAAAGGCTGGGGTGAAGGATTAAAGGGGATATCACATAAAGTCAAGGATGATGAGAAAGGGTGGGGGGAAAGGTGGCCCCTAAAGTCTGGAAAGGTTCCTGGGTGGAGCAAATGGTTGGTGCTTGACTACTAACCTAAAGGTGGCAGTAGTTCGAATCCACCCAGTGGCACAAGGGGAAAAAAACCTGGTGATCTAAAGATTACAGCTGAGAAAACCCTATGCAGCCGTTCTACTCTGTAACACATGAGGTCGCCATGAGTCGGTATTGACTTAGTGACAACTGGTTTGATTTGGTTTTGACGTCCAGAAGCTGGCCTGGCACTCACAGCCAGGCCGTGCTATTCTCCTTTTGAATAAAAACAATCTCACAGAATACCAACATCTGACAAGGTCACTCTAAGACCACAATAAAATGAGACAGAACAAGGCCACTTCATCATTTTGTTTAAGCACAGACAAAAACAAGGTCACTGTGCAACCCACAAGACACCAAACATCTCCTTCCCACGGCTAATATGAGTGGCTGCTGCTTCTTTGCCAGCTACGGCCTTATCCTCCCTCTAGGCTGCCCTCTCTATAGAAAAGATGCATTGAGATACCCAATCATAGAATTATCCCTGCTCTCTGACAGCACTCAATCTAGAGCAACCCTGTACTTCCTTTGACCCTCCCCAAAATCACCCACCCAAAGTCCAAATCCTGTAATAATTCTAACACCCTCTTACGGAGACACTCCGCAGATCCCTAGGGTGTGCGTTCTCCCTCGCTGCAACCAGTAATAAACCCAACTGTTCAGCTACAAGTATGTTTCTGGTGGCCTTTAGCTGGAGGGCATTGACAATGACAATGATGTCAATGACGACAATGATGACGATAACATTTATTGTGCAGCACAGACTATATGCTAAACACTGTGCTAAGTGCTTTGTTTGTATTATCTCATTGAAACCTCACAAAATTCTGAACAAGGTAGTAGTTTTATAGAGAGAGCCTCAAGCCCGGAGAGGTTTAGCAGTTTGCCTCAGATTACACAACTAGTAAGTGTGCAGCTGGATTCAAAACTAGGCAGTCTGAAACTGGAGTCTGTACCTCCAAACCCTAGTCTCTCCTGCCTTGCATGAACCAGGAGAATGCAAGGATGGCAGAGCTGGATGGGGTTCAAGAGGGAGAGGTTGCTAGTTAGAAGGTGCAGGTATTCATGCAATAAGGAGCCCTGGTGGTGGAAACAGTTGAGCACTCATCTGCTAACCAAAAGCTTGGCGGTTCGAACCAATCAAGCGGCTCCGTGGATGAGAGACCTGGCAATCTGCTTCTCTAAAGATTACAGCCAAGAAAATCCTATTGGGCAGTTCTGCTCCGTCAGACGGGGTCACCATGAGTAGGAATTGACTCCACAACACCCAACAACAACATCCATACAATGGAGTATTATTCAGTGATAAAAAGAAATGAGCTATCAAGCTACAGGAAAACATGGAGGAACCTTAAATGAATGTTGGTTAGTGAAAGAAATCTGTTTGAAAAAGCTACATGCTGTATGAACCCAACTGTATAACAATCTGGAAAAGGCAAAACTACAGAGACATAAAAAAGATCAGGTTGCCCGGAGCTCAGGGGGTCGGAAATGATGCTGGGTGCCGGCGTCCTGCGTGTCAAGGCCTCACTCCCCTCCAACCCCACTGCCACCACCCCGGTAGTGAATGTCATCACCTTTTTAAAATGACAAAATATTTGACACACCAAAAGATATAAATGTGAGTACAACAAAACCTGTGTTTCCACCACACAGCCTTAAGAAATAAAACAGTCCCAATACTGCAGAATCTCATGCATCCTCCCAGTCACTTCCTCTCCCTCGAAGCCCCACAAGTAACCACTATCCCAAGCTTGATGTTTATTATCCTGTGCATTTCTTTATAGCTTTATTATTCTTTATTATTATAACATTATTAATCTATACGTCCACCTGTCTGTTAGTTTGTCATACTGTGGTGACTTGCTGGAAGCTATCCCACTGGTATTTCAAATACCAGCAGGGTCACCAATGGTGGACAGGTTTCAGCCAAGCTTCCAGACTACGAGTAGGAGGAAAGGCCTGGTGATCTACTTCCAAAAATGAGTAAATGAAAACTTTATGAATCACAACAGAATATTGTCCGATATAGTGCTGGAAGATGAGCTCCCTAGGTTGGAAGGTACTACAAAATAGCTACAAAATGGAGTCAAATATACCATTGATCATGAAGATGGCATAGGACTGGGCAATGTTTCATTCTGTTATACAGCAGGTCGCCACAAGTAGGAGCCAACTCAATGGCAATTAACAACAACAATTTATATGTGTCCCCTAACAAGAAGTGGTATTTATTTTTTAATGTTTGTGCACTTTACTTAAATGAAATCGCACAGTGTGTGTTCTTCCTCACCTTTTTATTCGGTGTTTGTGAATCAACCAAGCTGACGCATGTAGCTGTAGTTCATTTGCTTTCCCTGTTTTTGGTATTTCACAGTGAATGGGCCACAGTCTCTCCATTCTGTTAATGGTCATTCCTCTCCCAATTTTTTGCTATTACAAATAATGCTGCTCTGAACATTTTTGTACCTGTCTGCTGGTGCACATGAGCAAAATTTTCTGCAGGAAAAAGTGAATGGAGAAGTGGTTGGGCATATACATCTTCAGCTTTACCAGGTGCTAATGGTGGGGAGCCCTGGTGGTCTGTCTGTCTGTCTCTCTCGTCTTCTTCTATAAGGACCACTCAGATTGGAAGGAGCCCTGGTGGTGCAGCAGTTAAAGCACTCGGCTGCTAACCAAAAGGTCAACGGCTTGAACCCACCAGCAGCTCTGAAGGAGCAAGGTGTGGCAGTCTGCTTCTGTAAAGATTTATAGCCTTGGAAACCCTATGGGGCAGTTCTACTCTGCCCTAGAGGGTAGCTATGAGTCGGAATCCACTCGACGGTAGTGGGTTTGGGTTTGGTTTTTGGTCAATTGCTTTCCAAAGTCATTGTGCCAATGTACACACTCCCAGCAGTTTGAGAGTTCCTGTGGCTCTCACCAGCACTGGGTATCGTTAGATTTTTTAATTTTTGCCATCTGAGGTTGTGAAATGGATCTCATTGTGGTTTTAAATTGTTCTTTTCTGTTTATCAGTTAGGCTGAGTGTTTCTTCACACACTTATTGACCATTGTCATTGTTAGCTGTTGTCAAGCCAGTCCCTGATTCATGGCAACCCCATGTACAATAGCACGAAATGCTGTCCAGTCCTGTGCTATCCCCATGATCACTTGCAGATTGGACTGTTGTGATCTGCAGGGGTTTTTACTGGTTGATTTTTGAAAGTAGATCACCAAGCCTTTTCTCCTAGTCCACCTTGGTCTAGAAGCTCCGCTGAAACTGTTCAGCATCAGAGCAACATGTAAACCTCCTCTGACAGATGGGTGGTGGCTGCCTCTTCTGTGGCTTGCCCATTTCTATTTTGTCCACTTTTTTTATTGGTTTGCTTATCTTTATCCTATTTCTTTGTAGATGTTCTTTATGTATTCCTGATGCTTACCTTTTGCTGATTACATGTTGTAAAATCTTCCCATCTGTGGATCATGTTTTCTCTTTTATATATTGTCTTTTAACAGAAGATTTTAAGTTTATTTGTCTCTCTTTTTCCTTTATGGTGTGACTTGTTTAAGAAATCCTTTTGTACTCCAAAGTCAAAACCATATTTAACCCTATTTTCTTCAAATATTTTGAAGTTTTGTTTTTCAGGTGGAGGATTTTAATCTTCTCAAAATTGAATTTTGTGTTTGTCATGATACAAGGATCCTCCTTTTTTCTATTTGGATAACAAGGTGTCCTTTTGCCAGATATTCAATAGTAGCATTGGTTAATGTCACTCCTCTGCTTAAAACTCTTCCGTGTCTCTCCAGTGCCATGAGCAGGAGTCCCAATCTCCTTGCCTCGGTGTAGTTGGTACTGCACGAATGCACACCCAGCTCCACTTCCTCACCTCTTGCCACTCTGCTGTGCTCCAACCACACTAACCTTCCTTCATTTCTAAAGGGCTGGGCTTCCCAACAAAGAAAAGTCCAGGCCCAAATGGCTTCACTGGTGAATTCTACCAAATGTTTAACGAAGACTTAACATCAATCCTTCTCAAACACTTCCAAAAAATAGAAGAGGAAGAAATACTTCCAAATTCATTCTATGAAGGCAGCATTACCCTGATACCAAAGCCAGACATAGGTGCCACAAGAAAATAAAACTATAGACCAACATCTATGAATATCCCTCAATGAAATACTGGCAAAAAAATTCCAACAAAACAATTATGCTCATCAAAACACTTCACCAAAAGAGTAAAAAGACAATTTACAGACTGGGAAAATATTTTTGGTTTACGACATCCGATCGGGGTCTAACCTCTAAAATCTATAAGATACTGCAAAACCTCAACAACAAAAAGACAAATAACTCAATTAAAAAATGGGCAAAGGATATGAACAGGCACTTCACCAAGGAAGACATTCCAGTGGCTAACAGATACATAAGAAAATGCTCACGATCATTAGCCATTAGAGAAATGCAAATCAAAACTACAATGAGATACCATCTCACCCCAACAAGGCTAACATTAATCCAAAAAATACCAAATAATAAATGTTGGAGAGGTTGTGGAGAGACTAGAACACTTATACACTGTTGGTGGGAATGTAACATGGTATAACCACTTTGGAAATCTATTTGGTGCTTCCTTAAAAAGTTGGAAATAGAAGTACCATATGATCCAGCAATGCCACTCCTTGGACTATATCCTAGAGAAATAAGAGCCATCACACGAATAAATATATGCACACCCATTGTCACTGCAGCACTGTTCATGATAGCAAAAAGATGGAAGCAACCTAGGTGCCCATCAAAGGATGAATGGATAAACAAATTATGGTATATCCATACAACAGAATAATACGCAATGATAAAGAACAACGATGAATCTGTGAAACATCTCATAACATGGATAAATCTGGAAGACATTATGCTGAGTGAAATTACTCAGTTGCTAAGGACAAATATTGTATGAGACTACTATTATAAGAACTCAAGAAAAGGTTTAAATACAGAAGACAACATTCTTGGATGGTTATGAGGGTGAGGAGGAAGAGAGGGGGTATTCACTAACCAGATAGCAGACAAGAATTATCTTAGGTGAAGGGAAGGACAACACATACTACAGGCGAAGTCAGCACGACTAGACTAAACAAAAAGCTAAGAAGTTTCCTGAATACAACCAAACACTTCGAGGGACAGAGTAGCAGGGGCGGGGGTCTGGGGACCAAGGTTTCAGGGGACATCTAGGTCAATTGGCATAACAAATTATTATTGAGAAAGTGTTCTGCATCCCACTTTGGTGAGTGGTGTCTAGGGTCTTAAAAGCTAGCGGGCAGCCGTCTAAGATGCATCAATTGGTCCCAACCCACCTGGAGCAAAGGAGAATGAAGAAGACCAAAGACACAAGGAAAGTATTGGCCCAAGAGACAGAATGGGCCACATAAACCAGAGACTTCATCAGCGTGAGACCAGAAGAACTAGATGGTGCCCGGCTACCACCAATGACCGCCCTGACAGGGAACACAGCAGAGAGTCCCTGACAGAGCAGGAGAAAGGTGGGGTGCAGAACTCAAATTCTAGTAAAAAGATCAGACTTAATGGTCTGACTGAGACTGGAGGGACCCCAGAAAACGTGGCCTCTGGACTCTCTGTTAGCCCAAAACTAACACCATCCCCAGAGGCCAACTCTTCAAAGATTAGACTGGACTATGGAACATAAAATGATACTCGTGAAGAGTGTGCTTCTTAGCTCAAGTAGATACATGAGTCTAAACAGGCAGCTCCTGTCCAGAGGCGAGATGAGAAGGCAGAGAGGGTCAGGAGCTGGTTGAATGGACATGGGAAATCCAGGGTGGAAAGGAGGAGTGTGCTGTCACAGTATGGGGAGTGCAACTAGGGTCACATAGCAATGTGTGTATACATTTTTGTATGGGAAACTGACTTGAGCTGTAAACTTTCATTTAAAGCACACATACACACACAAAGCAGCAACAGCATATTAAGAGGGTCACACACCATGACCAAGTGGGATTTATCCTAGGAATGCAAAGTGGTTCCACGTTAGAAAATCAATCAGTGTAATACACTACATTAGTAGAATGAGGAAAAAAAAAACATGATCATCTCAATTGATGCAGAAAAAGCATTTGACAAAATCTAACACTTCTTCATGATAAAAACAATCAGAAAACTAGGACTAGAAGGGAACTGCCTCAATGTAATAAAAGGCATTTATGAAAAACCCACAGCTAACATCATACTCAACAGTGAGAGACTGAAAGTTTTCCGAAGACTGAAAGGATGCCCGCTTTCACCACTGCAATTCAGCAATTCAACATCGAACTGGAAATTTTAGCCAGAAAGATTAGGCAAGAAAAAGAAATAAAAGACATTCAAATTAGAAAGGAAGAAGTAAAACTATCTCTATTCACAGATGACATGATTCTATATACAGAAAACCAAAGAATCCATAAGGGGTCAGGCTTTCTTTTGCCTCCACTCTTCAGTGTTTTGTTCTTACTATCTGGCACTCCCGTATTCTTGTGGTCTCAGTTAATGTTAGCTGTAGTGGGTTGAATGGTGGGGCCCCCAAAAGATATGTCCACCTGGAACCTGTGAATGTGGCCTTACGTGGAAAAAAGGTCTTTGCAGATGTAATTAAGTTAAGAATCTCAAGATAAGACCATCCTGGATTACCTGGGTGGGCCCTAAATCCAATTACAAGTTCCTTACAAAAGAGAGAAGAGGAGAAGACATAGACACACAGAGGAGAAGGCCATGTGAAGATAGTGGCAGAGATTGGAGTGTTGCAGCCACAGGCAAAGGAAAGCCGGGAGACACCAGAAGCTGGAGGAGACAAGGCACAGATTCTCTTCTAGAAACTCCAGAGGGAGCATGACCCTGCCAACACCTTGATTTCAGGCTTCTGGACTTCAGAATAAATTTGTTGTTTTTAGCCACCAAGTTTGTGGTAATTTGTTACAACAGCCCTCAAACACTAATACAGTAAGAAGCTGCAGTGGAAAGCCATCAAAGATGGCAGACAAGGAGGCCAGACTGGAGAACTGGAGAAGCCAAGGCAGGTGGTAGGATGAAGGATATTAAAATCCCCAGCCAGGAGGAGGGTATTCCTCTTAGTGACAGGTGTGTCTACTCCCCCAAGTCTTGGGGGGTGATGGACAGTGGCCACTGGGGGGGGGGTGTAAGTGACAGGACCATGTTATAAGTTTCCTTGGTCCCAGTGTCCTCAAGGGAATGAATGAATCCACTCCAGAGGCCTTTGGGTACCTTATCTGCAGAGGTGAGAGGCTGGAGGGATGCCAGAGAGGCATGCAGGGCGGTGAGGGGGTGAATGCTTCTGGTGCTGCCCTGGATGGAGACCTCCGTAGCACAGTCCTGGGCTGATGGAAAGAAGAAAGTAAGCAATGGGGACAAGGATGGAGATCGCAGAGGTGCATGGCAGAGGCCCAGAGAGGGGCACGCTAATCTCAAGGAGAAACTAAGGGCTAATCAGAGTGTGGTTAAAAGCAAGGGGGAAAAGGTCAAGGGGGCAACAGTGTGGAGGTAGACGCCAGTAGGCTAAAGGACAATTTTGGGACAGGGCAGCAGGAGGGCTCCCTGTGTCTTTGGTCTTCTTTGATCTCTGGGCAACTTTGACTGAGACAGAGCCTTGGGCACCAATGGGGTCATGTCTGTTTAAACGAAATTAAACACCAGAGATAAATCATTAACTCATTGAAGAAACAAACAGGAGTGGAGGCCATATCTCCAGCACCAGGACTTGAGAGCCATGTGGATGTTAAGAACTCCCGCTTATCAGGAGTAGCTGCCACTCAAGGTTCCCTTTGGCGAGTGTAAGCATTTGCCTGGCACCTTCTATAAGCAAGTCACAGCACCAGACGTTGTGGGGTTGACGAATAGACAGGCAGAATCTGCTCTCCACTCAGACCTGGGGGAAGCAGAGCTTGGAGCCAGCGTGATGTCCATGTTCCAGGCACCGTGTTCTCTGCAGTCCACACAGCATCTCATGTCATTCTCACACCAACCCTCTGAGGTACGGCGAAGATTTACAATGTGGAAACCTGAGCTCAGAGAGGGAGAACAACTTGGCCTGGTCACACAGCTTGTCAGAGGTGGAAAAAAACAAAGAAGAGCCGGCTTTAGCACAAAGGGGAATTGATTGTTAGGGTTTATGATAGTTAAGGTTGTGTGTCAACTTGGTTGGGCCATGATTCTCAGCGGTTTGGTGGTTATGATGTAGTTGGCAGCTATATAATGATGTAATCACCTCCATAATGAAATCTGATATAATGTAATCACCTGTATGATGAGATCTGCTGTGAGGCCAATCAGTTGAAAGGGAGTTTCCTTGGGGGTATAGCCTGCATCCAATATACGTGGACTTTCTGGCAAACCTCGAGGGCTTTTGTTTGCTCTGGTTCCTGCATCTGGCTCCTGTTCATCTGACCTCTGGTTCTTGGGACTTGAGCTAGCAGTTTACCTGCTGATCTTGGGATTTGTCAAGATAAATTATTTAAAAAAAAAAAACAGTCTTAGGCATATGTGAGATAGTCTTAAGAGAAGTGGAGGTGAGAAGCTGGGCAGACTAATCAAAAGGTTTTTTGTTTCTTCTTTTGCAGAAAATACATATGTAACCAACTGTTGCTCATTTCAACATTCTCCATGTGCAAAATTCAGTGACATTAGCTGTTTATCATGTTGTTCAACCATAACCACTGTTTCCAAACTTTCCCATCACATTTAACAGAAGCTCAGTATCCCCTAAGCATTGAGTCCCCATTTTCCCCTCCCTCTCACCTGTTCCTTGTAACTACTAATAAACTTTGGTCTCTATACACCTACCTATCCTAGTTATTTCCTGTAAGTGGAATTATACAATATTTGTCCCTTTGTGACTGGTTTCACTCAGCATGATGTTTTCAAGGTTCATCCATGTTGGAACATGTATCAGGACTTCATTTCTCTTGGTGTCAGAATAAAAAGTTTCTACTAGTCTAAAGGTGTCTGGTTTCAGCTGAAGGTTCCTGTGATCAGAAAACCTTTCCAGGTTCCTCCATTGGCAGGGAGGGCAGTCAGGCTGAGGGAATAGGAAGATGAAAGCTTAGAAGTGGGAAAGTGCCTGGTGTGTTTGAGGTGACTGTTGACACGTAGGCTGTGTGAGGCACAGAAGAGGCAGGAAGGATGGTTTGGGGCCCATTCAGGAAAAGCCTGGAATGTCAGGATTTTATTTTGGCATAGACTGTGAGGAGCCATTCACTCATTTAGCAAATATTTATCAAATGCCAACTGTATGTGAGGCATTTTGCCAGGGATTGCTTACCTAAAAAGGAGCCCTGGTGGCACAACGGTTAAGCACTCAGCTCCTAACCAAAAGTTTACACTTTGAACCTACCCAGTGGCTCTGTGGGAGGAAGACCTGGCGATCTGCTTCTGTAAAGATCACAGCCAGGAAAACCCTACAGGGCAGTTCTACTCTGTCACATAAGGTCAGTATGAGTCGGAATTGACTCCATGGCACCCAACAACAACACAACCTACTTAAGCGAAAGGCATAGTCCTTGCCCTCAAATAGTTAAATGGACTAGCAGGAGAAATCAGACACACAAATCCAGGAATATTGTGCAATGTGATCCAAGCTCTAAGAGGGATCAGCTCAAGGTAGGAGGGGAACAGGAGGCGGAGCACCTGTCCACCCAGGGTTGGGGTGCAGGGAAGACCTTAGAGCAGGTGACTAGGCATCTACGTTTGCTTTTGTAGGTTTTGCTTGCCTAGTATTCATTTTCCCATTCCTAAGGGGAAACAGACATCAGCCACTCTTAGTCCTTGTGGTTGGAAGAGGCTAACCCATGTCCTCAGCTCCAGAGAAGAGCATATGAGTCAAGCCTAGTCAACCAGCATATTCCATCCCATAGTGAGGAGCACTGATGGTGCAGTTGTTAAGAGTTTGGCTGCTAACGAAAAGGTCAGCAGTTTGAATCCACCAGACGCTCCTTGGCAACACTATGGGGCAGTTCTACTGTGTCCTACACGGTCTCTATGCGTTGGAATCAACTCGACAGCAATGGGTTTGGTTTTGGTTAGCCATAGTGATTGGTTCGGTGAGGTGTAGTAAACCATCTCTAGCCAGTGAGAGGCAACCCATGACTTGGGTTAGAACCAATAGGAAAGAAGCTCTCTTTTCACTGGGACTGTTGGTGATATGTGGCCACCTTACAAAAACTTAGCAAAATGGTAGCTCCAAGGAAGGCAGAGCCAAGAGCTAGACAGAGATGGTGCCTGATAACATCCTTTGAGCCCCTGGATCCAGCTGTATTTGAAACCAAAAGTATCCCTGGACATTGCAGTTATAGGAATCATTAAACCCCTCCCCTCCTTTTTTTTTGGGTGGGGGGGCTTAAGGCGGTTTTAGTTGAGTTTCTGTCACTGTACGAGAAGGGGTTTCAATACGTTCAGCCTCTCTCCCATCCCAAACTTCCAGTTTTCCTTTTCTCAAACACCACTGATAACAGTTTCTTCTGTATCCTTCCTGAAATTTTGTATATATACACCCCCTACATGAATGCATATATGTTTTTGTTTTACAAAAAACGGAATATATAATCATAAGATCCCCCCATCTCATACCCCTGCCTTCTCCCACTCGAGTTACCCATCATCTTGAGTCCCTTGCTTTCCTTTTATATACTTTCATCTCATCTACATATAATCCTAAATGTTTTATTTTTTCAATAATAACAAAGTGTCTTTGAACAATAAAATGAGTGGCCTCTCTGAATTCTAAGTTACATTTGGAGATTTTAGTTTTACCAATTTTCTATATAGTTAGTTATTTCTTCTAAGTGCTTTCAAGTTGAAATGATAAGGAACTCTAGTCTGAAAATTAATTCACTTATTCATTTAATTAATATATTGAACACTCCTTTTTTAGATTTTTAGCTTTGGAATTCTTTTTCATTTCTCTTGATTCACCAAAGATTTTTTTGTGAGGTAGATAACAGAGATCTCAAGATGAAGCTATGTTTGACTCAACTGTTTCTAACAAAAGTGGGGTTTCTTGACCAACCTCAATCTTAGTTGGGCAAAAGCAAAAGCCTTTATTTCCTTCCAGTGTTTTCTCTCAATTCTTTTTTTCTTCAAACAGAGGCATAATCAGTGTAAAAGCAACCTGTCTAGTCTATCTTTCAAAACTCTAATGACCCCCTAATCTAAATCAGCCTTTCTTAGCCAAGGAGGCATATGGTTACATTTCCACTTTAATTAAATACTGTATCCTGAAGACAGGTGCCTCTTGTGGTCAAGGGCGCCGCCCACAGATACAACCGTCTCCTATATATAGTGCAGTATTTATACTTCTCAGATCTTGGAGCTTCCTCCTCTTCCTGCACCTAACAGTTTAGAAGTGATAGTTTCACTATCAGGCCCAGTCAGCATCTACCCTGTCAGACCCCCACACAGCAACATACCTTATACCAGCTACTGTCGAGTACACTGATTCATGGCAACCCCTTGTGTGTCAGAGTAGAAATGTGCTCCCTAGGCGTTTCAATGACTGATTTTCCCTAAGTAGAAAAATCCAAGGCACCTCTCAGTGGACTTGAACCTCCAACCTTTCAGTTAGCAGTCGAGAGCATTAACCATTTGCACCACCCAGGCATTTCTCACACACCAATACACATTTTTAAGGTCTATTGCAAACGTTTAAAAACCAGGAGTTCTTACAAACAAATTTGGATTTTTTGCCTCTTTTGAACAAAACCAGAAGATCTGTGAATTCTGAGCCCATGTTCCCCACAGCAATTATGTGCCAGAGTGACCCTTTGGACAGGTGACGGGTTCCCCAGGTCATCAATTCCCAACGGTGTTCTCACCTGAGGCCCAGTGCCATTTAGCATCTCACTTGCCTGTTTTTTCTTACACCTGGCCTCTTCACTCAGACACATTCCCTGCCGGCCCCTGGAGCACTGTTTGAGTTTGTGACTCCCTGTTGGGTGGCCACTGCAAATCAGGGGCAGGTTGAAGCAAGGTTTAAACCACTGATGAGTTGGGGCCCAGGTTGGCCTTCCACCTCCAGGCTCAAAGTCGACGTGGATTGATGGTGTACTTCAAAGGCGGAAGAAGCACTTCTAAGAGTTTTGAAAGAAATTGCTGCTACTTGTCTATATAACATCTATTGTACCTTTCAAGAGAATTATATGATGTTTAAACACAATAAATGAAAGTTTCCAGAAATAAATACTGTGGAAGAATGCTAGCTAGCATGTCTTAAATTTGAATTATCTTAAAGAAGATGAAATTCAAGCTCTTAAAATTTTTTTTTCTGGTAAAAGAGTTAACATATACTTAACCTACTTTATTATAATCTTTTATTGACTTCTCTGTTTGGTGAAGGAAGGAAAAAAAGAAGGAAGAAAGGAAAAAGGAGGCTGACTTTCACTATTCTGTCAGCTACTTGCATGTAATGACTGGCCAAGCCATTTTTTTTAACTTTTTATTTTGAAATAATTAGAAGAAGTTTCAAAAATAGTATAGAGAAGTCCTGTGTACCCATCACCCTGTTTCCCCACTGATGACATCTCACATAACTATAGGCCAACTCCTTTTCATATTCCAATGGCATGCAGTAACCTGTTGCTGTCAAGTGGATTCCAACTCATGGCAAACTCGTATGTTACAGAGTAGAACTGGTCCATAGGGTGTTCTTGGCTGTATGGCACTTTTTTTCATGGCACTGCTGGCTGGATTCAAACTGCCAACCTTTAGGTTAGTAGTTGAGCCCAAACTACATGCACCACTCAGAGACCTTTTAATGATGTGTATTAGGTATTCAATAAAGTTTATTGAATGCATGTGCTTTCATATAGAAAACTAATGTCATCATCTGTTGATTGAGTAGGTTAGTCTATTTACTTTATTAATTTTGACTAGGTGTGTAGAGCAAAATTCAATAGGTACAAAGGGTATACAGTGAAAAGTAGGCCTTTCTCCTTTCCCTGCATCCCAGTCACCCAGATGCCTCCCCAGAGGCAATAATCTGTTTCCCGTATCTATTTCAATACATGGTTAGTGTTTCTAAACCTTCAGGTATCTGTTGTCTCCCCATCCACCCCTCCCACCCCACTGTAGCAATACGTATTAGTTTCCTATGGCTGCTGTAACAAAGTACCATAACATGGATGGCTTAAAATGACAGAAATTTATTGTTTCACAGTTCTGGAGGCTGAAGGTCCAAATTCAGGGTGTCAGCAGGGCCATGCTCTCTCAATGGCTCTAGGGGAAGATTCTTCCTTGTCTTTCCCAGCTTCTGGTAGCCCCAAGCATTCCTTGGCTTGCAGCTGCAGCATAACTCCATCTCTGCTTCCATTTCCCTGTGTGTGTGTCTCTGTGTCTCTTCTCCTTTTATAAGGACACCACCACTCATATTGGATCTCATATTGGATTAGGATCCACCCTACTCCAGTATGACCTCATGTTTACTGATAACATCTTCAATGACCCCATTTCCAAACAAGGTCACATTCACAGATACCGGAGGTTAGGACTTCAACATATCTTTTGTGGGGGGACACAATTCAATCCATAGCACATCCTTTTCATTTAGCAGTGTACATTGGAGATCATTCTACATAAGCTCAGAGAGTTTCTATCATTCCTTTTAAAAGCCATCTGTGTTCTATTATACGGATGTACCATAATTTAACTAATCCCCTATTGATGGACATTTAGGTGGTTTCCCGTCTTTTATCATTAAAAATAATACTGAAATGAATATTCATATCTGTTTTGATTTAGCACAGATACAGTCTCTTTAGGTACTACAGCATACATTTATGGATTTGAAATCACCAAACCTCCCTATTTCGTTATATAAATAGAACTTTGATGGAAAAAAGTTCCCGAAGCTTTGTGTGGTTTTTGGCCTGAATCAGTGAGATTTACCAAAGATTTCGCAGCTTTAACAGTTGCTGATGCACCTGTTCTCAGTTATTCTCATCTGAGCTGTGCCTGATAAGTAGAGAAAGGAACAAGATAAGTTATACCCAGGATGATCCACTAGGGAGGTGCCCTGCGAGATAACGAATGTGTATCACTTCTCTTCATTCCTATCACTTGATCCAGTTTGCTGATCCTGTCCTTGCCCCTGGCTGATGTGTCTTATCTCTTACTTGAAGTTATTTTCGATCTCCCCTTACTGCCTGCCGATTGTGGTGAAACTTCCTTACTCAGTAAATGCCTTCATTTCTAAACAGCCTTATGCTGTGAAAAGATGAATCACCTTACCTCTGTGTTGCTGGCCTCTGTCTTATAAATATTTTGCTTTAAGCCGACTTCTGAAAAATTGAAACTGGTTTCTTTTCTGACACTTTTCTAGGTTTTCGTTGCAGTTCCTGAGGGAAGGACTGTCACTCTTCCCCACACTCAGAATTTATTTTGGGCCCACGAAGGCCAATGCTCCTAAACAGCTGTTAACAAGCTGCCCCAAATGTATGCAAAATGGGAGGGGTACAAGTCTATGAGCTTACCACTCATTCACTTAGTCATTAATTCATGCAACAAATATTCACTGAGTGTCTACTGTAGTCCAGGCAGCTTCAGCCTAAGTCAGTGAATAAGACAAAGATCCCTGCCATTAGGGAGCTTATTCTTTGGCATGTGTATATGTGGGGTGTGGAGGACAGACAAAAATAAATAAGCAAATTATTTAGTATGTTAAAAAAACAAAAAACAAACCCATTGCCATCGACTCAATTTCGACTCATAATGACCCTATAGGACAGAGAAGAACTGCCCCATAGGGTTTCCAAGGCCGTAATCTTCATGGTTCTCACTGGCTAATTCTTTTCAGAAGTAGATCACCGGGTCCTTCTTCCCAGTCTGTCTTAGTCTGGAAGCTCTGCTGAAACCTGTCTGCCATGGGTGACCGTGCTGGTATTTGGCTACTGGTGGCATAGCTTCCAGCATCACAGCAACTCGCAAGCCCCCATAGTATGACCAACTGACAGACACCTAGCGAACAAGGGGATATTGTGTGGTTTAAAGTCAGGAAAGGTGTGCTTCAGGGTTGTATCCTTTCACCATACCTATTTAATCTGTATGCTGAGCAAATAATCTGAGAAACTGGACTGTATGAAGAAGCACGGGGCATCAGGATTGGAGGAAGACTCATTAACAACCTGTTATGCAGATGACACAACCTTGCTTAAGGAAAGTGAAGAGGACTTGAAGCACTTACTGATGAAAATCAAAGACCTCAGCCTTCAGTATGGATTACCCTTCAACATAAAGAAAACCAAAATCCTCACAATTGGACCGACAAGCAACATCACGATAAATGGAGAAAAGATTGAAGTTGTCAAGATTTCATTTTACTTCGATTCACAATCAACACCCATGGAAGCAAGAGTCAAGAAACCAAAAGACGCATTGCATTGGGCAATCTGCTGCAAAAGACCTCTTTAAAGTGTTGAAAAGCAAAGCTGTCACCTTGTAGACTAAGGTGCACCTGACCCAAGCCAGGGTGTTTTCAATTGCCTCATATGCATGCAAAAGCTGGACATTGAATAAGGAAGACTGAAGAATTGACACCTTTCAATTGTGGTGTTGGTGAAGAATACTGAATATACCACGGACTGCCAAAAGAACTAACAAATCTGTCCAGGAAGAAGTACAACCAGAATGCTCCTTAGAAGCAAGGACAGCGAGACTAGAGACTACATCTCACATACTTTGGACGTGTTATCAGGAGGGATCAGTCCCTGGAGAAGGACATCATGCTTAGTAAAGTAGAGGGTCAGCGAAAAAGAGGAAGACCCACAACGAGATGGACTGACATAGTGGCTTCAACAATAGGCTCAAGCATAACAATGATTGTGAGGATGGCGAAGGACTGGGCAGCGTTTATTTCTGTTGTACACAGGGTCGCCATGACGGCACCTAACACCACCACAACAGTCTTTACAGAAGCCGACTGCCACATCTTTCTCCTGAGGAGCAGCTGGTGGGTTTGAATCATCGACTTTTTTTGGTTAGTAGATGAGTGCTTAACCACTGTGCTACCAGAGCTCCTCATTTAGTATGTTAGAAGGTAATAAGTAGTATGGGGGAAGTAGGGGGGAACTGGGAGATTGGGAGTGGGGAAGAGGACACATTGCAGCTTTCACTAAGGTAGTCAGAGGAGGAGCCCAGGTGGTAGAACAGTTAAGCACTTGGCTGCTGACCAAAAAGTTGGTGGTTTGAATCCATCCAGTGGCTCTATGGGAGAAAGACCTGGCGTTCTGCTTCCGTAAAGATTACAGCCAAGAAAACCCTATGAGGCAGTTCTACTCTGTCGCATGGCGTCCGTATGAGTTGGAATTGACTCAAACGCACCCAACAACAGTCGGGGAGGCCTCACTGAAGGTGTGAGATTTCAGCTAAGACTTCAAAGAGCAGAGGGTATCCTTACACAGCAATCCTGTGTGTTTTAATGAAAATACCACTAATGATCTTGACTTCTTTTATAACAGCTTTCTTAAGATACAATCCACGTAACATAAAATTCACCTTTTAAAGTCTACAGTTCAGTGGTTTTTAGTATAATTACAGGGTTGTGCAACCATCACCACTACCTAACTGCAGAGCATTTTCATCACCCCCCAAAAGAAACCCATTAGCAGTCACTCCCATTCCCCCCTTTACCCAGCCCTGTTAAAACACTCACTAATCTACTTTTTGTCTCTATGGATTTGCCTATTCTGGACATTTCATACAAATGGAATCACACAATACCTGGTCTTGTGTGACTGGCTTCTTTCACTTAAACCAGAACCAATTGCCGTTGATTTCAACTCAAGGCGACCCCATGTATGTCAGAGTAGAACTGTGTTCCATAGGGTTTTCATTGGCTGATTTTTCAGAAGATCATCAGGCCTTTCTTCTGAGGTGCCTCTAGGCGGACTCCAACTTCTAACCTTTGGGTTAGCAGCCAAGCAAGTTAACCATTTATACCACCTGTTTTCAAGGTTCATCTGTATTGTAGAGTGTATCAGTACTTCATTTCTTTTCATTTTTTGAATATTCCATTGTATGAATATGCCACATTTATTCATCAGTTGAATTTTAAATAGCGCAAAGGGTCTCAGACTGTAGTAGTGATGGACCTCTCCCTTAAGGCCTAGAACATGCCACTTAGGGTGTGTGTGTGTGTGTGTGTGTGTGTGTGTGTGTGTGTGTGTGTGTGTGT
>NW_004444126.1:554834-609687 GCF_000243295.1 Trichechus manatus latirostris | reverse complement strand
CTCGGGGCGCCCGGCGGGGGGCGCGCGCACGTGAGGGCTCGGCCCTCTTGCCCCTGCCCGGGCCGGGCCTCCTGTGGGCCCGGGGACTGGAGGTGGACCCCAGTCCCAGGCACCCACGCTGGGGCGGCGCCCTTGGGCCGGTTGGGCATTTCTGTCTGCTTCAGGTGGAAGTGCCGAGAACTACCTGTTGCATGCCAACTTTGGAAAGAGTGATGAAGGCATGTTTCAGCCCAATGGCTTGGCTTTCCATCCATGCACGTTCTTTTTGGGAGCGGCCAGGTTTGTCTGAGGCTGAACGACTTCAGGCCTTTCCGCCACCTGCCTCACCTGGTCGCTGACCCTTTTGTTGGGCTCAGGACAAGCAGCAGCAGCAGGCAGAGGAGCTGGGGGATCTGGCCGAGGAGTGGCGATGGAAGGCAGCCCGTGCTGCGAGCCTCAGGTTACGGAGGGTGGGAGAAAGGAGACCGCTGCCCGCCTCTCGGCCAAGGACTTTTGCGGAGGGCCTGGAACTTGGGAGACAGGGTCGAGCACTGACAGGGCCTCCTCCACCTTGCTCCGAATGAAAGAAGTCTGCATTCCAAAGGAAGCTGGGTAGAGAGAGCTTTGAGCTGTGCTCACTCTTTGGAGGAGGGACTCTAAGCTGAAGCCACGGCGGATGGTTCGCTGGGCAGATGCCTTCCCGCTTCGATGGCCATGGTTTTATCAGTTTGTTAGGAGACTGCCTGTAGACTGACAGAGGTTATGCGTGCTGCGGCTGGGGGCATTTGAAATCGTTGGCTTGCCTGTGAACCTCTTGGGGTGATCGGTTGGTTGCCGGGCCTAAGCTTTGGGCGTTCTGGGCTTTGCTCTTGGGTGAGTTAAAATGAAGAGAAGGAGTGATCGCATAGCAGCTCAGAGTGCAGGCAGCCTCTTTCTGTCCTCTCCCCAAGTGCCAAAGCTCTGCGTGAGTAGGGCAGAGAACCTGTAGGCTTTGCTCTTTAGAGATGTGTCCTTCCAAAACTGGAAGAGTTTTTTTTTTTCGTCTAGCGATTAATCAGCGGCATTCCCTGCAGGGCCCTCATCTCCTTCTTAAACGTCTGTAGGGTAAACGGAAGGGGAAACACATGTTGAGTCCTATGACTACATATGTTGCTAAAGACTTTTATTTTATCTTATTTTTTTTTTAATAATGATATAATTGTGGTCTTCGATTTATAGGCTTTAGAGACCATGCTCTGCTGACTATTCCTAAACATTTCTGTCACAGCCTTCAAGAATAGTTTGAATCTTAAATCTTGCTCCTGTGACTCCTTGTCTCTTTGAGACTTTCACTGTGCTCTACTGTCTTTAGAAATGTTTGATTTACAGCCCTCCAAGAAAAAAGATGTTTTAACATGACACTTCACTTTTCGAAGGAGACTTTTGAAGTTTGCATTTTTTTATCTGCAATGTTTTAACTTGTACTCTTTTTCTATGGTAGTTTGTCTGGCAAGTTATCCATTGTGGGTAGTGCTATGCTTTGGAGATAATCTTGGGTTCGCTATTTAATACAAAATTAGTTTAAACACAGCATTTGTAACTATTTTATCCTTCTCAGTAGAGAGATAATGTGAATTTGGCAGAAGGAACCTATTCTCTTTTGAAAGTTTTTGAAGTGCTTATCTAACTCTTTTGTAGTCTATTAGCCTAGCTCAAAAAAAAAAAAAAAAGTCAACAATTGCTAAGTAAAGAAAAATGACTTAGATGGTATTTAATAAGTTTACTTGTTAAGCAGTCACTAATAGGTGTCCTTAATTCCCTTATAACTGCAGTAATGTTGGTGAGTTTATCTGCACTGCTGTCTGAATAGTCATTTCTTAGTGTACTGTATATCTTTAATAACTTTATTGTGGTGGCGGGCTCATTGAACCTCTCTGTGTCCATGGATGGAGCACAGCGTGGCTGTCATGGCTGTGTGTGTACAGAGAGTGACTTGCTTTTATTAGTTCTTCGAATACTGCCAGATTAAAGGAGCTGTTGTGGCCCCTGTTGGCCCTGAAAACAGTGTTTTATAAGAAAAGCTGATGGAGAGAGGCTATAACATTTTTGCGTGAGAAATGAGAAAGTAGAAGAAACAAATCGGTGTTCAGCTTTAGGTTAATCCTGTTTTTAAGCGCTCTAGTTGAACTTTTCAAAACCTCCTTTTATTTCCTATCTTAAAAAAAGCTCTGTGTGATTTGCTATTGAATATTTTATGGCCTACAGAGCTGAGCTCATTTTCCTATAACTAAACCTAAATAGTAGCACTGTAGCATTGCTTTTGTCATTTCTGTTGGGGTTCAGTGGCACTTTTGTTCGTGGTTTAGGGGAGAAAACCTGTTTGAGAGCCCCCCTCCCTTTACGAATTCTAAGGGAATGTGTTTGTTTTACTGACTTTTTATTCTCCCTATTATATGCCAATGAAAGCGTGTGTGTGTATACATATATATACATAGTGTGTATGTGTGTGTGTGTGTATATACACACACACACCCATTGCCATTGAGTCGAGTCCACCTTATTGTCTCGTTTGCCCAGATTATTTCTAATTGGAGTACCTGTCCAGTGGTTTGCATGGGTAAGGGGAGGTTGGGTTAAGAAGGTGTGTGTGTGTGAGAGAGAGGCGCGCAAATGTAGTAATCCATATCTTGGGATTAGCCTCCAAAAGTCTTGTGGGCATTTTAGTCTTAACTTTCCCAAAGTCACCAGTGTGTCCTGTAAGAAGAGAGGTCTTAATTTTTGACATCTCCGTCTGTGAAAGTGATGGTGAACACAGTATGTTGGTCCAAAAAAAAAACCTTTTGCCGTCGAGTCGATTCCGACTTACAGTGACCCTATGACCCTATAGGGCACAGTAGAACTGCCCCACAGGATTTCCAAGGAGCGGCTGGTGGGTTTGAACTGCCAGCCTTTTTGGTTAGCAGCCGTAGTGTGCTGTAGCTCTTAACCACTGTGCCATTGTGGGGGTTGGAAATGCTATTAATTACTTTTATTATTGTATTTATTCATGCAGTGTTAAAGCCTATATGCTTGTCAGAGTGTCAGGCATACCTGTTTGAATGCTGGAGGAATTAATTACACTTCTCTAGTTCTGAAGTGTGGCGCTTTAAAGGGTTCTTAGACATATTGATACATATTTCATCTTTGGATCAATTTGTTGCTGTTAATGAGATCATTATCTGAAACTTTCAGACTTGGTTGGTGATGTTAAATAAAGACCTGATTAAACACTGGCTGGGTATGCGGACTGGTTAAACAAACAAAGAAAATTTGCATCACTAGAGATGAAAGATTGTTTTAAAGTGGAAATGCATTTTTCCTTGAAGTCAAATATTTAGAAACGCTTGAGAAATTCGTTTGTAGAAGGACTCTGAATGGTAGGTTTTGTGTAACTTTAAAATTGGCCTTTCTAGATCCTGGGTTAAGTGTTGAATGGTCTTAAAAGCAGAGGAAAGCTGAGAAAGTTTAAGAACCAAGGCAGTGCCTTTAGCTGTTTAGGGGTGGGAGGAGAGCTGGGTGGGTTAGAAAAGGCCAAGTGGTCTTTAAATACCCCATGTTAACTAAAGGTATCAAGGAGAAGAATTTCGGGAAACTAATTCCCCTGCCTTGTTTCCCTGATTGATCAAATGCTAAACTGTTTCTGTAGTTTAGCATTTGATCAAACATTTTCATTTCATCTCCATTTTAAGTGAACGTAATAGGCCTGCCTATAAAAATTGACTTGGCCTAATAGAACAATTGCGTGCTGACAGCTGACCTGGATTTACAGAAAGCAACCGCCGACTATCTTGTCAGATGGGCCTTCATAGGTTAAAACCAAGCATTTGATTTTGGGGAAAAATTAGGACTGTGTTTTGTGACCTTATGAGTTCTTCCCCATTGCTGTTGAGTGGATTCCGACTCATAGTGACCCTGTAGGACAGAGTAGAACTGCCCCATAGGGTTTCCAAGGCTATAATCTTTATGGAAGCAGACTGCCACATCTTTCTCCCAAGGAGTGGCTGGAGGGTTGGAACCACCGACCTTGCGGTTAGCAGGCAAGTACTTAACCACTGTGCCACCAGGGCTCCTTTATGATTTCTTAGGGACTCATATTTTTATCTTGTTCCTTGAGATATCATGGGAGTTACTAATAAAGTTGTGAATGAAGATGAGAGTGGGAGGTAAGTGTGAAGTTTGTAGACTCTGGGCAACGTGGTAAGGGCTTCTGTTTACAAGCATTTATTGTGTACAGGGCACTGTGCCAAGCACTTCATGTGTTTGCTCTTTTCATCCTGACATTAATACAGAATTAGCAATTATTGTTAACCCCATTTTACAGATGAGGAAACTGAGCCTGAGAGAGACAAGTTGACTTCTCTAACCTCACGGGGTTAATAAATATTAAAACCTGGATTGAAACCCATGTGTGTCTGGCCTCCAAACCTGTACTCTTAGGCTTTATACTAAGTGACCTCATACCACAAAAGAGTGATACTTTTAGGTTTGTTCTTGTTTTTGCCAAATAAGCAGCACTTAGCTGGTTAGGACTTTGACATTAATTCAAGACTAATTTTTTTCAACAATCTAGTATAGAAGTTCTTAACCTGAGGGTCACAGACTTCCAGAGATGACCCACAAACCCCTGAAATTACATGTACAGCCTTGCATATGTACACTTTTGTTTTCCTGAGAAGACGTACAACTTTGCCTCTTGGAGGTTTCTATGATCTCCCCTGCTAAAAGAAAAAGAGAAACCCGAATCTAATACCAAACCAAAAAAAAACCAAACCAGTTGCTGTTGAGTTGATTCCGACTCATGATGACCCTCTGTGTATCAGAGTATGGCTATGATCCATAGCGTTTTCAGTGGCTGATTTTTTTTCAGAAATAGATCGCCAGGCCTTTCTTTCGAGGCACCTCTGGGTGCTGGCAAGAGTTGTAGGGAAGAAGTCTACAGGTTTCCATGTTTCTGTCAAGCGTATTCATTTGATAGATGTTTACCAAAGCCCTGTTCTGTACCAGATGTCTATTGCTGTTGTCCTCTGGAGTTCACAGTTGCTTATGGAGACAGATACGTGTATGGATAAATGATAATCCTTTGCTACTGGATTTCCCCACAGAATTGAGACCTTAAGCCCTAAGGCATCATTGTATATAATGAATTAACTTCTGTGCGTCTGTCTGGTACTAATTATGTATCATACTTAGGAAAAGTGACAATTTTCTGGGTTCAGATGGTGAGGTACAAGAAGGTGATGATCTGAACGCAGAGTGTAAATGTGTTCCTTTTCCCCATTTATTGAAGAATGGAATGGAGCATCTATTGTTGTTGAAACACCTTAAGAAGAGCTCCTCATACCTTCCCTTGTGGTGCACCTGGGCGGGTCTCTGGCTCGACCACTGGGTCCCCAGTGGCTGCTACTTATCAGGTACTTGATATTTATTGAATGAACTACATATTTAGAGTGGACACCAGCAGGGTCTTGTGAGCTTGGATTAATAGATAAGAACAACTTCATTTGGCTCGGTTAATAAGTTCCGGGATGATCTTTCCTTTTTGGTTATTATTTCCAGAAACATGCTTGGTAGATGGGAAGGATGGAGCTCTCTGTAGTTCTGGTAGACCTGCTGGTATTACAGTACTAAGTTCTGTGAGAGTAAGAGTCCCTGGGTGGTGCAAATGGTTAATAGTCTTGGTTGCTAACTGAAAGATTGGCTGTTCAAGTCCATCCAGAGGTACCTTCGAAGAAAGGCCTGGCAATCTACTGCCCAAAAATCAGCCATTGAAAACCTATGGAGCATAGTTCTACTCTGACACACACGGGGTCACCATGGGTCAGAATCAACTCAATGACAACTGATTTTTTATATGAGAGTGATTGATATGTGTACGTATGCATTTTGGGGTAGGGTATGTGTGGTATTATGAAGGTCTGAAGATGTTCTTTTCCTGACAAAACACTAAATATGGGAGAAAGCCCTAATGTGGACTGGTTTTATGAATGGACAGACACACAGAGAAGTCCATGGCCAAGCCCTAGTGTCCCTGGGAATAACTGTAAAGGCTTGGTATTCATAATCATCATTAACTGAATATATGCCAACTTTGGTTCTTGATGGTGTTTTCCAAGTCTATAGAATGTAGATTTGCAGTTCATGACAAAAATGATGTTAAAATGAAGCTTCATCATCAAAAGAGCCAGATTCATACCTTTAATGTTTTAGATAAGGAGAGTGAGGTCCAGAGCAGCACACTGCCTTGCCTAGGGCCACATGGTGAGGTAGAGATGACCCAGGATTAATATTTGGTCTCCGACTACCAGGCTTGGGGCGTTTCTGCTATCCCTGGCTGCACCCCAGCTGAGTGTACCTGGGAAGAAAGAGCAGATGCAGAAGCGTGCTGTATGATCAGGTGTATAATTGAGGAAAGCCAGGCATTCTTAAGTTATATATTGGGTTTAAGTGGTTACTTTTCTCCTGTAATTAATTCAGATTTTGAATCTCTCAGTCTTCCTCTCCGGGAGAGCTTTTAAAAATAGCTGCTAATAATCGAGTGCTTACTGTGTGCCAGGCACCGGGCACAGTGCTTTCCCCACATTTTAACTGATGAGGTCGATGGCATGTCCTAGGTTCTCACACAAGGAGACTGACTAAGCATAGAGAGATAAAGTCGCATGTCAAGGTCTCTGAGCAAGTCAGTGTAGAGCAGAGACTCAACCCCAGGTCTTTCTGATTCTGAAGCCTTTTCTCTTTGCCCAAGACTGTTTCCCTTGGTGCTTTGTTCGCTTGTGATGAGGCATGCAAATTGTGGTGGAATTCAGTCAGGTAGAAATCCAGACTTGATTGATCAAGAAACGAGTCTTTAAATGAGAAAACACTCTACCCCTACAGAACTACTCTTTCTTTCTTTCATTCTTTCTCTCCCTCTCTCTCTCTCACTCTTTCATCATGGAAGGCTCATTCTCACTTGTTTTTTCCACATAGACTCAATCTGCCAAGTTTGGGAAGAGGGACCAGTGACTTGAAGGATATAGCTGTCACTCAATGGCACTTCCGTTGTTTTTGGCTATCGGGAATGTTGGAACATTTAAAGGGCTTTTTTGATGTGAGACACACCTCCTTCCCTGCCTCTTCGCTTCCTGTGGCTGACGTTTTAGAGCCATTCGGGAATGTGCATGGCTTTCTCCAAAGAGGTCATGTCCATGTTCATCCCTTCCTAACATTACATGGGCTGTGCCTTCCTGTTTAATTTAGAGGACTGTGAGAACCTAACAGTGTGGATTGTCCCTGCTCATTCCATCCTCCTGGCTATTAGAACTTGCTGTGGGTGCTGCATTCCTTCTGTTGGCAGACAGTCACTGATGCCCACTGTTTGCCAGACCCTGTATGAGGCAAGGCCCTAGCACAAAGGTGGGTATGCCGCGGTCCCTGCCCGCAGGCAGCTGAGTGTAGCGGGGCAAACAGCATGTGACTAGTACTTACGGTGTGATAAGTCCTATCTGGTAAGACGTATGGTACAGGATACTGAGAGAACACTTGGGAGAGAGAACCTGGCCCAGGGTGCTAAGTTTAGGCCTTGATAACCCATTTTGAAGAATTATCTAATGAAAACATAGTATGTGATTTGGGCATTCTAGTCTTTTCCCACTCATTTTTACCTGCCTTTAAGGTTAAAGCTGATAACCTCTTTGTAGACAGGTGCCTTTATACCTGTCAAACAGATAGGAAGAAGGTAAAGAGTAGAGGTTCTTTGTTCCATTTGTAGCTTGAATGAGATGTTTTAAAATCTGATTTTTAGTGGTTCTGTCGACTCATGATAGTGTTAAGAGAATGAGGTGAGCTGGCCCATTGTGGTTCAAAGGAGAGTATTTTATTTTTATTATTCTTAAGATATGTTGTAAGACTTGGTATTAATTCCCTTCTCTCTCCAGCAGTCAGTGATATGGTTGTTTAGACATTTGATGTGTAAATTGATTTGGTTAAAAGGCTTTGATGATCCCAGAAGTTTGATGTGAAAATGTATGCTAACATGGGACTTTTAGCCTCTTAGTGTAGAAGTGGAGTCCCTGAGTGGTGCAATGGTTAACACACTGGGCTGTTAACCAAAGGGTTGGAGGTTCAAGCCCACCCAGAGGTGCCTTGGAAGAAAGGCCTGGCTACCAACTTCCAAAAAAATCAGACATTGAAAACTTTATGGAGCATGGTTCTACTCTGACACACATGGGGTCACCATGAGTTGGGGTTGCCCTAAGTTGGAGTCTAGTGCAGAAATGGCCCCATTTTAATATAAAATAATGGGGATGGTGTCTGATAGGTTTATGTTAGGATCTTATCCAAAAAAAAACTAAACCCACTGCCATCAAGTCGATTCCGACACATAGTGACCCCATAGGGTTTCCAAGGCTGTAAATCTCTACATCTTTCTCCTGCAGGACCCCATCCAGTGCATAAGAATTTGATTAAAACTTGATTTTTTACTTGAACTTCAGTTAATCTGAGTTGCTAACTTGTCAGCAGACATTTATTGAATTTCTCCTGTGGAAATAGTTTAGAGAAGAAACATAGCTTTTAAAATGCACCCATGATGTAATTTGCACTTTGCAGATGTTTTTTCTGTAAGTTCTCACATAAAAATTCGGGCAGTTAAATTAGCCCCACTTTACAGAGGAAACTGAGGCTGCAAGTCTAAATTGCCTGAGGCCTCAGAGGCTGGGATTGAACTCAGGTCATCTGTAACCAGCGCTCACTGCCCCACCTGCCTGAGGACTCAGGTGTATTTTGGTGAGATTTAGGTAAAAGTGTTAGAATACATTTTATATTACCTATAGTTGGGGCTAAGACTTTCCTTTAAAAAGAATTATCTAACTTATTTTCTAATTATAAAAATAATACATGTTTATTATAGAATAGTTAGAAATTATGGGAAAATATGAAAAAGAAAATCAAAATCAAATCCACTTCCTAAGGGTGGAGTCCCTGGGTGGTGCAAACAGTTAAACACTCGGCTGCTAACTGAAAGGTTGGAAGTTCAAGGCTATCCAGAGGTGCCTTGGAAGAAAGTCCTGGCAATCTGTTTCCAAAAAATCAGCCACTAAAAACCGTATGGAGCACAGTTTTACTCTGAAACACAAGGAGTCACCCTTAGTCAGAGCTGACTTGATGCAACTGTTTTTTTTTTAACTTAAAGATAATCTCTGTTAACCTTTTGTGTTTTAGGGTATTTTTTCTTCCTTTTTTATATCCCCCCCTCATGAGCTAAATTAAAAAAAAAATTACATAGTATTTATAATCCTTTGTCCACCTGGAGTATTTTCCTGTTACTAAATATGCTGAGACATTTTTAATGGCTGCATAACATATTCTTGTTTTCCATTATTATAAGTAGTACTGTGGCAAACATCCCCTCTGTATCTCTTAATTATTATCATAGGGTAAATTTCTGGAATTAGGATCACTGGTTGAAGCAGTATAAACATTTTTAAGGCTCTTGATGCATGTTGCCAGATTGCTCTGCAGAAGAGTGGTCTAACTTATACTCCCCTCACTAGGTCGGCATTCGTTCACCTCTGCTCACAATGAGTAGTCTCTGTTTCTTTAAAAAAAAAAGAAAAAAAGACTTCATAAATTTGAAAGTCTATATATTCCTATCATTTACTAAAGGGTAAAACACTGGCTTTTTTTTTTTTTTCCCCCTCTCTGCCATGAGGATCTAAGCTATGACTAATCTCTGCATTGAAGGGACGATTCCTGGTGTGGTATCAAGTACCCTTCCTTGTAGGTGTATCTGAGCACAATTTAGAAGCAGCAGGTTGCCCTTGTGTTCTTGACAGGTACACGGCAGCTGTCCCAGCAGACGAAAGGGGCCGCTGTGCTGCCGGCACCCCTGTGGCAGCAGATTGTTGCCCAGGAGGGTGCTGCTGCATTTGCCGTGTTCTGCGCTGCCTCTTTATGATAGAGCAGCCACTGAATTTGGAAAGACCACCATGAATCTGTCCTTGGAGTCCGAGTGACACTGTCAGAGATGCAAATAGAGCCAAGTGCCAGACTATTGGGTGCATCCAAACAGTAGGCTCCTAGGCTGAAGACAACTTCCGGGTATTTTGTTCCATCCCTGTTAAAAATCTAGAAATTTTTACATAAAAATCTGAGGTTTTGGCTCTTCTTGAAAAATGAAAAGAACTCGTCACATTAGGTACACGTTCTCGCGTGACAACAACCTGCCACAGTGGAGTAGTAGCTGTTCCCTCCCAGTGAGGCAGCACCTTTCAGTTCACAATCCCTGTGACATGGCACCGGCTTCCTTCATCACTGACAGTTGCATTCACAAATGCCTGTTCCTGTTGGCGTTGGAGTTTGCCATCCTTTCCATCTCTGAAAGTTCTGAAGCTGGAAGATTTTAAGTTGTGCCTGCTGAGTCTCCCTTTTCTCTTTCTTCAAGCATCCTGTGTGTTATGTGTCCGTGAGTGGCTTTACGACCCTTCAGCGGACCCCATGAGCCTCGAGTTATGCTACTGGGCAAGGCCCAACTGACTCTGGCATGGCCAGAGTGTCCTTACTTTTTATGGGTGCTCCTGTCTTCTCGTGGACTTCTCAAAGGCTGAAGTCTAAGAACCATTTGGCTGATGCCTTCTCCTCTCTTTTGTTCCTTGCTTGCTTTAACTGTTGAGTTACTGTTTGTGCTGAAGGGCACCTTGAAAATGCTGTGGCTCAGTTCTCCTGTTACAGTAAAGGAACTGCAGGCAAGGGCCTTGGGCATTTGGTCCCAAGAGGAGCTGGGATTAGAACTCAGTCTTAGGGCTCCCAGATGGTGGTCTTCCTAGGAGCGCTTCCTGCTTTGATGGTAGTTCCGGAATGTTTTCCATGGACCTGGGGCCTGGTGTTTTTGGGTCCTAGTGCACTTTGAATTTCATTATCATTCTCCTCTCATCTGGGAGCTCTTTCCCAGGATTCTGCCCCTGAAGGCCATGTGCTGTGGCTTGTCCCATACTTGACATAGAATGGTTTTCTTTGTATCTGATTTTATAGTTTTACTTAAATGCATTTGACATTGTGTATTCAACACCATTATGTGATTTTTGGAAATATCACTGGGTATCCAGAAAGTTGGCATCTTTTCAGAAAGTGCCTCAGTCTTGGAGTTGGTGGTAAGCAGACAGCTAATGACATGTGAAGAATGTTATAAGTTTGACTCGTGAAGCTATTTCAAAATTTAAATCAAGATGTCTGTGACTGAGCCAAAGGGAAATGGTACCCTCAAGATATTGCTTGGTTTGCTCTTCCCTTTGCCTTGTGTGGCAGCTGACCAGACCTCTTCATGCCTGATGCTGCCCAAGCCGTCTTTCTGTTTCACACTTTCTCCCTTCCCATCAATTCTACCGTTCACCCCCGCACACGATTCATCTTCCTAAAGAAACCTCTGATCATGTCACTCCTTTGATCAAAATCTTTCAGAGACATCCATTGTTTACTGCTGAGCTGAGTACTGACTTCATAGTCCTTCCAGAGGTGACCTGCGGTGTCTCTCAGCCTCTCTCATTGTTGATTTAGGACATGGGCCTAGGTACTTGTGTTCTAGCCCTTGTCCCCTGAATGGGTCCTGGGCTTTCCTCCCTCTGTGCCTTTCTTTTCAATTGCCCTTCTGCTGGAAGGTGTTCCTACCCCTCCACATCCCAATCCCATCTTTGCCTTTCTACTCTCCCTTTCCCCTCTTCCAACCCTCCCATCCACAGGCCAACTTCCAGTTCCTCCCATCAAGCATTTCCTAGTTCCACCAGTGCATTCCTTCAAACCAAAGCACTCTCCGTTTTCGCTTCTGGTTTTAAATGCCTTTCATTAATGTTTTCTCTTTCCCACAACATCACAGCTCCTAGCAGATATGTCTTACTCATCCACCTATTGCCTTGCATATAAAACTCTCAAATATTTACTGAACTGAAATTCTTCTAGATCATAAATATACAAGTTAATGCCTTGGGACTGCATATGATGAGGATGTTAGTGTGGCCAGAAAAAGACTTGGCTTTTTGAAGGATTATAGAAACATTCTCTGTAGAAACTGTTCACAAGCAATTTTCAGATATGGGTGTGTCCTAGGGCCATTCCAAATAGTTGGGATGGATCAGACTCTCAAAGATAACGTTACCTGGCCTCTGGTCTCCTAGAGGCCTGGAGAAAGGAGGCAGGATGGGAGATCCTGCTGGCCTGTGACTGTTCCAGTACATTGTTCACAGCACGCTGGGGAAGCAAAGACCCCTGCAGCCTCACTGTAGACTTCTAGGGAGTGTATTTTATTTAAATATTAAGTAAATATTTACATATGTTTATATATAATATTTTGGTGTCACTTGGGAAACTGGTGCTTTTGGGGACAGCAGAAGTTATATGTAGCTCTAGAATGACCTACCAGAAGCAAATTTATTTGAGTTAGTACTTAAATTTGTACCATATTACTTCCTTCATTTTTTTTCCCCCCTCTTTTGGAATCTCTGATGAGGGCCTTGATCATGTGTTTAACTGCTGGGTGGGAAGCAGAATTTTAAAGGGCTAGCTAAAGAAATACTACGTGTAGAAGAATTTTAGATTTCAATTTAATTAACATTTGCTTTTCTACTGTTCCTGGGGTCCGCTATGAGCATTCGGGAAGCTATTAAATTATTGCTAGGTTCTGTTTATGTTGGCATATTATTTTTGTTATTGTTGCCATTTTTGTTGGAACAGTGATGGTGACATGGGCACTGGGACCTTCAGGAATATTCTAGAGTGTCTGTGGTGTGTTGCGTTTCACATGGACTGGACTGTTTTCATGGCTCCCTTTTCATGGCATATCTGCTCCAGAAATGCTCCTGTGCCCATCGATAATTGCTGCCCTCCTCCTAGGAATCAAACTAACAGCTAACATGTAGTTTTGAAGTTTTGGTGTTATTAGGTTTAAATCTCTAGGACACATATAAACTGGCTTGTGGCATTAAATGTGCCGTGTGGGTGATTTCAAGTCCCAGTGGCAGTGGTAATTTTTGCATTTCCTGACTCTTGTGTTTAAATTTGCAGTCTCAACATTGCATCACCATAGGTTTTCACATTTAATGAATATTTATGTTGAGCCGAGTTCTATACGAATGTGGTGGTTTCTGACTTGATTATAGCTTGCTGTGTACTGCGGCCAGGAGTGCCCTACAGACAACAGAGTTGGCACACGTCTCAGCATGCCAAGCCCTGGCGGATGTGGTTAGGGACCACAGTGACTGGTGCTTTGGTTGCCATGCCAACCTTGTTCTTGGAAGGGGGAGGCTCTAAAACAGCGATGGGATGGGGACAGACTAGTTTCGGATATTCCAAGTAAAATTATTCCCTATATGCACCCCTGCTGGGTATGTTGTAGGAAACCCCAAAATTCTTACTACATGCTCAGATAGCATGCAGTATTTTAGTTTACTTTTTTTTTTTTTAAATTTGTTTCTATCTCACCTTATTCCATAAAGATTTCAGGCAGCACCTAGGACTCAACAACATTTTAAAGCAAGAAGTATTTATCTCACGTCTTTCTGCCCATCACTCACTTGCACACATCCCTGTGCAAGATACCCTGTTGCCCCCAAGACTCCCAGCACCCGCATTGCATCTTTGGTCTACCCAATGCCCGTCATCTGGCTTGCCTCCTTCACCCAGCTTTCCTCCAGCTCCACCTTTCAGTTACTTTTGCAAGGCTGTTTGAATTGTCCACTTAATAGGCCATGATCATATAGTGGTTAGTAATCTGCGTTGTGAATTGTCCCCTTGTAGACTTGGGGCAGTTATATGGTGGGGACTTTCATGTGTGAATGTCTTCCCTACCTGCTGCAGGGTATACAGGGAATCTTCTGTATCTTAATATCACTAATTCTCCCCTGCACCATACCTTGCCCTCTTGTAACTCTAACCTAGGATGGATGATTGGGGAGGAAGAAGGAAAAGAACAACAGGAGGGAGAATGGATGGGGACTCCCTCCCCCCTGACCGTCCCATCAAAGAAGGCCTTTCCTCTCCCCTCTCTACTTTTGTATATTCGGCAAAGACAAGACCGCCAGGGTCACAAGTGCCATCACCCATAACTGGCATCTTAGGACGCCCTACTCTTGAGCTTTGGCAGGCAGAGCTGGGATGGAAGGAGAAAGGACTTGTCCCCCGACCCTGGAACTCCCTTAGCCCCTTTGCTGTAAGTATCCTATGTGATTAATTCTCGGTGCTTTCTGTTATGCCATGAAATGTCATGAAGGGAATTGATCAGGCCTAGTGAACCAGGAGCCCTGGTGGCACAGTGTTTAAGAGCTCGGCTGCTAACCGAAAGGTCCACAGTTCGAATCCACCAGCTGCTCCTTGGAAGCCCTATGCAGCAGTTCTACTCTGTCTTATAGGGTCGCTATGAGTTGGAATCGACTCAGTGGCAATGGATTTGGGTTTTTTGGTTTAGTAAACCAGATAGGAGTCCAGAATGCAGAGTAGGAAGGGACTGGAGGGTGCCATGTACTGCTCCAGCTGCCTCTTTACAGGAGACCTGAGCCATTGGAGGCCATGACTTGTCCGGGTTCAGATAACTCAGACCGTCTTGTGTTGTTTTCTCTTATGCCCCGTCACAAAAAAAAAACCCCTGCCTCTTGAATGAAAACTTAGTATCTCAGAAGGGGAGACTGACCATAAATCAACTCTGACTCCTCATTAGACTAGAACTTTCTTTAGGGCTGGGGTGGTGTATGAATCTTACAATCTTTCCCCACTCCAACCCAAAGGGTCCTTTGGTGTAAATTAGAAAAAGCGGCCCCTTCCTCAAGACACTTGACTTCCACTTGCCTGAAATTGGTCATAAGGTAACTCCATGGTGACCACAGATGTGAGTGCACCCCCTAGAGTTGTGCAGTGCTCAGAAGGGGCTCTTTCAGCTTCTTCTGAGTTGTTTCCTCCTCCGCCAACACCTTAGCCTCAGTAACTCTGATGTGCTGCGTCTGATTTCTCTAGTCCATTCCTAGAAACCCAAAAAGTGTTAGTAAAGTTAGAGAAGAGTGATACCAAGAGGGGCTTAAGGAGTTGAGTACTATGATTCTTGACATCTACTATGGCGGCTCTTCTGCTCCGGGCTGCTCTTCCTCAGAGGTGACATGGCTACAGTGCGAAGTCCTCAAGCAGTTGCCAGTTCTCAAACTTGGGACACATTTTAATGAAATGGGTTGGCTTTTTTGTGGAGCAGGAACAGCATCACCATTTTATGGCAGAAAATACTCATGGATTCCTAATAGCCGACCTACTTATAAGTTAACTTTTGGACTAAAACCTGATTTGGCTATAAGTTCTATTTACTCCTGTGTTATAACTTCAACCTTTAGCCAACTGTATTTGAGAGGAGTTGGGAGGACACTTCTGTGCCATCAAACATTGACATGACTGTTAGGAGCAGTGATTTTCCATTTTGGTTTTATAGGTACCTAGGGTTTGCCAGGTTCTTTAAAGCATGTTGTAAATTTTGCAGAATGAAGTGGCTCTGGATTTCCTTTGATGGGAGAGGCAGCAGAGTGCCCAGTCTGGAGCCAGACTGCCTGGGTTTGAATTCTAACTCTGCCACTTACCTGTTGTGGAAAAGTGACTTTTTTTTTTTTTTTTTTTTACCTCACAGGCTCTCAGTTTCTTCATCTGTACAATGGAGATAAACAAGGAACACTTCTTTCCTAGAGTTGTTGCGAGGATTAAATGATTTACAGCATGCAGTTTGTGTTTAGTGATGACGAGGGTGAGCATGATGTTGACAAAAATAACATATATAATTTCGTGATATTCCTCACATATGCTACTGTCTGCTATTGCCGGTTGCCGTTGAGTCAATTCTGACTCAGGGCAACCGCATATGTGTCAGAAGAACTGTGCTCCATAGGGTTTTCAGTGGTGGATTTTTTGGAAGTAGATCACCAGGCTTTTCTTCTGAGGCACCTCTGGGTGGTCTTGAACCTCCAACCTTTTGGTTTGCAGCCCAGTGCACTAACTATTTGCACCACCAAGGCTGCCTCCTCATGTACGCCTAACATTGATGTTGTAGTTCCCAAATGATTGAAATTTTTTGTTCCAAAGTGGTAGTTTATCAAGGTTTAAACAATCCAAAGGCTCAGCCTATTGAGAAGTTATCATATAGTAGATATCTTTTTTCAGAAACTCTCAGGGCCTTATTATTTGCTCCTGTGTTCTTTCTCCTCTAGTGTGGGGTTCGAGGACTTCAGAGTGGTTCTTAGCATCTGCAGGATGCTTAGGCTGTTCATTCCTGTGTAATCCCCAACTCCTTCTTTCACCTGTTTCCTGGAAGGGGTGCTTTGCTGCATCTTTGTCTGCTCATCCCTGCTCCCTACAGCTAGATCATTGCCCAGGCCCTGAACATTGTCATTTGAGTGTACGTGCTTGCGCGTGCACACACACACACAGCTGGATGTGAATTATGAGTCCTGTGTGCAGGAGGCTGGGTTTCTGGTTTCTAGACCAACCTGCCTGTTGTCCCTGAGGCCACATGGGCTGCACAGGGGTGTGTCTGCTCCAAAGGAAAGCTGGGTGGCTAGTTGCTGTGCTGGATCTGGCAAGGGCACATGGAATGTTGTGACACGCTTAAGGCTTTGCTCTGGGGGCCTAATTATGTGGGACCTGTGGCAAGTATAAGTGACTTCAGCACTTGGTTTGATCCAGTGTGTGATTTTGCCAAAGCAAATACTTTATTAATCTTAGCCCCCAGAATTAGACACATTGACTTTTTCTAAAAATGGGAATGATGGGAGTGTGTGTGTTGTGGTGTTTTTAACCCCTCCCACCAAGACTGGGCTGTGCGTTCCTGTCCTTGAATAGAGAAGGTAGTTTCCATCTCTGCTACCTCCTCTCAAATTCCTGAAACTGGGCAATGGAAAGATGCCCTGTTATGGATTGAATAGTGTCTCCCAAAAATATGTGTTGTAAATCCTAACCTCTATGCCTGTGGTTGTAATCCCATTTAAGAATGAGTTGTCTTTGTTATGTTAATGAAACAGGATTAGTGTAGGGTGTGTCTCCAGTCAATCACTTACAAAATATAAAAGGAGCAGATTAAGGAAGCAAAGATGGGGTAAGGTAGATGCCAAGACACTTGGAGATCTCCAAGGAACCAGGAAGCAGAAGCTGAAGAGACAAGGACCTTCCTCCAGAGCCAGCACTGAGAGAAGCCTTCCCCTAGAGCCAGCACTTAGAATTTGGACTTCTAGCCTCCTGAACCGTGAGAAAATAAATTTCTGTTTGTTAAAGCTATGCACTTGTGGTATTTCTGTTATAGCAGCATTAGATAACGAAAACAGAATTTGGTACCAGAATAATGGGGCGTTGCTTTAACAGATACTGAAAATGTGAAAGTGGTTTTGGAATTGGGTAATGGGTACAGGCTGGAAGAGTTTTAAGGTGCCTAATAATAAAAGCCTAGCTTGCCTTGAAGAGACTGTTGGTGGAATTATGGACGTTAAAGGTCATTCTGATGAGAGCTTAGAAGGAAGTAAGGAGAGCTCTGTCATTTTAGAGAATACACATGGCATCATCAACAGAATGTTGCTAGAAATGTGGACATTAAATGTGCTTCTGGTGAGGCTTTAAATAAAAATGTTGAACATGTGATTGGACAATGGAGGAAGGGCGATGATTTTTCTCCAGTGGCAAATAACTTGTCTGAATTATGTTCAAATGTTTGGTAGAAGGTAGAACTTGTAAGTGATGAACTTGGATATCCAGCTGATGAGATTTCTAAGCAAGATCTTGAAGGGGTTGTGTGTTTTCTCCTTGCCGCTTACAGTAAAATGCAAGAGGAAAGAGATGGACTTAAAAATGACCTGTGCAAAATGAAAACAGAACTTAAAAGATTTGGAAAATTCTTTTGTACAAACTAAGGACACATGTCCTAGAATTTTCACCAAGAATTTGGCTATGCAATCTTTTGTTAAAGAGATTAAGCCTGTGACTGATGGATTTAACCAACTACCACAGCAGAAAACCCATCAGTTTAGGCTGAAGGGGACAGAGAAAGAGTGGAAGGAAAGAATGCTGTCTGCCTCTTGGGATTCTACAGGCAGGAGACAAGCCAAAGAAGCTACATCTGTTGTCCTTCAAGAAAAGAAAAGAATCATCCCTGTAGCAATTTGGAGATCAGCAAAACTGTTGGAAGGAGCACAGGAAGCAGGGTCTTCTTGGTTTCAAAGGGTGGGGCTATAGTCTCCTGGATTTCAAAGGGTGAGGCCACAGCCTCCTAGGTTTCAAAGAGTTAGATCTTCGCCAACTTGTTTCTGGCGTGTGGGGTACCGGAGTGTGGGGCTGCTATTGAGGTGTGCTGGGGGATGGTGCTGCAGCTCAAAGCTGAGGGGCAGGGCTGCCACATCCAAGGGGCAGAAGAATGGGGCCTGCCGGGGCGAGGGGTTGGGGTTGCCACTCAGATGGACTAGGAGAATGGGTCTGCCCAAAGCTGAGGGAGCAGAGTTGCCATTCCAGTGGGCCTGGAGGGGAGGCTGAAGCCCAGGGCCAAGGGGCCTCCACCCAGAATCCAGAGGGCATGACCGATACCCAGAGTCTGGAGAGTGGGGCCATTGCCCACATGATCTCAAAGAACAGAGGATTATTTTCAAGCCTTGAGAGCTAATGTTAATTGTTCGGCTGGATTTTGGACTTGCCGGGTGCCTGTTATCCCTTCTTTACCTCCAGTTTCTCCCATTTGTAATGGAAGTGTCTGCCTTGTACCTGTTCCACCATTGTACTTTGGAAACAGATAACTTGTAGTCTAGATTTCACAGGTTCACAGATGAAGAGGAATTTTCCCCAGGATGGAATACACCTAAAGTCTCAGCCATATTTGATTGAGATGCTTCAGAAGAAGAGATTTGGGACTTGGAGTTGATTTAAGACTTTTGGGATGATATGATGGGGTAAATGTGTTTTATATGTGGCAAGAACATGAATTTTGGGGGCCAAAGGATGGAATTTTGTGGATTGAATTGTGTTCCCCCCAACAAAAAAGAAAAAAAAAAAAAAAAACCCTAAGGCTGTTGCTGTCAAGTTGATTCCAACTCATAGCAACTCTATAGGACAGAGTAGAACTGCTCCATAGGGCTTCCAAGGAGTGGCTGATGGATTTGAACCACCGACCTTTTGGTTAACAGTCGTAGCTCTTAACCACTGTGCCACCGGTGCTCCATCCCCCAGAACTATGTGTTGTAAATCCTAATCTCTATGCCTGTTGTTACAATCCCATTTGGAATGAATTGTCTTTGTTATGTTAATGAGACAGGATTAGTGTATGACCTGTGTTGAGTCAGTCAGTCTCTTACAAAATATAAAAGGAGCAGATTAAGGAAGCACAGATGGGGCAGGACAGATGCTAAGACACATGGAGGTCTCCAAGGAACTAGGTAACAAGCTGAAGAGACAAAGACCTTCTTCTAGAGCCAGTGCTCTGAATTTGAACTTCTAGCATTCTAAACTGTGAGAAAATAGATTTCTGTTTCTTAAAGCCATCCACTATGTGGTATTTCTGTTATAGCAGCACAGGTAAGTAAGACATGCCCCTTTTTCTATGCAGGTGCGTGTATGCTTTTTCCAAGAGGTTTCAATTATTTCTGCTTTAAGGCCTAAGAATCTTGATCCTGAAAATATTTGCTGTCCTGATGGAACTTTCCTAGCTGTGGACTCTTCTTGGTTTCCTTGGGATCCAGATGTGTGTAGGAAAGACTGTTGTGTGACTTCCTGTAATGACTTTGTGTGTGTCTGGGGAAGCTCAGCTATGATTTTTTGTGGCACGTGAGTGAGTAGGGGAGCAAGGAAAGGGAGGTCTAGCAGATGAAGGCTTCCTGCTTGACACACGGTATCTCTCCTCGGAATATCTCTGTCAAAAGGCCTTTTTAGAAGTTAGAATGACTCTGGTATTAGAAAGAGAGCTTGTTCTCACCTAGTCTGAGCTAGAAAAAAAACAAACATCTCTAAATAAGCAAGCAACCTCACCTCACCTCAGAAAACAATTCTTGGTTAACCTCTTCCCTTCCCTTCACTTGGCCTCCACCTTCCAGTCTGAGGTAACCTGGTGGGATTTGTCAGCTTTGAAGTTGTAAGGTGCTATTTTAATACATTTTACGTTGTAGTTTTTGAGACCAATTTAACTAGATTCTTGAGGGAGCTTACTTTACAGCATTCTTAAGAGCTCGGACAATCTTGAAAGAGTTAAACTCTAATTAGCTCATTCCTAAGGTATTTAATGCCCTTATTAAAACTCAGCTGCTCGTTCACTTTTTTCTTCAGTGAATCAGATTTCTTGAGGAGCTGAGCCCTTGCTCCTCAGATCACAGGCTCACATGTTGAAGCTGGCAGTGCTAGAGGCTAGTTCCTATCTGTGTGACAGCATTTTTAATTTAACAGGACCGCCTTTGATGTTCCCAAATATTTATAGGCAGCTTTAGATCATTTCAGTGTGTGCTTTCTTTTTCTTTTCTTCTCTCTCTTTTTTTTAACTAGAGCAAAAGTTCTTCCTCATGCAACAGCCTTCCTTTTATCCTGTGAGTTTATTTTTGTTTCCTTTGCAGCTTTGGCGAAGGCTCTTTGGCTGTGTTCACACACACGAGGTTGACCCTTCTTTTTGCTTCTTTGGTAAAGGCCACCTCTCTGTGTCATCCTGCCTGCTTGAGATTGCTGAAGGCACTTCTGTTAGTCCCTTCACTTTCTAGAGGCTGAGTGTTTTCTGATTTGGCTCTGGAATCTGCTCTCTGACTGACCTGCAAGCTTTCAGATCTGCAATGGCAGCCTGGGCCGTGTGTGTGGAGGTGTCTCTTTATGATGGCCAGGCTGTGTTGGCCTCGCTGCCTTGCAGGCTGATCAGGCTTCAGCGAGTTATGATTTATAATGTAACCTCAACAGGTATTGTTACAGCTGGGGCGGATCTGGGCAAACAGAGACATAGTGCTCTCCTGATCAGTGCAGGGTTGTTCCATTCGGCTCTGCTGGACTTCTCGGCCAGAAGTGGTAGAGAATCATACTTTGGTCTCAGGGATGGGAAAAACGACTGTGAAGTAGATTGGTTAAACCATTAAGAAAAAGGAAACTTTGTACCAATCAAAACAAACAGGAGAACAGAGGACAGTGGTTTCTCCTGTGTGGACTCTGTGTAAACATTCTGCTTGTGAAACAATCCAAGTTACTGAACTCTCAGCTGTTGTAACTCACCTGGGCCTGACAGACAAAAGCTCAGAACATCTCATGGCTTCCTCCATCATTGCTGGCTCTGCCTCCTACTACGCGGAAGCCTTTTAGGGATGAAGGTCGCCCAAGTGCTGGGTAAAGTGTTTGAATGAATGAACACTATGTGTTGGACACTGTGCTTGGGACTATTTGTCTCATAGGTTCTCAGGAGGACTCTGAGCAATAAGAGGTTCCATTCCTGTTTTTCAAGCAAGGAAACTAAAGTGCAGAGGAGTTTAATACAGCTAGAGAAAGGAGAACCTGGGATGGAACTCAGGACTGTTTACAGCCTCACCATAACGTAGGTTGAAGCAGGTAAGTCTGATGGCAATCTGCTAACTTCTTGCAGCTTTTTGGCAGATTGAGACTAAAGTCTATAGTGTGTTGGGTTCTGAGAGTTCAGAATTCATCAGAACAAGAGGCCACGCATGGGGCACAGTGGTGGAGAGCACGGCTCTGGAGCTAGACAGGCCTGTTTGCGTCCCATTTCTACCACCACCACCTCTGTGACCTTGGCCAGGTCACCCAACCTCCCTGAACCTCTGTTTCCTCGTCTGTAATGTGGGACTTGTACCTTAGGATTGTGAGAGTTAAGTGAGATAATATATGTACGATATACAGTAAGTGCTCAATGCATGTTACTGCTACACAGTCATTGCCTTCAAGGAGTTTGCAGTCCTGAGGGAAAGACAGGTAAACCAGCCATTAGAAGACAAACCTTTGTTGGCTACAGCAGAGAAATGTGCTGTGCATATAAACGGAGCCACTGGCTTGGATTTTTATGTTCTTTCATTCACCAGATATATACACCTATTCCTCACTTACCAACTATCTCATTATCCGACATTTTGCATTTAGACAATAGTAAAAAATCTGCTATCCAACTATTTTGCACATTAGCAATGTACGTCTGGCAGTAATGAATGCCAGGGTCGAGGCAAGAGTAACACTGGCTGCGATGGTTAAGGTTATGTCAGCTTGGCTAGGCCATGATTCTCAGTGGTTTAGCAGTTATGTAGGATGTAATTTGGTAGTTATGTAATGATATAATCATCTTCCATTTTGTGATCTGATGTGGTTATCCTCTATATTTTTGCATAATGCCTATTTTTGCATAACAACCTGGCTTTGAAACCTAACCATGTTGTTAAGTGAGGAGTGGGTGTATTGAGTGCCTACTGTGTTCTTCTAGGCAGAGCCGTTAGGTTCCCATTGATTGTCCCCTCCAACCCCCCTCAATTTTCCTTTTCTCTTCTTGGGGGAATTTGTCCTAAAATGCTAATTGCCACCTGGAAAAAGATCTCCTGAAGTCATTTTCACATAAAATCCCAAGATGCTAAATAGTGCTGCTACATTCCACTTGATAGTTTATCTTGTATAGACTTGTGTTATCCTTCAACTATTATTTTAATCTTCTAATTTTTACTAATTTATCTGGTCTGTTACATGACAACTTTACAGTCTTTGAGAATGCAGAAGAGACTCGCTGAGGGACCAGGTGGCGATCGTTTTGTCCCCACAACTCTCAGATGTTGTGGTACTGTGGGAATTTTTTTATAAGATTTTGCTTGGATTTGGTTTTCCAACCCATTGCCATATTCAGATTTGATTACCGACACTAGCTTTCTTCTCGCAGAGTTTCATTGTTTCTGCCATTGGCTATCTTGAAACCTAAGTCCCCTCACCTTTTTGCAAGCAGTGGGATGATTGTTGGGTAGAACTTTTTAAGTGCCAACAGTGCTTGGTCCAGCATAGACATCAGCATACTTTTACTTTTAGAATTGATTGATAACATATTTAATTTAGAACAAAAGGAAAAATTGAAAGGCAATTGCTGTTGTCTTTAGATATTTAAGAACCCAAATAAGTGTTTCTCTAAAATAGATTTAAGGGCATTTCTTTGTCTTTCTTGTTGAGTTTGTGAGCTTTCAGTGGGAAGTGGGTGTTTTCTAAATGTGCTATTGATTTGAAGCTAAGATGATGTTCTAACTACTTTTGGACTATGAAAAGTATTGTTTGGCTCTGTTTGCAGGGACCACTAGGGTGTTCATTTATGTTAGTCTTTGGTACCCATACTTTCTTTAAATAGCATGTTTAACTTTGCATTAAAACCAGCTTATGTTCAACTAAAACAATAACTGATTGAGAAGATGGTTCAGAAGAACACTAGATGATAGCAAGAAGATAGCATTTGACTGATACTGGCCGCAGGTCATCTCTTTAGAGTTAATTGAGAATTCAGCAAAGCCCAGATTTCTTTTCAAAGAATCCCTACAACCCTCTCTGTTGATTTATCCTCTCCTGGACATCTTGGTCTTTGGTCCTCGGTGCACGCTGGCCATGCTGTGGATAAAGCAGTCACACCTAGGAGCACATCTTGAAGTGGTGTTGGGTGATATGTGAGTCAATTTTGGAGGGGATACGTATGAGTCACTAGCAAAATTTGGTCAAATTTTGGTCAAAAAGAAGTCCGCAAGGGATGAGTGAGTACCACTGGGGCCTGTGCATGGGGATGTTTGCATTTTCTGCTGATACCCATGGGGCTTCAGTTTGCTCCATGTTCTGTGGGCCATGTTTGCCTTGTCCTCTGGCTGTCAAAACTAAGCCTTGACGCAAAATCCATTCCTCATTGACACTCCTCCTTCAGGCTTAGTGCCATTACTGGATGCGTGGTCAGTTGCATGCCATGTGTTTTTGCTAAAGAAAGGGAAGGTCTGCACTGATAGTACAATGATAGGACCTGTGCTTTCATTCTGGGTTTTTTTTTTTTTACATTGATTAGAAAGGAGCCCTCATGGTGCAATAGTTAAGTGCTCCGCTGCTAACTGAAAGGTTAGTGGTTCAAGCCCACACAGTGGCTCTTTGGGATAAAGACCTGGCGATCTGCTTTTGTAAAGATTGCAACCTAGAAAACCCTGTGAGACAGTTCTGTTTTGTCATACGGGGTCACTGTGAGTCGGAATCAACTTGACGGCACCCACCAGCAACAACAAAAGGATAAATAAATGGGACTTTGGAATAAATTGGAAATTAGATTTGCTGGGCGCTGGGGAGGTGGGGTGCGGTGGAATGAGGAAGCTAATGGCCTAATAGAGATACACTGGTGCCTGGGCTCATGATTTCCCCAGCGAGAGCCTGGCATCTCACTTGGTTGTCTGAAGAAGCTTTTTTGGTTTTATACCACTTTCCAGTGCTCTGAAGCCCTTCCTGGTCTTTAACTCTTTATGGCCTCCTGTGGGAAACTGGCTCTTTAGGACTAAGCAGAAACTTGGAGGTGATAGCTTTTAAGTGTCTGCCTGTCCTAGGGGCTTCCTGCTGGGCTTGTTTCCTCACCCTACTGAGAACTCCACCTTGAGACCAGGATAATTTTCACTGTATTTATTTTCTCAGAAAATAATCAAACCAAAACTTACCCTTGCTGGTAGAGGATGATTGTGCTAACTAGGTCTCTACATATTCTTATGTTCCTAGAAATATAGTGCAGCGAAAAGAAGAAGCACCTTCTTTTAAAGCCCACGTATTTTCCTCATTCATGCAGTAAATGTGATGAAATCTGGTTTGTATCTGGGAACCTCAGTTTCTCCATTGGATTTTGGATCTGACAAAGGTAATAAGACAAAAAGGAAAGTAGTTTCTTCTTTTCTTCCTCTATGGATGTTAGCAACGCCAATCTCATCATTGTCAGCCTTGTTACTGTATTCTTCGGGGACAAAGGTCAGGAAGCCGAGAATAGGTTTCGGGTGTTTGAAGGTGTGCCTGACGTGCACTGTGCTTCTGAGCTTCAGCCTTAATGCCCTCTTTTTCTTGGAGAGCGTTGGTGGATGTGGGGTTGATATTTTCCGGATGGTATTTACAGAGTCACTGCTGGACTTCTTTTAAAAAAATACAGAAACCAAACCTGTTACCATTAAGTCGGTTCCTACTCATGGTGACCCCATGTGTTACAGAGTAGAACTGCTCCATAGGTTTTTCTTGACTGTAGTCTTATGGAAGGAGCCCTGGTGGCACAGTGGTTGAGTGCTGGACTGCTAACTGAAAGGTTGCCAGTTCGAACCCATCAGCTGCTCTGCAAGAGAAAGATGTGGCAGTACGCTTCCTTAAAGATTTACAGCCTTGGAAACCTATGGGGTAGTTCTACCCTGTCCTATATGGTCGTTATGAGTTGGAATCAACTCAGCGGCAATGGGTAAATGTTTATAGAAGCAGATTGCCAGGCCTTTCTTCTATAGTGCCACTGGATGGATTTGAACCATCAACTTTTAGGTTAGTTTGTGCCACCAGGGACCTGTGTCTGTTAGGGGTGGGCTTATGATGTTGGTGGGAAAGACAGGATGTGTTCCTGTGATGGTAACAGTATAACACCACAGAGGTTGAGTGTTGCATACCTGGGGCTGAAAGAAAGTGTGTAGAAATGCAGAGATGCCTCTGGGGGTGGTGGGGGGGGTGGGTGCTTAGATTAGCCCCTGCTGGGCCTTGCTGAGACCTAGGTGGAGTTGGTGCCAGATGTCTTCTCCTAGTTCATGGTGGCTAACAAGTAGACCCGCCTGTTGTGGAACGTGCTCTTGACAGTGTGGGGAGAAAGGTGAGGCAGAGTGGGGCACATAGCCAGTAGACAGGCGACCTGAGATCTGTTTCCCGGTCTGTCACTTAGATGGAACCCTAGGGAGCCAGCCTCCCTGAGCCTCAGTCCCCACATTGGTAAACCAGGCATGCAGGCTGGGTGAGGTCCTCGGGATCTGCAGCTCTGCCTCAGGAAGGTGCCCGAAGTGGGTGGGAGAATCTGGGAGGGCAATGAACTGGGGAGGGCGAGTAGGGGACTGAGAAAAGGGGCTCTGAATGCCAGGGAGAGGTGTTTGACTCTTGTTCTAGAGACCAGTGGGATGTCTATGGCCCTGATTTTGATGACATGACCTCCCTCCTCCCCCCCATATACACACACCCACCCCATGTTCTCGAGCTGCACAGTTTGTAATTACAACAGTTCGGGGGCTGTTCCTGGCAGTCATTCCTCTCCAGAGAGCAGCCTGGAATGTAAGGGAGTAAGTGACGTTCTAGTGACAACCTTAAATTCACTTTATTAAAGATAAATACATCACACGCCAACTTTGGCCTTTAGCTGTTATTAGTGACGAGTTGCTCTCCACGCATACACTGGGCCACTCATGACACCTTGGAGGAAAATTGCTGTTGTAGCATTTGACTTTAGTTTTTTTTTTTTTGAGGGTTTTTTATATACCACAAGTGCTTAGAAACTTCTGGGGAGCCATTCATCAGCTGCCTTTCAAGTTATGCCCATAATCCTTCAGCTGAGACTACACCCACTAACTGTCCTCGGTTTCAGAAGGGAGATTTAGGTCCTTTAGAATTAGGCAATAGAGTGACAGTCTGGTTTGGACATTTTTCTAGTTATTGACAGGCCTTACTGTGGCTTCTCCCAAATGAATGAGGAATACATTTTTTTAATTCAGCCAATGAGCCAAATGAGCCACACTGGAATAAACTCTGTTTGTTTACAAATTATGTAAGAGAAGGGCCCAGCCATTAAATTCTTCTGGGCCAGAATTCCTATCCCTCTTCAAAGTTGTACTCAAGCTAAATAAACACTTTCCACAGGAACTAACTCCCTCCCGAGAAACAGGAGCAGATGCTCCTGGGAGGCCTTCAGCAACTTTGGAATGTTAAAAGTCAAAATATGTAACCAAGGTGAAGTTGTTCCAGAAACGTTGCTTGCTCTAGCCAGGACCAAAGCACATGTCAGGTTTTTTATTTAGGGCAAGAGGTGCAGAATGAACTGGGCCAGTCCAGGCAGAATTTTCTCTAGAATGTTTAATTTTCCCTTTTCATCTTACCATGCTTCTCATGGTTTCAGCTCCTTGTGACCTTTGTTCCTTTCTGCTTAAGTAACCTTTTTTTTTTTAGCTTGATCCTTATCTCCCATCTTTTAGCTATGCTGAATTACATCTAGGGATCAAGGAACCCTCCTCTTAACCAAAGCCAGCGATTATTTCTTCTTTGTGCCTAGAAAGATGTCATCTGTGATGCAAACACACCGGGGAAGGAGGCTAAGGCTGGCCTGGTCTCAATTGTTGTCTAAGTCATGATGGGCTTTGTTGCTCCCTGGTATTTTTTGGGACAGACAGAGACCGTGTAGGGGCAGGAACACAGTTTTCCAGCTCTTGCTGATTTGGGTTTTATGGAATGGCTTGATTTAATTTGGTTTGGGAGTGTTACACATTTTTAGGATGCCAGGCACACTTGTATTAAAATACACACATAGAGTAAAATCTGCAGAAGCCGGAATCTGTGTAAGATGGAAACCTGCCAGAGAAGGAAAACTTCAATATTTTCCACTAATAGACCACGAAAGAAAGTGATAAGCTGCACCCTGTCAAAGGCGGAAAACTTGCGAGACCCGGACAAAAAAGGCAGTCCTGTCAAGTTCCGCTCTCACAGGTTTCACTGTACCTTCTAAAGCCAAATGCAGGTTTCTCAGGATTATCCAGATTTCTGCTCCCCTCCAGTTGAGCTTTTCTGAAGGGGTCTTCATAAAAAGGCCCCTGAGTGGTGCATACGGTTTGTGGGGACTGCTACTCTAAAGGTTGGCAGTTCAAATCCACCCAACAGTGCCACAGAAGAAAGGCCTGGCAATCTGCTTCCATAAAGATTACAGCCAGGAACCCTATGGAGCAGTTCTACTTTGTAACACATGTTCTTCTGAAGAACGCCAGTCCTGCCTGGAAAGGGTTCTCTGGTGAACTGACTTTGAGAAATGCTATTTTTAATAGTTCCCTCTTGGAAATTTATACTGCACAGTAGTGAATTAATGGTTCTGAGAAAGCTTACTGAAAAGAATTCTATTTTAACTCTATTTAATCTGGCATTTCCCAAGTATAGTCAATCGTAAAACTTTTTTTTTTTTTCTTTCCTCACATGATTCAATGTGCTGGGGAAATTCTGCTCCAGGTAGCTGTGTTGGGCTGGTTTAAGTTGGTCTGTGCTTGTTCAGTTGGTGTCCTATTGGATTGTAAATGTGAAAGGCCAAGACTCTGTTAACTTAAAACTTTCTACAGGGCCCTGAGATACAGTCATTACCCCCTGAATGGCGTGCATGCCGTTCAACTGTGATAGGACCTTTCCCTCTGTTTGTGGTCTTCTCTGTATTTGGGTGATGGGGTATGGAGATATAAAAAAAAAACAAGAAACAGTACCTCTCTTTGAGGAGTTTAATTCCTGTGGCAACCTATAAGATTCATGAAAGAGTTAAACAATAATACAGTACACACACATACACCCGTTGCTGTCCACTCGATGCCAACTCATAGTGACCCTATAGGACAGAGTAGAACTGCCCGCAGGGTTTCCAAGGCTGTAATCTTTACGGAAGCAGACTGCCACATCTTTCTCCTGCGGAGTGGCTGGTGGGTTTGAACCACTGAACTTTTCAGTTAGCAGCGGAGAACTTCACCGCTGTGCCACCAGGGCTCCTAATACAGTCCAAGTGGGTATGAAATGATACCAAAGCAAGCCCAGCACGCAGCCGGTTGTGTAGGCATTGAAGAAGGGAGGACATGACCACCTTTGTTGTGACTTGTAGTGAGCTGTGGGGACCGTGAGGGGAGGGAAGATAGAGGAGTGCCACCCATGGCAGTTGAGAAGTCCTAAATGACTTTTCACTGGACTCAGCCCAGAGACGTTGCGGGGGGCATGACAGAGGGGGGCACCTGCCCCTGGGCGCAAGTCCAAAGGGACATCAGATGAGGCATGGAATGATATTTCTAGGCGCCACAAACATGAAAGGTGCCTGACTGAGGCAGCTGGACAAGAGGGGGGAAGGCGTTTTTGCTGATGTTGTCATTGCTGCTATCACCATCTTTTCATCTTAAAATTGGAGGAGGGGGGTGTGGTTGCAGTTTAGAGATTGCCCCTGGGTGTTTGTTACCCTGGCTATACCTCTGGTTTAGCCCTGTATTTAACACGCGTAAAAATCTCTTAGATTTCCCCCTAAAGGGAAGTCCCTTCCTCTAACCAAATAGTTGGCTGTTCGAGTCCACCCAGATGTACTCTGGAAGAAAAGCCTGGTAATCTGCTTCCAAAAAATCAGCCATTGAAAACCCTATGGAGCGCAATTCTACTCTGACAACACATGGGGTCACCATGAGTCAGAATCAATTTGACGGCAACTGGTTTCCTCCCAGAGTTGGCATTTTAAAGCATTATGCTTCTGCCTTCTGGAAGGAAAACTCTGCTTGGTCTGCAGGCCTCCGCTGGCTGGGTTAACATCCTGCATTTGGGGATGGCTGTCCTGCCCAACTCCAGTATTCAGCTGTGAGTTTGGCTGCCTGGTTTTGGGAGCCTGCTGCCTTGGAGGTGCTGGCCTGAGCTGACTGGACATGCATTTTTCAGGCTTTTCTATCTTGGTTAACACACGATGGCAATGGGTAACAGGCTTCTGACTCTAGTTGCCTATAGAATGTGACGAGAGCAGAGCTGAGATATTCCCCTGCAAGATGCTAAGACGAAACTCCAAGATGAGGAGTCTAAATTCTTCTCCAACTATTGTGTCATATTCATAGAGTGTTGACTTAGGCGCTTTCAGAAAATTTAAATTGAGATTGACCTACATGATGAATATTGTCAACAGCTGAGGTCTAGGCCGAGCCTGTGCTATGGCATTAAGGAAGGATTTGGGAATGGCCCTGGTCTTGGCCTTTGATAGCATCTTGAGCAAAGGGGGTGGGGCTCAGCTTCTGCTTACGCATGTAAAAATCTCTTAGACTTCCTCACCCCCCACTGTTGAGGCTACCCATTGTCTTTGCAGGGTGCTGATTGTCGGAAAGTTCTTCCTAAACCAAATTTTCACTCCTTGCTTCTGGTTCTGCCTTCTAGAGCCAAGTAAGACAAGATCGCCCTTCAGATCTTTGAAGGTGACAGTCTTTCTTTACTCTCGCACATGCACCTCCCTCGCCAATTAAACTACCTGCTGAGCACCCCCAGTTCTTTGTCGTTCCTCAGATGAGACGCCTTTGCGGTCCCTCACCGTCTTGGAGTATCATCTGGACTTGCTTCAGCTGAAGAGAGACAGGAGTACCCTGGACTGCACGTGATATTCCAGATAGACTGCATTCTATCTAGCAAATGATTTTGAAGATTTTCTAGAAGATTTAAAAGGCCCGCAAAGTTTCAGTAACAACTTTAATGTGTGTGTCTTTATTTTGTTTGAATTTTGCACATGCATGCACGTACGCACACATACAAACACGCGTGCACACACGCACACACATATGCATATCCCCCCGATGAGTTGAGTGTTAACCATGAGTCTTTTTTTTGAGTCAAACATACATGTATAGAGGTAAGTGCTTAAGATCTAAGTTTTGTTCACCACTTTTTTCCCTTCCTCACTGTGGAAATCGTTACTTCAAAAGAGCAAATGAATGTAGAAGTTTATTTATTTTATTATTTACTTTTTAGTGGAATTGGAGAGTTTTGAAGTAACTCAGTTGCTTGACTAGAACTCATTTTAGGTAATACTCTAATGCCAATCGGTACCATCATTAGATTGAAAATTAGAAGGTGCCCTCTTCACCTTTTGAGATGGTTTACCTTTTATCACCTGGATCCTCCACTAGAAATGAAGTTACAAAAAGGCTCATCTGTTTTGTTCTTTGTATTTGTAGCCCTTAGCATAGTGAAGCTTGAAAAATGTTTGTTGAATGATTAAATGTATCATCTTCATTATCTTGTACTTATTTTAATCAGGAGTGCCCTTTTGCATTGGTAGAGGCATAAATGTGGTAGAAATGGCAGCTTGAGATTCTTGAGGTTCAGGCATTATTCTGGCCACTTTCTTTTTGGCCGTTGAATTGTGGTGCTTCCTACGAAGATACCGTCGGTGCTGTTCACTCTTCTGCTCAACGGTGGTTTGTAAATCCTGATGGATAGTTCTGACAGAGTTTCTCCCTCTAGCATAGTCTCTTTCGATGGAGTGTGTCACGCTCAGGAGTTCCTTTCTTTGAAGATGCTTTGACTACACCACCCAGGATTACCAAATTGTAGCCCTTAGATGCCCGGAGCCCTGGTCCCACACAGCTGTTAGGCCCCCTCTGTTCTGTACGCCCGGCAACATTAAAACACCAACTATTTATAGCATACTTTTCAGTGTCAGTAAATTACAGGATGCTTTTGCCAGTGGGATGGGGTGGGTGCTTACCTGCTTGCCGCTCTGCGATTGCCCAGGAGCTGAGGCCCACCTGAGTGCTTCCAGAGCCTCACCTGGCACTTGCTCTGCAAACTGAGGGCTGCTGGGATGCCCTGGGGTTTCTAGTAGCATCCTTGCCCTTTGTGATGGAGTGGTTGGGAATAAAAAAGCAAAAGACCCTGAGATATCTGAGTGCCCACTCTGTGGGATGGCTGTGTTTTCAGCCATCTTGTGCCGGGAAGTTTGTTAAGTTGCTTATGAACAGGGGAGTGTCCTGTGCAATGTCCAGTTGAATCCTTACCTGGAAGGATCCCCTAATTTTAAACAAGGTTACGGAAGAATGCTGTGTCTAAATTTGGGTAAGATATAATGTCTGGAGGGTGAAGAATTTTAAGAGAATGTAAAAACTAAAAAAAGGCCCCAAAGGATCTAGGGTCTTAATCTTTCCTCAGTTGCCCCTCAGGAAAGATTTCCTGCCCTGACCTTCCGAGAGTACAAGGTGAGGGGCATCCGCCCTCCACAGGGCTGAACACTGAGGCCAAGCTCTCCCCTTGCTGCCAGGTCTGAAGCAGGTGGGCTTTAGAGGGCAGGTTTTGTTCTGCTAGTGTTCGGGCCCTTCAGTGCCTTGTGTGGTTCAGGGAGGGACTGGAGCTTTGAGAAAGGCCCTTGAGAAAGGCCTCTTCTGTTAGCTGGAGTTTCCACTGAAGTGCTAAATGCTGGATCCTTTGAACCTCCAGCCTGGGAGTGTATTTATAACTAGCTGTTTGCCTTCTTGGAAGAACAGAGTCCTTGCCTTCTTGTGGTGGTTTAAGCGCCGTGCCCTTGGTGTTGGCGAGAAGGGCAGACCTGGTGCAATATGGGGACTCCCACTTGGCTCCCCATGACCTTGTCCTCCTTTCCCCTCCCCTGTGCTCCTGAGAGACCCAAGCATGTGGCCCTTTCAGGGTTAACTTCTCTGCTTTGGAAGCAGCTGGGCAGTTTACACTCCTCCCTGGGCTGTACAAAAATACTTCCTTTGAAGTGTTGGGAGAAGCGGTGGAGGGTAAAACCTGGTGAATAACAAAACCTGGAGTGGGGCTTGAATGTACTTCTGTCTCCGTGGGTTTGCCATGAGATTCGGCCCCCAGCCTTCGTTATAACCTACAGGGCTGGTTGGATCTCCTCACGTAGTTTATAGCTTTGAGCCAGAGGAAGCTCAGCGTTGCAGCTGGCTTTCTCTGTGTGTGTGTTTGTGTTTAAAGTCTCCACGAAAGGAGTATTTCTCAACAAGAGAGATAGTTAGAAAGAATGCGGCTGCCAAAGCTCGCCTGGTGGCAGGAATCCCTTTGAACAGACTTTTCCCTGGGGCTGCTGGAAGTAGGAGTGGTATCCTGGGGGGGAGGGGGGGAGTGTGTGAAGCTGCAGTCTTTCCACTTGGTGCTAAAGAGGCCAGCCCTGCTTCTTGCTCTAATCCAATCTCTGATTCAGGTCAGAGCATAGTGGCCCAGAAGAGCACTGGACTTGGAGTCAGAAGTTCTGGGTTCTGACAGTTTGGACTTGCCCAGGGACCAAGTGCGATGCTTCACCTTCTCTAACTTTTAAATTTACCTGCCATCTAAAGTGGGGATGGCAGCTCCTACCCACAAGGGTATTGTTAAGTGGAAATAAAGGGTGGGGGGCACCTTGAGAAAGTGTAAGGCACTTCTCCAGTATAGGATCTGCTTGTTGGGCCTAAAATGGCATTTAGGATAAAGGAGGCCGAAGAGAAGAATGCCAGAGCAGAAATGAGATGGAACAAAGCTTGAATGTCTTCTTAATCCTTGAGTATTTGCGGCCGAGGAGGGGTGGGGTGAGATGGGAGGAGTGGCAGCTGTTACATTCTAGAGAAGAGTGCCAACCTGTTTCTCCCCACAGATGGGGCCACACAAGTTCTTTCTGAAGTGGGGTTTGCAGTCCTTTCTTCCCTGGGAAATGTCCTCTTTGTATGGATTTTTTACATCTTATTACACTACTTCCTATCTATTAGACAGGAGATGAGTTCCACAGAATTAAAATAATACCACATGGCTAATTTATTGCTGACTTGTACCAGGCATTGTGTTAAGCATGCCACATGAATGATCTCATTTACTGCTCATAACAGCCCTATTCTGTTAAGTATTGTCTCCATTTTACAGACGATGAAACTGAGGCTTGAAGAGGTGAAATGACTTACCCAATGCCCTACTGATAAAAGTATAGAAGTACGGACCCAGTTAAGCTGACTTTAGACATAAGTTACAGCAGTTGATGGAGGATAAGATTTAATTCTGTGCCCCACACCTGGTCAGAAACTGTTCAGGAAAGAAGTGGAACATGGAACTCTGTTCTTTCTGGCAGTTTTAACCCATGTTATATTCATCAGTTGGCTCTTGTTGATCACATATTTGAATACACAAAAGTGTTGTTTGCCTTGTGGTTGCTGAAAAGGAACTTCTAATTCTCTGTGTTGTCTTTATAAAATCCAAAACCCAAGCCCATTGCCGTCGAGTCAATTCCGACTCATAGCGTCCCTGTAGAACAGAGTGGAACTGCCCCATAGGGTTTCCAAGGAGCAGCTAGTGGATTCGAACTGCCAATCTTTTTGGTTAGCAGCCAAGCTCTTAACCACTGCACCACCAGGGTTCCATGTTGCCTTTACAAGATACATGTTATTTGCCATTGGAAATATATCATTATAGAGGCAGAGATGGTTGTGTCTTCCTTGCAGTTGAAAGTCTTGGCATTGGAGATTGATAGGTAGCCTCTGCCTCTAGGAATCCTTAGCAGTAGGCTTTGGGCTTTCCCCAGCCTAGAATCAGACTTAGCACTTACTTCAAAGGCCTTGGGACCCTGTCCTGGACCCTCCTCATCTCATGGGGGGAGACTGAGCTTGAGTTATTTGCCCCCAGTCACACAGCCAGCAGCAAGGGCAGACCCAAGGCCAGGCGGGCAGGTTCCCAGTCCACTCTCCACATGCCTGTCCTTTTCACCTGAATTTCAAACAGAAGGGTAGATGAAAGGAATAGAAATGACAAGTCAGAAGAGTAGGAGGGCTCTCGTTTGCAAACAGTTTCTTTTGATCTTTACCCCTTTGTTTAAAAAAAAAAAAAATCCACATGTAGTCTGAGCACATGGTTGACTCTAGTTCACTGAGGGGCAGTCATTTCTCTTTTAGAAGGAAGCCCCCCATCCCCAGTGGTCTGTTTAACTTAGGGCCCCACACCCTCTTCCTCGTCTGCTATGCTACTACGCTGCCAGATGTCTCGTCCCTATTCACAAATCTTTAAGCTTTTTACTGCCTATAGCATGGAGTCCAAACCCTGCCCTACCCTAATGTTCTGAAACTCTCGGTATTTTGCTCCCAGTCTATCTTTGTAATTTGGTATCCGACTGCAGAATCTCTTGCCTCTAGTGACATGGCTCCTCCAAACAGGCTTCTTTGCCCACATTCTGCCTATCTTTCAAGGCTGCCGCCTCCAGGAAGCTGTCTCAGACCACTGCTGTACCTAATCACCTCTGCTGCCTCTGAACTTGAAACACCCTGGCCTGGTCACTCATTTGGCACTTAATAATATACTGCTTTGAGGCATTTGTCTTTAATTTGTGGACGTGTCTGTCTCTCCATCTAGACTGTAAGCTCACTGAGGTCAGAGGCATGCCTTCTAAAGGACTGCTTTGCATTCCCCCAGAGCATTCCAGACCATTTTCTGTTAATAGGAATGAAAGACTTGATAAATGGATTTCTGTAAAATAAAATGATTAATTAGATTTTTACAGGCCCTGTGCTATGCTAGAATTAATTTACTTTAAATCAGGAGTTCTTGAGTAAATCAGGGACTGAAGAGTCTGTGCAGAATTTTTTGTATGTATAATTTTACTGGGAAAGGGTCCATAATGGCGATTAAAATTTTTTTTCTTGACATAGACCCTTTCAAAATGAAAGCTAATAAATATATTCTCTTTCTAGTCTGCTATTGTTGATAGTTAGCTCCCTAAATAAAAGAGTGGCTGCCCTTCTGTGTCTGGAATTTTGCTTGAGTTAGTTCCTTATAACTGCTCCCCCAACTCATTTTTTAGATCTCTACTCACATTGTTACAATTGTAGGCTTCCCTTAAAAAATGTCTCCCAAATCTTTTTAGCTATGATGATAATGCATGTTGTTTTCTTGAACCTTTCCATAGTTTTGAAGTTTTCCATAGTTTGTGGTTGTGCTCCTGACTCTGAGGGTCCCCAGGTAGGTTGATGGTCTTCGCTGGAGTTTTGAGTTTGACCTCCCAAGGGTGGGTCGCCTGTATGTATTGGGGAAGGATTTGTTTCCCCCTTCTCCATCCCCGCCCCCTTTCCTCTGCGTTCTGGCCTGTGTATGGAATTCTGGCCTTGAACACACCTAGTAGTCCTGGACCATGACTGTTTCCTAGTTAACTCTTTTGTGCCTGATTTATATGTGACATGTTTAGCTGCAGCTGCAGGTGGAATCATGTTTGTGTCTCCAGATAGCCTGTTCCTTCTTGACATTTTTGTTTCTTACACCTGAGCTAAATGTGTAGCAGAAGGGGTAGTGACCTCACAGGGTCAGCATTAATAGCTCCCCACTTATAAAATGTGGAAACAGGCCTGAAGAGGTTAGCTGATCTCCCCAAGGCCACACAGCCAGTAAGAGCAGAACTGGTCTTGTGACTCCCGGCTCAGGCATCTTCCATGGTGGATCCAGTGGCGGCACTGTTGGTGGATGTCTGTCTTCTTGGAGTTGGATGACTGGTCAAGTGCCTGTAGCTGTTCTTGGGAAGGAGTCGTCCAGGTAAAGCAACCTGGAGTGTTTACTCCAGGGATCATTTCTAATCGCATTTCTGAAAATAACGGATTTTCACGGTGGATTCTAGGGTTTTTTCCTGGTTCTGGTGTGTTTTGGGCATTTTCTTGAAGAGATGGACTCTGTGATACTCATCTGTCTCTTAAAGAAGGAGCCCTGGTGGCATAACAGTTAAGTGCTCTGCTACTAACTGAAAGGTTGGTGGTTCCAATCCACCCAGCAGCTCTGGCAGACTGTTTCTAAAAAGGCTAGAAATCTCTATGGGGCAGTTTTACTGTCACATGGGGTCACTATGTGTCAGAATCGACTTGATGGAACCCAACACAACAATTCTCTTAAAGAAGTTCATGATTCCAAAAGGATTTAGAGCCACTAGTGGGGAGCCCTGGTGGCACAGTGGTTAAGCGCTAAAGCTGCTAACCAAAAGGTCGGCAGTTTGAATTCACCAGCTACTCCTTGGAAACCCTACGGGGCAGTTCTGCTCTGTCCTATATGGTCCCTATGAGTCGGAATCGACTTGAGGGCAGTGGGTTTGTTTTTTTGTTTTGTTTTGGTGGGGTGGCACCAATGCCCCCTCCCCTTGCAGGGATTGCATTGGAGAAGCCAGGCCGGTGACCGCCTGCTGTCCTTGGTAGTAGCATCACTGACTGCCGCCCTGGAAGCACAGTAGAAAAGTCTGATGTGATCACTGCCACCTCTGTCCAGTCATAAACTGTTTTTTTTTTCCTTCTTAAATTAAAAGTCTGTGAGGAATAACTTCTAAAATAGCAAAGGGATTAGAGGTTAGTTTCTTTTTCAGTTTTTTATTATAAGAAATGTTATAGGTATACACATGAAGATAGAAAGGTGTGATGTCCATAAGGTACCTCTGTATACTGGTTACTGTCACCAGCTTTAACAGTTGTCAACTCCTGGCTGTTCCTGTTTCATCTGCACCCCATCCCCAAAACGATTTTGAATCAAAACCAGATCTTTTTTTTCTTTTGTTTAAGTATTTCACTAGCTCTAAAAGATAAAGATTCTTTTAGAAAACATAACCTCAGTGCTATTCCAAGTGGTTAATGTTAAGTTAGTGATAATCCCCTCAAAAGGGACAGCGCCTCCCCCTCCCCAAGCCTGTAAGTGATCAAGCCTGTGTTTTGGCGCTGGGGCCCTGGGTTGAGCCTGGGCGCTGTGCTGGCCTGTGGTCCCTGATTGTCCAGTCCCCTGCGTGGGCGTGAGATGGTATCGGCTTTGCCCAGGGCCGGAACTGCAAGATCAAAGCACCGCACACTGGGGCGCTTCAAAGCCTGGCTGGAGCAGCCCAGGATCGAGGCGAGGCTGAAAACTAGAGCGCTCTGCTGATGTAATCGTAGCCTGTGAGACAGGTTCTTTCTTTTATTTATTTATTTTTTGGATTTAAACAAAGACATCCCTTGTTTGTATAGAGAGGTGAAGTGTGTGCCACAGAGGGCACACGGCATCTAGGGGGCTCCACTCCTGGCTGGTGGGTCCCCAGTGGGATAGGAACCTGCAGCTGGCTGGCGTTTTCTCAGATGGGCTGGCAGATTTTCCTAAAAGAGAAACCACTTCTGCAAAGAGCAGCTGAATTTTTTCCCTTTCTTAGGGTGACCAGGTTTGTTTCCAAGTGACACCTCAGAGTTTTTGAAAGCAGCATCCTCTGGAAGGAAGTCAGGCTTTGGGGCACCCTGGGTAAACAAGGTTGGGAGACAGACCAGAAAGTAGGCAAGTGGCCTGCCAGCTCCCTTTGTCAATTCTCCAGAAAGGAGGCTCAGCAGCCCCTTCCCACCTCAGTGGGGGTGAGAGGCTTGCCCTAGACTGACATGGTGAGGAAGGGGTGGTGGGAGCAGTGCCATCCCATTGGGGGTCCCCAAGAATATGGCTGAATGCCATGATCTGTACCACCCTAGCCTGAATATTCCTACCGCCTCTATAAAAGTCACGGCCACATGGCTGATCCTCTGGGCGTTCGCAACCCAAGCTGGTACCCAAGGCCAGAATTCATGCCTTGCCTTCAGAGTTAGTCAGTACATAAGTTAGTGAAACCCCGTGCCATACATACTCCACGAGTAAAATTATAGCCATATTCTGTTTTCTTGCTTAATCGTCTTACAGACACATAACCAGACAGACGAAGCATCCCTCCAAATGGAGCCAGCTTCTTGGCTGTTCGCTTCCTTCCTGAGATCACCCCCACCTCAGTTCAGAATGGGTGGGGCCTGAGGCACTCACCAGTCATGGTGACCTGTATCCACCTGGGTATCCCACAGGCACCCCAAACCCAGCATATATAAAACCAGATTTCTCTTCTTTCCCGAAACCTGATTCCCTTGGGTTCTTGTCTGTTACTCAGGCTAAAGCCCTACATGTCATTCTTGACTACTTCTTCGTTGTTGTTGCTGATGTGTGCCGGAGTACAGCTGGTCCTTAGGATTTCCTAGGTTATAATCTACTGGAGCAGATTGCCAGGTCTTTTCTCTGTGGAGCAGTTGGTGGGTTTGAACCAGCAAACTTTTGGTTAGCAGCTGAGCTCTTTACCCTTGTGCCACCCGGGCTGCTTCTTCCTCTCCCAGTCCTGTCGTTTTGTTTGTTCTTTTTCTTTTTCCTTTCTAAACATTGCTCTTCTTCCTTCCACTCTCTTTCGATTGGAATGTTTTAACAGCCCTGCGCACGGACCCTTATCTCCAGCTCGGTCCCCTCAAATCTTTCCTCTACTGAGTGAGTGATGTTTGTCAGTTGGAAATCTGTCACTCCCCTCCCTGCATAGCACCCTTCTCTGCTGGCTTCCTATGACCTGGCAGGCTCCTTACCGTGGCCCCAAAGCCTGCATGGCAGGTATTTCCCCTTCTGAGGTCCCTGTGCACCCTCTCCGTCCAGCATCACTGGGCCCTTCTGGTCTCTCACACACCCTGCTGTTCTTGTTGCTGTGTGTTTTGTGTCTTTTAGGCCTCCGCCCTGGCCTCAGTGAGGTGCTCTGTCCTCTGATCCCCGGGATGCCTCTGTCTCTGCATGCTGAGTTGTCTGTAAGCTCCTAGAGGGCAAGACTGGGAGGTCTTTTATCTTTTTTTTAACTACAAATCAGGTTTCCTGTTTCTTTGGCAAAAGTAGTCTCCCATCCCCCATACTTATTATGAAAAATTTCAGGCATACAGGGAAGTTGAACACCCTGCACTCACCCACCGCCTCTGTTCTGCAATTAACATTTTACTATAGTTGCTTTATCGCATATCTGTGCATGTGATGGTCTTTAATATTTGAAACCCAAGCATGTGAGTATCTAGCACATGGTAGGTGCTCAGATGTTTTAATGGATGTGACGAGGGTTTTTGAGGCCCTCTTTCTTACAGACTGTTTTGGCCACTTTTGGATCCATGGTGCATGTTTAAGAAAGATTGTATTTTGTGAATGTTTTACTTGGGGTCAGGGATGATTGATACAGTGATGAGAAGCCAGCACCTTAAAACTGACTTTCTTTTTCTTTGGTGGCTTGAGCACAGCCCTAGGGATCTTGCTTCTTTATTCAGATGCTCAACAGAGAACCCAGGAGGCGCAAAGGCTAGAGGGCCCACCTGGGGCATGGCATTTGCTCTGGAGGCTCTGCTGTGTCTGAATGACTTTGCTTATTCACATTTTCTGAAGCAGAGGCCCTGCCCTTCCTTGTTCTTGTCCCTCCCTTCGCTTTCTAATGGTGTGGACTTGTGGCTGCAGCAAGCATAGGCACATTTGGCTCAGAGATTGTAGGTTTTTATACAGCAGTGGGGCTGCTGTAGAGCATGCAGTTAGCTAGCTGGGTGGAACTTCTCATGGGTTTTAAATAAACAGGTTTGAAAAATCTCTAGTCCAAAGAAGGTTGTGTTTGTTTGTTTTTTTAAGTGAATGAAACAACTCACGTGTCTTGAAATAGCCATTGAACTTGTGCTTTGGTGGGGGCAATGGCGGGGTGGGTGCAAGATTTCATCCAAGCTGGCAAAATCAACTTATCCTTAATGTTACTCCTTTCGTTGAAAGGCTTTAGCTCTTACTGGTAAACCTGTTCAAAGGATCCCAGAAGCCTAGAATGTTTTGACTTTTATGTTTAAAATGAGTAGGTTTTGCAAAGTTCAGATGAGCCACAACTTGTTGCATTCAGACTAGCTTCCTATGAACTCTTCGTTTGCTTTGCTTTGGCTTTGGTTTGTATCCCCTCTGAAGTAAGTTGATGTGTGATTGTGTGATTTTGTGTGTGTGTGTATAAAATCTTTTAGAGTAGAAACAGCACTTTCTTTTGTTGTTGTGGGCAAGAGACGGACAGAGTTTATAAGCTTACCTCAAGATCTCTGGTTGTTTTCTCTTCATAGAATTGGGTAAGCTTTTCCGTTCCTTCATGGCTTAGCATATTTTAGTTCCAACCTGTGGCTTATCTCCTTCTGGGGCTTGGGCTCAGATAGGTTTGGGTTTTAGGTAGGGTGTGTGTGCGCGCGTGTGTGTGCGTCCATCAAGTCTTTAGAAGAATGACCTGACTTTGTAGTGGTCTCCTATGGCCTCCAGGCTGCAAGAGGCCTGTGATGTGGGCTGTGTAGTTGACCAACTGACTCTGCCTTTTACACCAGTGTTGTCCCTATTTTCTTTTGTGGGAGTTGGCCTAAAGGGAGGCAGCAACCCAGCTTTTTAAATAATGAAGCTAAGACAACATCTCCATTTCGATTCTGTATAGAGACCCTCTCTTGTGTAGTCTAGACCAGTGATCCAGTAACAACTGAGTTGATCGGTGTCTCCCTACTCCCATCTTGGTCTGTATTTAATTTTTCCCCCAACTCTTTTATTTTGAAATATTTAAGCCTATAAAGAAGTTGAGCAAATAGTTCAGTGTGTGGCAAAATGTTAACGATTGCTCTATTTGTATTCTTTGTCTCACACGCACTCACACTCTCGGTGTATGTATATATATTTTCTTTTTTTGGCTAGACCATTTGAAAGTCACCAACATCATGACATTGTACTCCTCAACACTTCAGCATAGATCTGTTAACAACTAAAGACATGCTCCTAGCCACTATGCTATCGTTACACCTAAGAACACGACATATTTAAATTTCTCTGATTGTCTCGGAAATGCCTTTTTTAATAGTGGGCTTAAAAAATTCAGGATCCATTCAAGGTCAAACCCAAAAAAACCGAACCTATTGCCATCGAGTCAATTCCAACTTTTAGAGACCCTGTAGGACAAAGTAGAGCTGCCCATAGGGTTTCCACGGCTGTAAATCTTTATGGAAGTGGACTGCCACATCTTTCTCCCATAGTGCTGCTAGTAGGTTTGAACTGCCAACCTTTCATTTCAAACCTGCTCCTCAGTGCTTCTATGACACTGTCCATTTCTGAAATCTTGCTGTTTATCTTTTGGATTTCTGATTGTTTTTGTATGAGTTCTAGTTGTGAATTTATTTTAGCATTTTGTTCCTTTATCATTTTCCTGAATTCTTCCATTTTTTTGTCTGTATTCTCCATGAATTTGTATATTTTTTCCTCATTTTTGTCTGCTTTTTGCTTCAACTCTTGGATAGCTCGGAATATTAGAGATTTGAATTCCCTATCAGGTAGTTCTAGTACCTTTTCTTCTAGTGGAAAGTCATCTGGTGTTTTATTTTGGACGCCTACTGGAACCATCCTGTTCTGTTTTTGTAAATGTTTTGATATTATCTGCTGTCTTCAGGACATTCAGTAGTTATCTCCTCATTTATTGATTGTAGATTTGTTTGTTTTGTCTGGCTTTTTTGTTTTATTTGGTTATGTCTGAGCAGGCGGGCTGTGCGTTCTTTGTTGTTTGCTCATCTGTAGGCATGATGCTTTCCACTTCCTTCTCCAATGCGCAGGGTCAGTCGCTCAGGTGTGGTACAGCACGGCAGGTCCAGCTGAAGGGTAGTTGCTGGGATGGGTTGTTTGTGGCATGTCCTAGGGCTAACAGGGCAGGCTGGGTATCAGTGCAGGGCAGGTTCCGGTAGGCCGTGCCTGTGCTGCTTGGGGGTGTGATTTTCAGTGAACTGCCAACATTTTGGTTGACAGCTGAGCGCTTAACCACTGTGCCACCAGGGCTTTTTCTATTCAAGATTACCATATGATATTTAATTTGTGAAGTACTTGTGTGGATATGCAGATACTATAATGCTAATGGAAGCAAAATAAAAGGAAAGACTTCTATAATCCTACCACTACAATAAACCAAACCAATTTTGCTTTTCCATCTCGTATACTCTTTAAGGAAACCCTGGTAGCACAAACACTTTGGAAAGCAATTTAGCGCTTCCTTAAAAAGCTAGAAATAGAAGTACCATATGATCCAGGAATCCCACTCCTTGGAATATATCCTAGATAAATAAGAGCCATCACACGAACACATATATACATACCCATGTTCACTGCAGCACTGTTCATGCTAGCAAAAAGATGGCAACAACCTAGGTGCCCATCAACAGACTGAATGGATAAACAAATTATGGTATATTCACACAATGGAATAAATACTATGCAACGATAAAGAACGACGATGAATCCGTGAAACATAATGTGGAGGAATCTGGAACGTATTATGCTGAGTGAACTTAGTTGCAAAAGGACAAATATTATATGAGACCACTACTATAAGAACTCAAGAAAAGGTTTAAACACAGAAGACAACATTCTTTGATGGTTACGAGGGTGGGGAGGGAGGGAGAGGGTTATTCACTAACTAGAAAGTAGACAAGAATTAGGTGAAAGGAAGGACAACACACACTACAGGGGAAGTCAGCACAACTGGACTAAACCAAAGCTAAGAAATTTCCTGAATAAAGCAAACACTTCAAGGGACGGAGTAGCAGGGGTAGGGGTCTGGGGACCATGGTTTCAGGGGACATCTAGGTCAATTGGCATAACAAAGTTCATTAAGAAAATGTTCTGCATCCTATGTTGGTGAGTGGCGTCTGGGGTCTTAAAAGCTTGTGAGTGGTCATCTAAGATGCATCAATTGGTCCCAAACCACCTGGAGTAAGGAGAATGAAGAACACCATGGAAACAAGGAAAGTATTAGCACAAGAGCCAAAGGGCCACATAAACCAGAGACTCCATCAGCCTGAGACCAGAAGAACTAGATGGTGCCCGGCTACCACAATGACCGCCCTGACAGGGAATACGATAGAGAGTCCCTGATGGAGCAGAGAAAAGTAGAGTTCAGAACTCAAATTCTAGTAAAAAGACCAGACTTAATGGTCTGACTGAGACTGGAGAAACCCTGGAAGACATGGCCCCTGGACTCTCTGTTAGCCCAAAACTAAAACCATTCCCGAGACCAACTCTTCAGACAAAGATTAGACTGGACTATGGGACATAAAATGAAACTTGTGAAGAGTGTGCTTAGCTCAGGCAGATACGTGAGACTAAATGGGCAGCTCCTGTCCAGAGGTGTGAGATGAGAAGGCAGAGAGGGTCAGGAGCTGGTTGAATGGACATGGGAAATCCAGGGTTGAAAGAAGGTGTGCTGTCACAGTATAGGGAGAGCAACTAGGGTCACTAAACAACATATATATAAATTTTTGTATGAGAGGCTAACTTGAATTGTAAACTTTCACTTAAAGTGCAACAATTAAAAGAAAAGAAAAAATTGTGGTCGTTGAAAATTTTTGCCAGAGTATTTGGAGCTTTATTAAGAATACAAGGAAGCCAGTGGCCTTTGAGTCATGTTTGAATCAAGAGGAAAGAAACTGACTCTTTTATTTGTTCAAAAGCTTATTCTTTTTTGATGATGTAAGTGTCCATAGGTCTTGGGATTCCTTTTTTCATGCCTTAGGCCAGGATTTCTCCACCTCTGCACTGTTGACATATGGGGCTGGAAAATTCTTTGTGGTGGGGGGCTGTCCTGGGCATTGAGCAGCATCCCTAGCTTCTACCCACTAGATGCAGTAGCAAACTCAGTTATGACAGCCTCAGTTATGACAACCAGAAATACCTCCAGACATTGCCAGATGTGGCCAGGTGGGGGACCAAAATTGCCCCTAGTTGAGAACCATTGTTCTAGAGGTTTTTTTATGATCAATTATTGAGTTGAAGTTGACGGCTACTGATAAATTTCTATGGGGGGACATTTCCTATTATAATGAGAATTAAATTGTTTTAAATCCTGCCTCATTTTGAGAACCCAGAAATTTATCATGATTTCCACCCTTTAGCAGAAGCTTTGTTATCTGATACTGTTGGGACTTGTAGGTGGCTGGATAATTTAAAAAGGTCAGTTAAGTTGAAGCAGGGAATGACTAAAAAAGAAAGATACTTTAAAATTATGTTTTAATTAAAGCCTATAAGTGGACATTCAAGCCCAGGCCTTTGCAAATGGGGCTGTGCATTTGCATTCCTTAGACTCTTACATTAACCTCACCCTTGATCTATCACTTACAATTTCCAGGTCAAGGTTTTCTTTTTTTTTTTGAGTGGAACAAGAGCTATGGACACTTGTAAAGCTATCAGGAGGCTTCTAGAGTTTCTTTCTTTTTGTTTTTTTTCTTCTAGTCTTCAAAAATTGTTTTGTTTGTACCTGGTTGTCAGCAATTTTTTTAAAAAAGTTATTTGCCTTTATTTAATCTTCCTTTCCAAAGTATTCAACTTGTGTTCACAGAATAAAATTCTATTTTTGCATTGTTTAATGTTTAATTTATTTACATAATTAAAGCAGGTAGAGTTGGCATAAACAGGTCTAGAAACAAATATCGATTAGCTGGTGGGAGCAGTGGTGGACGTTCTAGCGAATAGTTGACAGGCCAGGAGCCAGCAGTCAGTGCCAGCATCAGAAGTGGGCAGATCTGTTAATGTTGTTGTTAGGTGCCGTCGAGTTGATTCTGACTCATAGTAGTTAACTGAGTAGACTGTCCCATAGAGTTTTCTTGGCTGTAATCTTTAGGGAAGCAGATTGCGAGGCCTTTCTCCTATAGAGCTGCTGGGTGGGTTTGAATCACCAGTCTGTAGATTAGCAGTTGAGTGCCTACTGTATTTTTACGCAAATAACACATGCCCTCTATGTTTGTTTGCCAGACGCACCCCCCTGAGAAGTATTTTCATAAGCACCACTATGCCATTCTTTTTAACGTGTTGCTGTTTAAAAAAAAAAAAAAAAAAATTAGCATGACGTGCTCACGATAATATTTTGAGGGGGGTGTGGTTGGCAAAGAAACGTAGAAGGTGTGTGTTATTTGCATAAAAACGTGGTAATTGTTGTGCCACCAGAGCTCCTTTTGGTCTGTTAATAGCCTCTACTTCATTCTGAAATGCATGGAGAAGCTCCCAGAAGAAGGTAGTATCCTTTCTGACTAAGTATGTGCCTCCCTAGGAGTCAAAAGATCTGCATTCAAGCCCTGGTTTTATTGCTTCCTCTGGATTTGGGGTTCCAATCCTCAGCTTGCTCATCTGTCCAGTGGGAATGATGGTCATCCCTGTCTAAACTACCGAGCAGATTATCCTGAGGGTTGCTTGCAGGTCATGTAACAGGAAACGCCTTTGTAAACGTTCCATGGGACACACTGGTATGTTATTAACGAGCCAGCTATTGCTGAGCCTGAGAATTAAATTGCCCTTTTGTGGGTGTGTTGGCAGCTTCTTGCTCTTTAGCCACAGAGCGCTTGAACTTCACAAGTAAGAGCTTTTGGTCAGAATAAGAAATGGGGAGGCTTTGCTCAATGTATGTTCATCCCCACTACTGAGGAAACAGCTTTGGGCTGTTGGTGAAGGTGCATGGCATGGCTGGTTACTGCCTTCCCTGTGGCGAACCCAGAGTGCAGCCTCGGGTGAGGTGACAAAGTATGGGACACCTGGTGCTTGGCTGGCGTATAAGAGGCACAGAGTTTTCTTCACAGGCCCTTTACCCATGCTGTGAGGTACGTGCACAGTGAGTGCACAGCTGTGACACCTGGAGGAAAACATTTTAGGATCTTCTGGAAAGTAAGAAAATTTAATTCCTTCCCACTCCCCATGCTGCTTTCATTCTTTTAGTGGTTCATCAACAGATTAAGCCAAGTTGGAGCTGTCTACCAGAGTCTGGTGCCGTAGGATGCTTAGATACTAAATCATATACTGATGTTCATCCCTTGAGGGACCTGTTGTTGTGGCGCTTCATGAATTAAAGAAACTAAGCCTGCATGAGATAGAGCAGATCCAATTGTTCTTTTTTAATTGTCCTTCCCCACTCAACAAAGAAAGCTAGAATGGAGTCAGTAGGTGAAGACAGTACTTTGTGAGTACTTGTGTAACTTGAAGAGGACAGTTAGTATTAGGGATGAGTACTTGTGTAGCTTGAAGAGGACAGTTAGTATTAGGGAACCCCTGGGATTATTAGCCCACGGTTGTTATTAGTGCAGCATAAATTTTGCTATTAGACCAGCATTACAATTTTGACATAGAGCTTGACAAAAGGGGAAAGAATTGAGAAGACTACTACTTTGCTAGGGTACCCCGTCCATCCATCCATCCATTCAAACATCCATCCAACCATGCCAGGCATTGTATCAGGCAGTAGGGATACTGTAGCAAATAAGACAAAAATCCCTGACCTCCTGGAGCTGACATTGTATTGGGGAAACCTTGGTCCTAGCATATTGTCATTTGGGAGCCAGAGGGCCTCTTCTGCCTAGTTTCACTGACCTGGACACATAAAGAAAACGTGTAATGGAGAAACAGCTAAGCTTTGGTCAAAGGACAAAATGAAGGTGAGGTTTCCATGGTTAGAAAAGACAGAAGATATGATGGGGACACATTGAGCTCTGTAACGTGTTGGCATATCACTATAGACAGCCTGGGAGAACTACAGTAAGGAGAGTTCAGGTCATTGGCCAGGTGTGAGTCATCTTGGAACAGAGGCTGTGGAAGGGGACAGATGTGGTATGTGGCACCTGTAGCTGAGGCTCAGATGATAATTTTACCCTGCCCGCAGCACAGAGAGGACCTCTTTAGCCACAGAGGACCTGTTCAGCCATATGCGATCCTCACTAAAGGCGTAGAAACAGGGAGGTCTGCATGGGGCAGTGGGACGTGGAAGACCTGGATGCTTATCTTGGTCATTAGTGGTGTGATCTCAGGGAGGCTTGTTTCCTCTCCTGGCCCTGGTTTCCTCACCTGTAAAATGAGGCATGTATCTCAAAACTCTTTGTGGTTCAAATTAAAAAAAAAAACTCTTAACGTTGTTGAGTAAGAATGTAACCAGTTGCCTCTTTGATCAGTGATCCGCATGAGTGGAGGGGGCCTGGTTTTTCCTGGTTTGCGCTACCTTTGGAGTGAGTGCAAAATGTCCATTTTGCAGATGACTGGATCCCTACCGGCATGTTCAGAATTTCAGGCAGTGTGAGAGTGTAGTAGCCACACAGCAACACTGGGTCAGTGTATGATCGTACATCCAAAGTGTACACATGTAATTTGTCACCAGGCTCTTCTTCATCTGGATCTAAGATGAATTGCAACTTTGCCCTGCAGCGACTCCAGCCTAGAGGCAAAAGTGAGCAGAGAAGGGGGCTTCTGCAACTGTCACTCTGGAAGCCTGGCATAGCTGACACGTATTTCTTTAAATCCTTGTGTTGGGTGTTACTGGCTGTTGTTGGTTCCCCTTAAGAATCCTCAGATTCTGTCTGTCTGCTCCTGGGAAACTCTTTACCAGCAGTAAGTCTTCAGTACACATCCTCCGAGAGATTCTATATTGTCTGTTCTCTCCCTTTTTTCCCCATGCCCCTTTCTTCTCTCCTTCCCTCTGCCTTCATGAAAGAAAGCAAAACCTCTAATTATATGGAAACAAAGATTGCAAAGGTCTATTAGGATGAGGCAGCGTGTGTGTGTGTGTGTGTGTGTGTGTGTGTGTGTGTGTCTGTGTGTGTGTACCACCTATTCAGTGCAGATGATCTGACATTTTAGAATAAAGACTAACCTCTCACAGCAAAGCTGTGTTTTAACAGCTTATAATTTAAGAATATCATCTAAACTGAGGAACAAATGCATTCTTCTCAATTTTACCCCAACTCTACCATGATCTTCCCTTTCTTCCCCTTAATTTCTCTAGAAATTAATGGAATCTACTTACGAAAAACTGGGGGATTGTATGTTATAGTTGTTTTCATAGGAGTCAATTCAAGTTTGAGCAGTATGGACATAGAAAGGATTTTAGGCATTATTTTGATGTTTTAAAAAGAGCATTCCTGAACCTGAATGAAACAGTCATGACCATAACATCAGTGTTCCTGACGAGTCAGGGCCCATTGAGCAAATATGCGTGTCTTCTAGTGGTCATAATAACTATTAGGGAGTTAACGTTACCTCTGCCATGTTTAAACATTAACCAAAGGCTTCCTCTGCCATTATCTGTTATCAGCAATTACTTGGAATGTTTTCTGGCAGTTCAACTTTGTTTTTCCTCTGAGGAGATGCTGGAACAGGATGAGAATACACATTAAACCACAACAAAGGAAGATTCTTGATTATGTCCAAAGAAACACTGGCCTTGTGGGTGCAGAGTTTGCCTTTTTAATGTTTTGTAACTACTGCTTTCCCCTTCCCGCCACCCCTGCCACAGTTACCTGGATCTGGGGGAGAGGGCTGTAGTGCTTATTGTGTGATGAATAGTACCTCTTTTCCAATTTGGGATATTCATTAGAGTTGCTTCGTGGAGATGTCGTGATGGCAAGGTGTAATTAAACACAACCAAGTGCTTTCTGCTTAAGGACCTGAGATATTAATGCTCTCCAAGTCACTCATATTTGGGGAGATGAATAAAGGGGGTACTCCTACTGCACATGTGTTCATTTGGCAATTAACAAAAGGCTGGGTGACCCAGAAACTTAAACCCTCAGAAGAACAAAAGTACTTTAAAACTTACAAATGGGGTGATCTTGGAGACTCTTGAATAACTCCTCTGGAGTGCTTTCTTTGCCACCTAGTTGCTTTGGAACTGTGGAGCCTAATAGCTTCTCAGCGTAGAGGGCCCCATAAAATTTTAGCCTTTTTCTGTATAGAGTGCTTTTGAGTGGCCATTTCTCTCTCTCTTATTTACTCTCAAATACCCTTTGGAAAAAGAGCTGATGAGGTGCATTGAGATTTGGCATCAAAAGCCATTCATTGGTAGCCATAGCTTGGCTCTCCTGTACTCTTGGCCTTAAATTAAAAAAAAAAAAAAAGAGGGGGGTTAAAGAATCACTACTATAATACAAGAATACGTACACACTAAACAAAAATCTAACAGTGAAAAAGTATGTAGATTAAGAAGTGAAAGCCCTCCCACCCTACGCTTCTTCCCGTAGATACTATTGTTACTAGTGGATGTAGAGATTTTCTTTTCTGTGCATTTGTCTGTACTCACACATGGCTTTACATAGATGGGATTATGTACGTATGTACACCCTGTTCCTTGACTTGCCGGCCCAGGTGTACACTGTGGATCTTCTTTACCAGACACCTTTCAGCTCCGAGTGCCTTAGTACCTCTCTAGTGACCTTGAGGCCCGGCCTCCCTGGCTGCCTGGAAGAGCAGCAGTCTCAGCACTGTGGAGTGAATGGTGTCTGAGTAGCTGCTTGGTCATGGATTAGTTATGTCTAATCAGTTCACCCTTGCTCCTCTCCCACTCATTCCCGCCTTGGCTCTTCCAGCCACTGAGTAGGAATACATTAGTTGGTTCTGTTGTTGTTAGTTCCAACTCATAGCGACCCCATGTGTGCAGAATAGAGAACTGTTCCATGGGGTTTTCAAGGCTGTGACTTTTTGGAAGCAGATCACCAGGCCTGTCTTCTGAGGCACCTCTGAGTGGGTTCCAACAGCCAGCCTTTTGGCTAGAGGTTGAATGCTTAACTGTTTGTGTCACCCAGGGACTCCTTTAATTGGCTTTTGTTGTGTGTCATTGAGTTGATTCTAACTCATAGCGAGCCTATAGGACAGAGTAGAACTGCCCCATAGGGTTTCCTAGGCTGTAATCTTTACAGGAGCAGATTGCCAGGTCTTTCCCCCGGGGAGTGGCTGGTGGGTTTGAACTGCTGGCCTTTCAGTTAACAGCTGAGCTCTTAACCATTGTGCTACCACGGCTTCTTACTTAATTGGCTCTAAACCAAAACCAAACCCATGGACGTCAAGTCAATTCTGACTTGTAACTACCCTGTAGGACAGAATAGAACTGCTGCATACGGTTTCCAAGGAATGGCTGGTGCATTCAAATGGCTGACCTTTTAATTAGTAGCTGATCTTTTAACCACTGTGCCACCCAAAAACCGTTGCCATCGAGTCAGTTCCAACTCATAGCAACCGTATAGGACAGAGTAGAACTGCCCTATAGGGTTTCCAAGGAGCAGCTGGTGGATTTGAACTGCTGATGTTTTGGTTAGCAGCCGAACACTTAACCACTGCACCACCAGGGCTCCTAATTGGCTCTAAAACCAAAAAAACAAACACTTTGCAGTTGAGTCGATTCTGACTCATAGCGACACTATAGGATAGAGTAGAACTGCCCTGTGGGGTTTCCAAGGAGCAGCTGGTGGATTCGAACTGCTGACCTTTTGGTTAGCAGACAAGCTCTTAACCACTGTGCACCAGGGCTCCTAATTGGCTCTAGGAGGTAGTAATTTAAGGTTAGATTTATGTGTTTTTTCTTTACTGTGGCCAGCAGCTTAGCCACCAGACAAAAACAGCCACTTGAGTACCTCTGAAAGTGGAGTTGAAATAAAAATTTCACCAGTCTTCTATGCCAGGTGGAAGTCCTGCACTTTCCAAAAAGTCTAAGGGGAGGGGGAGAAGTCAGCTGGGGGTTTTAAATACTTGTGGACTACAGGATAGGATCAAAAAAGGATAGGAGAGGCTATTACAAAGCCAGGGCTTGTAATCTAGCATTGCACCTTGTTCATCTGAGCTGTTCAACAGCATACAGGTTTAAGATCTTTTTTTTTTTTTTTTCTTTTAAATTATGAAGATGAGTCTCTGCCTCTTAAACTGTTAGCTGTCATGCCCTGGCTGGTCTGTCAATATAAAATTGAGACTGGAGGCCATAAATTTGAACATGAGGATGCTGCCAATGAACATCTTTCTTACAGTAAAAAAAAAAAAAAAAAAAATTAAAGGAATAAAAACCCATGCCAGACTTGTCTGTCTGAGAATTGTCTCTGTAGACATACCAGAGGCCCCCACAGAGATTGGCTTGGGAGGTGCCTGGGGGTCAGGGGATAGACAAAAGAGGACAATTTAAGCTTGGGACTGGTTTGTGTGTGCCCTTTGGGCATATCCTGTGTTAGGGCATGTGTCTGCTCTAAAAATGCTGTCCATCCATTAACATACTAACACTTCTATTCAGGTTTCATTGTTCTATGGTTTTTACTCTAAAAGTAATACTTGCTACCAAACAATTTTCTGTGATTTAGAACAATATTCTCAAACTTTTGTGTGCTTCAGAATCATCTGGCCCACCTCCAGTTTTCTAATCAGTAGCTCTCACTCAGCTAACCAGAAGGTTGGTGGTTCGAATCCACCCAGCTGCTCCTCAGGAGAAAGACCTGGTAATCTGTTTCTGTAAAAATTGCAGCCTAGAAAACCCTAGGGGCAGGTCTACTCTTGTCACATGGGGTCGCTATAAGTCAGCTATTGCACCTAACTGGGTGGGGCCTGGGAATTTGCATTTCTAACAAGTTCCCAGGTGGTGCTGCTGCTGCTCTGGGGACCACCCTTTGAGAACCACTGATCTGGAAGGTACAAGGAAATGGAAACCATCTTCTGTCTTACCACTCAGAGAGAACCACTGTTAACATTTTAGGGTATAGTTTTCCAAATTAAAAAAAAAGAAAAGAAATGTAGAGATATATATGGATGCATTTTTTTCCCATACAAAAATTTACACATACATGGTTATGTGACTCTAATTGCTCTCCCCATACTGTGACAGCACACTCCTCCTTTCCCCCCTGCAATTTCCCATGTCCATTCAACCAGGTCCTAACCCTCTCTGCCTTCCCATCTTACCTCCAGACAGAAACTGCTCATTTAGTCTCATGTATTTACTGGAGCTAAGAAGCACACTCCTCACGAGTATCACTTTCTGTCCCACAGTCCAGTCTAATCCCTGTCTGAAGAGTTGGCCTCGGAAATTGTTTTAGTTCTGGGCTGATAGAGAATCCAGGGGCCATGATTTCCGGGCTTCCTCCAGTCTCAGTCAGACCATTGAGTCTGGTCTTCTTACTAGAATTTGAGTTCTGCACCCCACCTTTCTCCTGCTCCATCCGGGACTCTCTGTTGTGTTCCATGTCAGGGCTATGGATGCATTCTTAAAAGCAAAGATTGTGCTGTACAGTAGTCCCTACCTGCAAGGGATATGTTCCAAGATCCCCTTGTGAGTGCCTGAAACTGAGAATAGTACCAAGCCCTATATACTATGTTTTGTCCTGTACATACCTATGATAAAGTTTAATTTATAAATTAGGTACAGTAAGAGATTAACAATAATAACTAATTAAAAAAAAGAACAGTTATGACAATATACTGTAATAAAAGTTATGTGAATGTGGTTCCCGGGCAGGATGGAGCGGATGGCTTGAGATTTTATCTGGCTACTCATTTCACATTTTCAGACCGCTGTTGACTGTGGGTAACTGGAACCATGGAAAGCAAAACCACAGATAAGGGGGGACTGCTCTACGGTATACTACTCATATTATTGCTCCTTTTTTAAAAAACAAGCCTTTTATTTTAGAATAGCTTTAGATTTTCAGAGAAGTTTCAAAAGATAGAACAGAAAGTTCCCGTATACCTTGCGCCCAGTTTGTTATTAATATCTTACATTCCTATGGTACATTTGTCACAACAGAGGAACCAACACAGTACATTACTATTACCTAACCTCCACACTATTATCGCTTTCAATGAAAATACATGAATGTTTTTTCATAGTAGGATCCAAAAAATCAGAACTACATAGTGACAGACTCCCTGCACTCTTCCCGTCCCACTCACATTGAAGAGGAAGCCACTGGGTCACAGTCTGTGTATACTGTTTGCGTATATATTTCAGTGTTTTTTATACACTTATATACATATGTAATTACATATATACAACCCTCCCCCTACCTTATTTGAGGACATGTTTTGTTTCATTTAAATATATCTTAGAAAGTTTTTTTATATCGGTATATCTAGATCTACCCCATTGTTTTTTAATGGATAGTGCATATTGTTCTGTACCCTTTTAAAATTCAATAATATCTGTTTCTAGATTTTCAAATCAAAAAGATTAAAGGTGAGGTCTGGCACTCCTCCCTTTTATCTTGCAGTGGAGGTTAGAGGTTATTTGCCAGCCTTTGTGGAGTACTTAAAGCATGTTCCAGACACTGCCAAGCACTTATCGCGTATTATCTAACTCAGTTATCAAAACAATTTTATAAAATAGGTGTTATTATTATCACTATTAACAGATGAGGAAACTGAGGGTCAGAGAGGTTAAGGGAGCAAAACCCTTGCACGACTTTCTAGCTGAAGCAGGCTCTCTCTGGCATTTTGGGTGCTCTGAGCCATTCAGCTTAGTGTGCACTAAGTTTATTTGTTACGTATTCAGCTTATTTGTTCAGCCTTCCTTATGTGCCAAGCCCAGTGCTATAATATGGAAGGTGAAGGATGTCCTCAGGAACCCACAGTCTAGTTGGGGAGAGATGCATATAAACAAATGATAGGATGAATATTATCCCAGAGGTCGTAAGTGACTGGTGGATTTTTGATGCCTTAAAAAAATCCATTGGAGGACAGGGTGGGGTGCCTGGAATAGTGGTGGTACAGGTGGACGTATAGCATTCGAATGGACATATAGCGTTTGACTTTGCAGTCAGAGCTGAGTTTGAATTCTGAATGTTACATTTTAGTTGTGTGACTTTAGGCAAGGACCTTAGCTTCTCTGAGGTTTTGTTATGAATATCTTAAAAAATACTTCATGTGATTGTTAAGATTACATAAACGTATATTAAGAACTAGCTACAGTTATGCTTAATAAATGCATAAATATATCTATTGTGTGTTTAGTATATTTAATGGGCTTAATAAATATAAATGTGTAATCTGTGCCACATCAGTTGTTGAGTGGAAACTTGTCTTTCAAAATCCTTAGAAAGTTCCAGATAGAAGTAAGGAAGAAACCAAAATTCTTAACCTCCATTCTTAACTCTTACCTGTCAAGACCAACTCCTGAAGCCTTCTCTGCATTCTCACGGCTTTCTCTTGATGGACCTCGCTCTTGGTACTTACCCCTTGCTCCCACGTATGTTTTGTTCTGTTCGTGCCATCTTGCCTCCGTGAAACTATGTCTTTTTGGAGGGTAGAATGTGTGTCTTTTATTCTTGTGTCCCTGAAGTTTGATGGAAGCACGTTAAAAATCAGTTGCAGATCCACATGCTGTGGAAGGGGCTCACATCCTCATGCCAAGATGAGTCAAGCTTAAACATTGTGGTTTTTGAAGAGCCTTTTCATCCCTCCCAACCACCATCTTTTCCCTGTTTTTGTAGACATTAGCTGTTCACACCCAAACCTGGGTTTTTGACATAGAAGATAATCAAACATTTTGTTAACAAGACTTAATGAACTGTATCTTGATATAGGAGTAGTCTGCATTATGAATCTACTTATCCTCCGCTCTTTCACTGGAAGGAAAGATTTA
>NW_004444126.1:474036-554734 GCF_000243295.1 Trichechus manatus latirostris | reverse complement strand
CCCAGGAAAGCAGAACAAAACCTCAGCAGGCTTATGTCAGTGTAGCCAGGACGATTCTTACCAGAGTGCCACAAGGAGATAAAGAGCTGTTTGCTCTTTTCCTTGTCTACTGGTATGGGGGATGAAGAGCGTTCTGGCAGGGATTCTGGGATAATGAAGGAAGCTGAGATAATAAATATGTAAAGAAGTTTTGGTTGAAGAGGAGGCAAAGTGAGTTAAGGGAGAAACATTTCTTTGCAGCACAATGGCTTGGAGAAGTTTCTAAGTTTGTCCTAGGGGGGTGGTGGTTGAAACATGTTCCATGTCAACCTGTAATTTTTCCTCTTTCCCTTGGAAAATCAGCTAAACTCCACACCTTGGGTAGAAAGTAGGCTCCACTGGTAGTGTGTGAAAATCTGTCCTCCTAGATTTGAAGAATAGGATTTCATTTCTGAAAGGCAGTAACAGAGCTATGCTAGGTTTCTGTTATTTATTTTTTTCTTTTATTTAGGAGATTGCTCCCCTAAGAGAGCTAGCTATTCAGCAAACTTAATCACAGGTTCCTTCCATTCAGATTTAATCTGGTCATTCAGAGGCCCTTCCCTCCCCTTCAGAGGCTGCGGCGCCTGACCCGGGCCACTCAGGGTCTTCCTCTGCGGCCTCCAGAAGGCTCTGAGGGCAGGGGTGAGTGTGGTTCTTTGGGTAGGGGGTTGGGCTGGGTCTTTTAAAATTAATCTCCAGTTGTGAACTGTAAAGGAGACTAACCAGGAGGGATTTACTCTCCCATAATTTATCATTGTAGCCAGAAGCTTCTGATGGTCTCAACCAAAAAAATCTTATACAAGTGGCTAAAATATACCTGAAATTTATTTCACTAAGGTTGTTCATTTTATGGACAATTGTTCCTTTTCAGGCGCTTGAATCACCCTCAAACATTCCTTCTTTTCTTTCCCTGCCTTTAGTTCCCTAGCACATTTAGTGACAGAAGTAGAAGGGCCTTAGGAAGTCTTTCTTCATGTAAATAAGTGCCTCTATCTCCCCACACTTTTACTTTCTCCTGACACTAAAGAGTAGAGTGGGGTTCTTAGAAATCCTATCACTACAAAAAGGATGAGCTTAGGTGGCCGCAGTGATGGTGGTGGCTAAGGAAGGAAGTGATGAGGACCTTTGTTTGCTGCCTTGCTGTATTTGCTTATTTATTAGCTGTGTGGTACTAAGGTGTCTGGAGTAGTACAAATTGTTTTTTGTAGGTTTTTTTATCTTCTTTAAATTTCATGTTAACTTTTTTCCCCTTGGCTGAAGACAAATACAGACAAAGTCTTGGCCTATTATGCCATTTAAAGTTTAAAAAAAAAATTATTGCAGTAAAAATGTAAATAAATGTTAATTTTGCCATTTTAAGTGTACAGTTTTTAAGTGTACAGTTTAATGATATTAATTACATTCACCATTTTGTGCAACCATCACCACTATCTATTTCTAAAAGGTTTTCATCACCTTAAACAGAAACTCAGTACCCCTTAAGCATTAACTTCCCATTCCCTCCATTGCCCCACAGCCCCTGGTCCAAAACCAAAACTAAACCTACTAGATAGTAGACAAACATTAACTTTGATGAAGGGAAACGAAGACAACACGCAATATAGGAGAAGTCAGCACAACTTGACCAAGGCAATATCATAGATGCTTCCTAGACATGTCCAGATACCTTGAGGGACTGAGGGCTGGGGACCATGGTCTCAGGGGACACCTAGGTCAGTTGACATGACATAGTTCATAAAGAAAATGTTCCGTGTCCTACTTTGGTGAGTAGCATCTGGGATCTTAAAAGCTTGTAGGTGGTCATCTAAGATACATCTATTGGTCCCATCCTGGCCAGAGCAAAGGAGAATGAAGAAAACCAAAGACACTAGGAAAATATTAGTCCAAAGGACTAATGGACCACAACTACCACAGCCTCCACCAGCGTGAGCCCAGATGAACTAGATGATGCTCGGCTATCACCATGATCGCTCTGACAAGGATCACAATAGAGAGTCCCAGACAGCAGGAGAAAAATATAGAACAAAATTCAAATTCACAAAAAAAGACCAGACTTACTGGTCTGACACAGACTGGAGGAACCTCTGAGACTGTGGTCCCCGGACACCCTGCTAACTCAGAACCGAAGCCACTCCCAAAGTCCACCTTTCAGCCAAAAATTAGACAGACGTATAAAACAAACGATAACACATGTGATGACCGTGCTTCTTAGTTCAGTCAAGTACTCGAGACCAAATGGGCAACACCTGCCCAAAAGCAAAGACAAGAAGGCAGGCAGAGACAGGAAACTGGGCAAATAGTCAAAGGGAACCCCGGGTGGAAAGGGGGAGAGTACTGACACATTGCAGAGATTGTTACCAATGTCACAAAACAATTTGTGTATAAATTTTTGAATGAGAGACTGATTTCATGGTGTAAACTTTCACGTAAAGCACAATTTAAAAAAAAAAATTCAACTTGCTGGCTAGGGGGAAACTAAACCTGGCTCCAGCTCATGGTAACCCAATGTGTTAGAGAGTAAAACTGCTCCTTAGGGTTTTCTTCGCTGTAATTTTTATGGAAGTAGATCACCAAGCCTTTCTTCAGTGATGATGCTGGGTGGGTTAGAACCACCAACCTTTAAGTAACTACTACTCTACTTTGATCTCTATGCATTTACCTATTTTAGATATTTCATACAAGTGGAATCATACAATATTTGTCCTTTTGTGTCTGACTTATTTGACTCAGCGTAGTGTTTTCAAGATTCCTCCATATTGTAGCATGAGTCAGAACTTTAAATTTTGTTTCATTTTTGTTTTTAACACAGGACATTGCATCTCTGCAAAATGTGGTGAAGACAAATCCATTGATAAAAATAGATTACATAAGTCTTCAAAGTCAAACTAGTTCATCCTAACTGTTTAAAGCTGGAAGAAATCACAGGTGCCATTTTAGCTTTAACCTTTCACATAGACAGGTGGTTCTTTGATACAGTATCAGGCTTGAACCCTTTGTGTATGTGTGTCTGTAGTTCTATAAGTCTGTCACCTGTTTCAAGAAACCATTTTGAGCAAACCTTATCTTGTTTGACGGTCTGAGCACTTTCTAGGCAAAGCTTGTAAACAGAGCTGTGTGATATGCAGAGAGCTGGAGCGAGGGCTTACAGATGTGCCCACCTGCCTAGGGACCTAACTTCAACATCCACCGGGAGTGAAAACCCACTAAAACCAATAGGCTAACTGTTCTTTCTCGGAAGAGAGGGGAGACATAGCATTTCATATACATCATGCCATTTAGTGGCAGCCAGAAACTAAGTGAGGAACGAAGACCAAGCTTTCAGCTTTTTTCTTCTTATCCCTAGACCTTTGTAATTGTAGCCAGTCAGTAGGAAGAACTTCCGAGTGGGAGTTGGGAGGCTTGGGATCTAGGCGAGCAGGGTGACCTTGAGCAAATCTCTTAATGTCCCAAGGTCTTTCTCCAGAGTGAGGGGATAGGACTTGATTCTCTGCAGTCTCTTCCCTATAGAATTCCTAGGGGTCGGTGCTACATCTGGGGTTGGAGATCTCAAATGTGAAAGGAACTATTTGAGGTGTCCACGTAGGGCCTGCAAAGTCTGTTGAATCTTTTGTCTTTCACCTGGGAAAATGAGGGCAGCTTCTATCTGAATTAAGGGGTGCCCTCAGATTCCCCTATTTGGATTCTGTGGACCAGTGGTTGGTCCTCTCGTCCATGTGATTGGTATTGCCCTACTGGAAGAAGGACGTTTGAACTAAGGATTTAGAGATTTCTACCAAGAGATTATCATATTGTACTAAGAAGGTGGTTAAAGCTGATATTTACTATCTTATCACTGAATGGCTGTGTTTCTCTTTCCATAGCTGGAGGCTTTATCTGACCCTCTCTCAGGTATGCCGAAAGATTTGGCTAGCACTTAAAAGGCAAGTTCAGGAAATACTATTTTGTGTTTCTTTTTCTCCCTACATTCTTCCTTGTTGAACAGCACACCACTACCAGTTTTTATGTTCCACTGGGCAGCTGCTGCCAGTTTGATGTTTTTCTCTCCTCCTTCTGTTAGCCCTCCCCCGAGGGCCCCCCACCCCTCCATTCTTGCTCTGCTCTGAGGGGAGCTGTACCTTTGTGGTTCTTCTGCAGCTGCTGGACTTTGATGGAGACATGCTTGCTGCCTCTATACTTGCTTCCCGTGGCAACCGGTCCTTTGAAGATGACCTCTTGCTGTTTGCCTGTTGTCTCTCATGTTGGATAATAGATGAGAGATTTACCAGGCTGGGGGTAGGGGCCTGCTGTTAGCATATTTCTTTTAGGGTTCCCAGCATCCCTTAGCCTATGTTTTCTCTCTCCAAAAATGAGATTTGGAGAGGTGTGTGTTTGTGTGTGTGTGTGTGTGTGTGTGTGTGTAAGGGGGGTTAGGGAGATATTTGTGCTGAATCAAACATAATTTTAAGTTTGTAGGATTGTCCTCTTTGTGAGTTAATTTGAAAATAGATGATGCAATGATTCCTTATGAAAGCTATGTGATTGATTACTCGTTTTGTTATAATATGATCAGCACACATTGGAGGGGGCCAACATTTGTTCCTCTTTAGCTTCCCAAAGTGTTTGTGTGATGGCACCAGGCTTGCTTCCCGATACAATCTGAGTTCTGGGAATTACCAAATTACCTAAATCTCCACATATTTCAACACCCCTACTTTCTCCCCAGACATCAAGCTTTCTCTTTATTTAAAGCAGCAGAATCCCCTGAAGTATGGCCCTTAGCCTGTGTGGACAGCTCATAATCTGCTGTGTCAAACTAGTACGTGAATTTCTGTTTAGCTCAGTGGACTTGCCTTGGATGAAGAATGGTAGGGACAGGGGAGTTGTGGAACAGCAAGTATTCCAAAAGAACTCTGGATTAAAACAAAATCAAGATCCCCCGCCCACTTTTAACCTATCTAAGTAAATAAAATTAGCACTATTTTAGTAAAAATGTACAAGAAAATACTCTTACGCACTACTGGTGTGGAGTGCTGTTTGTAGCAGTGTATCTGTCAAGAGCCTTAAAAATATTCATACCCCTTGACTCAACAGTTCTTCTTTTAGGGGATTTATCCTAAAAACAGTCAAAGATGCATAGCAAATCAAAATTTATGTTCCAGGATGTTTATTAACATGTTATTTATAAAAGAAAATTGCCAACAACGAGAATAATAATAAAGGGCTGGCTAAGTGATAGTACCATTGTTCATATAGTACAGTACTATGCTGACATTAAAATCGCTTGAGAGTACTTAATGTTATGTGAAAATGCTCATAAGTGAAAAAAGCAGCATACAAAACAATGTATCATATCCTAATTTTACCACCACGCATCTGTCAGTTTGTCGTACTGTGGTGGCTTGCGTATTGCTGTGATACTGGAAGCTGTGCCACTGGTATTTCTAATACCAGCAGGGTCACCCATGGTGGACAGGCTTCAGTGGAGCTTCCAGACTAAGATAGACTAGGAAGAAGGACCTGGCGTTCTGCTTCTGAAAAAATTGGCCTTAACTGCCAGAAATTCAAGTTGGATTCAGAAGAGGATGTGGAACAAAGGTTATCATTGCTGATGTCAGATGAATCTTGGCTGAAAGCAGAGAGTACCAGAAAGATGTTTACTTGTGTTATATTGACTGTGCAAAGGCATTCAAATGTATGGTTCATAACAAATTATGGATAATATTGTGAAGAATGAGAATTCCAGAACACTTACTTGTGCTCATGAGGAACCTGTACATAGACCAAGAGGCTGTCATTCTAACAGAACAAGGGGATACTGTGTGGTTTAAAGTCAGGAAAGGTATGCGTCAGGGTTGTATCCTTTCACCATACTTAGTCTGTATGCTGAGCACATAATCCAAGAAGCTAGACTATATGAAGAATAACGGGGCATCAGGACTGGAGGAAGACATTAACAACCTGTGTTATGCAGATGACACAACCTTGCTTGCTGAGAGCGAAGAGGACTTAGAGCACTAACTGATGAAAATCTAAGTATGGATTATACCTCAACATAAAGAAAACCAGAATCCTCACAACTGGACCAATAAGCAACATCATGATAAATGGAGAAAAGATTGAATTTGTCAAGGATTTCATTTTACTCGGATCCACAATCAACACCCATGAAAGCAACAGTCAAGAAATCAAGACACATTGCATGGGGCAAACTGCTGCAAAAGATCTCTTTAAAGGGTTAAAAAGCAAAGATGTCACCTTGAAGACTAAGGTGTGCCTGCCCCAAGCCATGGTGTTTTCAGTTGCCTCACGTATATTTGAAAACTGGACAATGACTAAAGAAGACGGAAGAAGAATCAATGCCTTGGAATTATGGTGTTGGCGAAGAATATTGAATATTCAATAAACTGCCAGAAGAACAAACAAGTCTATCTTGGAAGAAGTGCAGCCAGAGTATTCCTTGGATGCGAGGATGGCAAGACTTCGTCTTGCATACTTTGGACGTGTTATCAGGAGGGTCCAGTCCCTGGGGAAGACATCATGCTTGGTAAGGTAGTGGGTCAGTGAAAAAGAGGAAGACCCTCAAGGAGATGGATTGACGCAGCGGCTGCAGCAGTGGGCTGAAACATAGCAACGATTGTGAACAGGGTGCAGGACTAGGCAGTGTTTTGTTCTTTGTACAGGGGGTCACTTTGAGTTGCACCTAACAACAAATTTTGTTTAATTAAAAAAAAATGTGTGGCATGTACAGATAAAAAGACTATTATGAAATTCTATTCTGAAAGTGTTTCTCCAGATAAGATTTTTTTTGGGTGCTTAATTTTGTTCTTATTTCAAGTTCTTCAGTGATCAAGTATTAGTTTTATAAGCTGAGAAAGTGGTTTTTTTTTTTTTTTAAGTTTAATTCCCACCCCCAAAAAAGTACTCTGAAAACATTTTCATTTTAAGTATTTCTTAATATGTGAACCAAGAAAATGCCCCTGTTCTTTGCCTTTTTGATATTGGAATGTGCTTGTAGGTTTTTTTTTAAAGTCACCATCATTCCTTTAGGTAAGTGTTATTTATGTCTTCCAGACACTGCAGTTTTACCCAAAAGGAAGTTATATTCCTTAGCAGGAACTCAATAAAATAATGTATCATCCGTTATAAGTACATAATAATGCCTGATTTCAAAAGGGCTTACTGGTATGTGGGAACTGGTGTACACCAGTTGTAGAGGGCAAAGTCCAGGTGGACTGACCATTCACTAAAGATGACTGAATGACAGTGGACTTTGGGAACTCTTCTGTTTGTCGGTGGACCCTATCTTTATTTGGAACATGTTTATGATCCGGGAAGATGAGAAATGTTAGCAGATGATTTTATGGTGCTATGAATGGGTTATCTAGGTCCATCAAAGTGGTAGGAGTGGGTTTGGGGGACTCTGGGGTGTGGGTTTCGTTTGTATTTGACTGTAGCAGGTGATATTGTTGAGGGTAGAAAGGTCTGTACTCATTGCTGAAGTGTACCTGACTGATGGTGGTTGAGTGAGGGGGTATGTAACTGTGAAACTATGGACCGACAAGCCTCATGCTTCCTCAGCTCTCACTGTCACCAATTACTTGGGAAACATATAAGGCTGAGAAGAACGTAAATATAGCACTCAATTCCTGGGAAAGGGATTGAGAGGCCCGTCCAAATGCCAGAAAACTGGACTGCCATACTTCTGTTGGGTTCATCTTGTGGGAGAGATTAGTAAGAGTAGGGTTGGCACTTTTGAGAGGGTTCAGTCTTTTAACACTCTGCTATTTTGATTCTTTTAAATAGGCACATGTGGGACTCCACAGGTGTCTAGATAGAATTTTCTTCCAGACAAATTACCTTCACTCTTTTTTTTCCCAAATGTTATTTATTTTGTTGTTGCTGTTGAGAATATACACAGCAAAATATACAGCAGTGCTACAGTTTCTACATGTACAATTTAGTGACATTGATTATACTCTTTGAGTTGTGCAACCATTCTCACCTATCTTTTCTGAGTTGTTTCTCTTCCATTAACATGATGAATTCACTGCCCTCTAAGGTTCCTGTCTAATCTTTCAAGTTGCTGTTATCAATTTGATCCCATATAAATAGTTCTTAAAAGAGCATAATGCTCAAGGCAGACATTTTTTGCTAGGTAAGCTGAACTGTTGTTTGGTTTCAAGAAGACTTCATGGTATACTTTTGGTTTAAGGTTTAAAGATTATCTCAGGGCCGTAGTTTTAGAGGCTAATCCAACCTCCATGGCTCCCGGAAGTCTGGAGTCCATGAGAATTTGAAGTTTTGTTTTGCATTTTTCCCCTTTTGATCAGGATTTTTCTGTAGAATCTTTGATCAAAATAGTCAATAATGGCAGCTGGCCATCATCCAGTTCTTCTGGTCTCATGGCAAAGGAGGTAGTTATTCATGGAGGCAATTAGCCACACATTCCATATCCTCTTCTTATTCCTGACTCTCCTTCATCTGTTGCTCCAGGTAAATAGAGACCGATTGTTGTGCCTTGGATGGCCTCTTGTAAGCTTTTAAGACCCCAGACACTATGCATTGAATTAGGAGGTAGAACAGAAGCACTAAACGTGTTATTAGGCCAGTTGACTGGGATGTCCTGATGAAACCATGACCCTAAACCTCCAAAGCAAGGAACCAAATGTCATGAGGTTTTTGGTTGTACATAAGCAGCCTCAGCAGATACTCTGTCTTTTTCTTTTTTAATCTTCACTCTTGATTGTTCATCCTATAGAATAGTAGTTATGGGTCAGTTCTGTTAAAACACCCTTTTCCACTGATGTGTAGACCAGCAGTTCTCAAATTCTTTGGTCTAAGGACTTCTTTTTTATTTTTTTCAAACAATTCACCCATTTAAAGTGTACATTTCAGTAGTTTTTAGTGTATTTACAAAGTTGTGCAAACATCAGCACAATTAATTTTAGAATATTTGCATCACCCAAAAAGAAACCCTGTATACCCATGAGCATTCATTGTTCATTTCTTCCCAACTCTTCTTCCCTCCAAGCCTTAGGCAGCCACCAATCTACTTTCTGAATGGAAATATGTAGCCTTTTGTGACTAGCCTTTTTCACTTAGCATAATGTTTTCAAGACTCATCTGTGTTGTAATATCAATACTTCATTTCTTTTTATTACTGAATAATATTCCATTGTGTGAATATACCACATTTTATTTATCCATTCATCAGTTGATGGACATTTGTTTTTTTTCTGTTCCTTGACTGTTATGAATAGTGGCTATTATGACCTTTTTGAGGAACTTGAAGTACTTACTGATGAAGATCAAAGACTACAGGCTTCAGTGTGGATTATACCTCAAAATAAAGAAAACAAAAATCCTCACAAATGTACCAATAAGGAGCATCGTGATAAATGGAGAAAAGATTGAAGTTGTCAAGGATTTCATTTTACTCGTCCACAGTCAACACCCATGGAAGCAGCACTCAGGAAATCAAACATCATGTTGTACTGGGCAAATCTACTGCAAGAGACCTCTTTTGAGTGTTAAAAAGCAAAGATGTCACTTTAGGGAGTAAGGTGCACCTGACCCAAGCCATAGTGTTTTCAACTGCCTCATATACATGTGAAAGCTAGACAGTGAATAAAGAAGACTGAAGAAGAATTGATGCCTTTGAATTATGGTGTTGGCGAAGAATATTGAATATACCATGGACTTTCAGAAGAACAAACAAATCTGTCTTGGGAGAAGTACAACGAGAATGCTCTTTAGAAGCAAGGATGGCAAGACTTCATCTTATATACTTTGGACATGTTATCAGGTGGAACCAGTCCCTGGAGAATATCATCAAGGTAAAGTAGAGGGTCAGCAAAAAAAGATGGATTGACACATTGGCTGCAACAACGGACTCAAGCATAACAACGATTGTGAAGATGCTGCAGGATTGTGAGGATGTTGCAGGACTGGGCCGTGTTGCGTTCTGTTGTACATGAGATCGCTATGAGTTGAAACTCACTTGATGGCACCTAACAACATACCCAAGTCTGTATAGTCATATGTCTTAGTTATGTAGTGCTGCTATAACAGAAATACCACAAGTGGATGTCTTTAACAAAGAGAAATTTTTCTGCTCTCAGTCTAGGAGGCTAGAAGTCCAAACTCAGGGCCAGCTTCAGGGGAAGGCTTTCTCTCTCTCTTTGCTGTCGGGGAAGGTCCTTGTCATCAGTTTCCTGTGGTCTAGGAGCCTCTCAGCTCGGGGACCCCAGGTTCAAAGGACCGACTCCCTTCCTCGTTCTTCACTGTTGGTGGCATGAGGTTCCTATCGTCTCTGCTGGATTCTCTCTTTTATATCTCAAAAGAGATTGACTCAAGACACAACCTAATCCTGTAGGTTGAGTCCTGCCTCATTCACATAACTGCCTCTAATCCTTCCTCGTTAACATCATAGAGGTAGGAGTTAGGACCACATAGGAAAATCACATCAGATCACAAAATGGTGGACAACAACACAATACTGGGAATCATGACCCAGCCAAGTTCCATGAAAAAAGTGCTTGTTTGACTTGCTACTCACAGCCATACAAGTACTTTTTCTTGAGACAACCATCGTACTTCAGTTTGCAGCAGAAGTATTTTATACACTTTTCTCATTTTGTCTCACAGGATATTAAAAAACTTGTATTCAAGGTCAAGATTTAATAAAATTAATAGCTTTTATTGATTCATCAAGGACATTCTAAATGGAACTTTTTTTTTTTTAAGCAGAAGTGTGTAGTGGTCCAAGGTGCGGTTTGGTACCACTCCCCTGACTCATAGTACGATGTCAAGAGTTTTACCCACCATTGCTTCTGTACCATCAATGCAAATGTCAGCGCGGTGAAAAAGATAAAAAACCAAAACCAAACCTGTTGCCATCGAGTCTGTTCTGACTCATGTTGTTGTTGTTAGGTTCTGTGGAGTCTTTTCCGACTCATAGTGACCCGGTGTACAACAAAATGAAACACTGCCTGGTCCTGTGCTGTCTTCACATTTGTGATGTGTTTGAGCCCATTGTTGTAGCCACTGTGTCAGTCCATCTTGTCGAGGGTTTTCCTCTTTTTCGCTGACCTTCTACTTTACCAAGCATGATGTTCTTCTCCAAGGACTTATCCCTCCTGACAGTATGTCCAGAGTACTCATAGTGACCCTGTATGACAGACTAGAACTGCCCCGTAGGGTTGCTACCAACGTGTCTGTCAGTTTGTCATATTGTGGTGGCTTGTGTGTTGCTATGATACTGGAAACTGTCACCAGTACTTCAAATACCAGCAGGGTCACCTTTGGTGGACAGGTTTCAGCAGAGCTTCCAGATTAAGACAGACTAGGAAGAAGGACTTGGTGGTCTACTTCTGAAAAACTTGGCCAGTGAAAACCTTATGAATAGCAGCGGAACATTGTCATATGGTGCGGAAGATGAATCCTCAGGTTGGAAGACACTCAGAATTCGACTGGGGAGGAGCTGTCTACTCAAATTAGAGTCAACCGTAATGACGTAGATGGAGTCAAGGTTTCAGGACCTTTATTAGGAAGGACCAGTCCCTGGAGAAAGACATCGTGCTTGGTAAAGTAGAGTGTCAGCAAAAAAGAGGAAGACCCTCAATGAGATGGATTGACACAGCGACTGCAACAATGGGCTCAAGCACAACAAGTATTGTGAGGATGGCGTAGGACCCCGGGCAGTGTTTCGTTCTGTTGTACCTAGGGTCACTACGAGTTGGAACTGACTCGACAGCACCTAACAACAGCAGCAACAAAGTAGGGTTTCCAAAGCTGTAATCTTTATAGAAGTAGACTGCCACATCTTTCTCCCGTGGAGTGGCTGTTGGGTTTGAACTGCCAGCCTTTCAGTTAGCAGCCGTGTGCTTAACCACTGTGCCACCAGGGCTCCTGAAAAAGACAAATAATGTCATAATATTGCTATGAAAATAGTTTTGCTTTTGCAGACCTCCTGAAAAGATTTAAAGGCCCCCTGGGGCTTGTAGACTGCACTTCGAGAACCACTGGGCTAGCCAGCATTTAATAAAAATTGGGGTAAAATTGTTGTAAAGGTGTTTGCCTCTCTGCTGTGACAGTGTTAGCACAAACTTGCATGGTAATAGCTACACTAGGTATATTTTGTATATTATGCAGCTCATAATTGCAGCCAACTTTAACTTCATCCAGTTTTTAGCAATATGCAAAATCACAAAGCTCTAAAAACCATTGAGGCACCTTTGAGAAGGGAATGCTTTTCCTGTTTTCTTCTTTTCTGTCCTTTCCTTTCCTTTTTTCTTTCTTTCTTTTTTTTCTTCCAAGAGAAGGACCCTCTTCATCACCCACCTTTGCCAAATGCGATGTTTCGCTTATGTTTTGAATTTGAATGCCTCTGGTCCTTGAGGGCCCTACTCCCTATCTCTGTTTCTCAGGACACTGCTTACTCTGAAACTCTTAAAGGATGACTGGTCAAGCCCAGGCCAGTGGCTGGCAGTGACCTGCTCCTTGCCATGTAAATCCTCACCAAACAGCATGAAACTCAAACTTAGCAGCTCATGGAGTTGTAAGGTGAGCCTAGTTTCCCAGCCAATTATGTCTCGATCTAAAGCCATAGCCAAGCCATTCATGTATTTTGGGCCTTGGCCTCTTTTATATCTTGCCAAACTCTGACAGTCTACTGTATAGCTACTGGCAACAGGCCTCTGCCAAAACAGTCTGTGAATGTATCATTTTACACCTCATTTTTCCTTGTTTTTCCCGTGATGGCACCTTGCCTGTATTTCTCTCCCACATCTTTCCACCCACTTAAAAAAAAAAATTATTCGCTTAATTTATTCCTGCATCGTGATATTATAGACATTTGGCTTTTGTACTTACTTATTGTGAAAGAGATGGTAGAGACTGAAAATGTGAATATCTTCTCATAGGACCCTTTCTTTTTCAACTGTGTAGCTCTCTAAGGACCCAGAAGTTCACTGCCGCCTCCGATGGCCCCATGGTTCCATTACTCACCCTGGACCTTTGTTCTACAGGTGACACCACCGTGGTCTCCAAAGGGCTCGCACTAACTTGGAATCAAGGTTGATGACGTGTCTCTGCTTCCATCCCTTCTGCCCATACCTCTTCCTGTGCATTGATTAGAATGCTGTCATCTGCCTGCCTTCCCCTTGCTCCGCTTTCCTGCAGAGTGAGGAGCGTGGAGTGTGGAGCCAGCACGGGTGTATTTGGCTTTATTTTCTCCAAGTGCTTTCTCCATGGGACCCTTCTGCGGGTTTCCAGCTGACCACCGATTTGCACCGCACGGCCAGGAGACGTGGCCAAGAAAAGCGAGCTGCTGGAAAGCTCTGGGCTCCAAAACATTATCCTTCGCAGTAGTTTGGTTCTTGCCAGGATGCCCTTGTAAAACTTTTATGAAGGTGGTGTTGTACTTGCATTGGAGGTTGGAAATTGCTGTTAACCTTGCTAAGTCCCGTGTCCCCAGGAATCTGGGACGCCAAGGAAATGCTTCTGGCCCTCCCACTGGATGGGCGCTCCACTGCAGCAGCTGCCTGTGCAGAAAGTTGAGCTGGATGGATGGATTAAGGGACATCAGCTAGGCCTTTGTTTAAAAATATTTAAAATATGTTTGAACCTCCCTTTATCAACAAAGAACCATTCCTTTCAGCAGAGAGAAGTTTTTCATTTCTATGTTTTTTTACGATTTTGTTTGGTTCTTTTGTATATTAGTGACTTCAGAAAAGTGTTCCCATTCACATGTTGAAAACCAAGTACAAAAGGCGTTGCATAGTTCTGTTTTGCTTAAGGGAAAAGAGCATTTTACTTCTGTTAAGAACATAATGTTTATGAAGATAATCTTCTCTGGCTTGAGATAATTTTTTCTGGTGCTGAGCTTTGGCAATTAAAAAAAGGAACATGTTTGAGAACTTGTATATTTAAAACTTCTTTGGAATTAGGAGTTAGTGGAGGTGTATTAGGAATGAGAATGAGCTCTGGAATTTACAAAGAAATAAAAGTAAAAAAGGTTCCTATGTCAGGGTCTGCTGGGATAGGGATCAGAAGGAATATTAACCTCCTTAGAGGCCTTGTTATCAGATATTTTGAGTTAAATTTCAGAATAAGGTAGCATTTCCCAAATATAAGAGCCGGGTTTGCCCTTGCATTCCTCTGTGATGATCACAGTTCTGTTTACCAGGTTCTGTTTAACTTCAGATCTTCTTTGGGCATTTGCCCAGTGTTGTTAGAAACCTGAAGTACCTCTCTATATACACGTAGGAAGGGCCAGCATGTTGCACAAGTCTGGGGGCCCTACGTACGCATTTTAGTGCGTTGATTAATCTAGAATGTGAAGGGTGCTGGTGGTGTGTGGTCCTGCATCTAGGTGGTAACAGGAAGGAGAGAGTGGGTGGAGGTCCTGCTTTGTGGGTTGATTAATACATTGCTATTTTAGAAATATATCCCAGCTATTGTTGTTGTGTGCCATCAAGTCGATTCTGACTCATAGCGACCCTATAGGACAGAGTAGAACCACCCCATAGGGTTTCCTAGGGTATAATCTTTATGGACGTAGACTGCCATATCTTTCTCCCACGGTGCAGCTGATGGGTTCGAACCACTGACCTTTTGGTTAGCAGCTGAGCACTTAACTGTTGCACCACCTCGGCTCCCAGCTGTAGTCCCTAATAGTCTGTGTCCTTAAACCAGATCATTCATCTGGAAGAACATTTAGCTAACTCTGGGTTATGGTTTTGCCGTCCAGCCACTGGCTCCACCACAGCTGGACAAGGGTGAAGCCACAGCCTGTGGAAGATCAATCTGAAGAATTATGAGTTGTCTTTTAAGGTTGCTTTAAAATCACTTGAGGGCCAGCCGTGACGTTTGGGGAAAGAGTGTGCCCGTGTTTCTGCTTTTTACTTCTTTCTTCTACAAGCATTCCTGTCCTTCAGTTGATTCTAGGGTCTGGAACCTCAGTGAAGAAGATGAAGGGGGCTTTAGATCAGCATTCTAGAGTATTTCAGAGTTTCAGGGCTTCAATTGAGTTTAGTGATGTGCTACCAATGACTGAGGTTCCATTATATCCTGAAAGGATATTTTTTTCTCAGTCAGTCATGCATCAGTACTTAGCCAGGAGTTTAATGAGTGGTACTTAAATACTTTAGGTTAAAGTGTATGAATTTGCCATTTGTGTAGGTCAGAAATAGTTGAGTATTGGCAGTTTTCTCTGATTCTTCCTGGAAGGGTGGATAGCATGGTGCTTAAGCTCCTGGGCCTGGGGCCCACATGCCTCATGCTGGGCTGGAATTCTTGCCTTGCCGCTGACTTGTTGAGTGACCTTGGGCTAGTCACCCACCTCATTGGCTGCAGTTTACTGCTCTGAAAATGGTGATAATTGTGGTACTACCACATAGGGTCGTTTTAAAAATTAAGCATCTGTGTATGTAAGGCACTATAAGAAGACCTGGCACACAGCTTGCTCTTTGTGTTCTTATATTATCATTAATATATAAAGCATGTAAAATAAAATATTATTAATATTTGAAATATTTTAAAATAATCATTGTTAGTCATGTATTTAATATTTTTCTTTAAAGTGACATTTTAAAAACCAAAATAACTTATTGATTCTTAAACGTTGTTCTTTTTCATACTTTTTCATCTCTGAAATTTGAATATCTTAAAATCCATGGCATGTCCTGGTATGATTTTTTTCTTTTCCATTAAAAGATCTTAGAATCAATGGAGCCATAGATGTGGTGAAAAAATGCCATTTTAAAAGGAAATTTTATTAAGACTTTATGCCGTTTATCTTTTTCTGATTCACATTAGAGGAAAAAAGTCCACCTGCGTACCACCTAGAATCCTCTGTGTGTTGGCAGTGCTCGTGGCTCCACCCTGGGAAATGCTGAGGGCTGTGAATGGTTTTCAGATGCTGGTTTGTTGAGCAGCTTTGGGGCCACTGCCAGGAGCGGGGAGGCAAGAGGCACAGCCTCGAGCCTCTTCGTCCTGTGCGGCTGTGCTTTGTCTGTCTCCTGCATTGAAATTTTACTTAAGGTTTGGTTTATGGAAAGGACTCTTGCTACTAAACATGGTTTGAAAACCACAGTCCTAAGCCATCCTTAAGGAGCCCTGGTGGCACAATAGCTAAGCACTCAGCTGCTAACCGAAGTTGGTGTTTCAAACCTACCAGCTGCTCTGCAGGAGAAAGGACCTGGAGATTTGCTCCTGTGAAGATTATAGCCTAGTGGATGGGTAGAGGCATATTGGTGTAAGGGTGGGTGCAAGTGTATACATAGGTGAGAACAGATAGAAGTATCTATCCCCTTGCAGTCGAGTTGATTCCAGCTGATAGCGACCCTATAAGACAGAGTAGAATTGCCCCATAGAGTTCCAAGGAGCTGCTGGTGGATTCGAACTGCTAACTTCTGGTTAGCAGCCGAGCTCTTGACCACTGTTCCACCAGGGCTCCAGAAGTATCTATAGATATGTGTAATTACAAATACGTGGGTACAGCCACATATATTCATTGAAGACACAAATACGGATACTCCTCAGACATAACCAAATACCTTCCAACATTGGTTTTCTAGGTTTGAAGGCTTAGGACCATAGTCTCTTGGGACAGCTCAGTCAGCTGGCATAAGATAGTTCACAGAAATCATGATCTGCATCCTAGCGAAGTGAATAGCATCTGGGGTCTTAAAAGCTTGCAAGCAGCCATCTAAGACACAGCTTCTGGTCTCTACTTGCCAGGAGCAAAACAGTGAGAAGGTAACCAAAAGCACAGAGAAGAAACAAGTCTATACGAGCCACAACCTCCTCTACCCTGAGACCAGAGGAAGTAGATTGTACCCAGCTAGTACAACTGACCATTCTGCCCGGGGCCACGGTAGTTGGTCCTGGATAGAATGGGAGAAAAATATGGAGCGGAACTCAAATTCTTCTTCTTACTATTTTTAAAAGGCCAGATAAACTGGAACAGTAGAGAATAGAGGACTCCCTGAGACTATCGCCCTGAGACACTCTTTAAACCTAGAACTGAGCCAATCCTGAGATCACCTTTTAGTGAAATGGAGCAGCACAGAAAGTAAAGGATATTACCCATAAGATCGGTGCCCTACTTAAAAACTGTCAGTTGAGACCAGAAGGTCAACAGTTACTCAAAAGCAAAGATAAGCTAAGGGGGCAAGGAAACTAGAGTACTGGAAGGGGAACAAACTGAACACAAAGAATGTTGACACATTGTGATAAATGTAACTAATGTCACTGAACAAATTGTGTGGAAATTGTCAAATGGGAACCCAACTTGCTTTGTAAACTTTCATCAAAAACTCAATAAAACATTATTAAAAAAAAAAAAAAATTACAACCTAGGGAACCCTATGGGGCAGTTCCACTCTGTCCTGTAGGGTTGCCATGAGTCGGAATTGACTCTGGCACACAACAACAACAAAGCCATTCTTAAAGAGCCCTGGCGGCACAACAGTTAAGCACTCGACTGCTGACCAAAAGGTTGGTGGTTCAAACCCACCCAGCAGCTCCAAGGGAGAAAGGCCCGGTGATCTGCTCCTATAAAGATTACAGTCTAGAAAACCCTATGGTGTGTTCTATTTTGTCACTTGGGGTCACTGTGAATCGAAATTGACTCGACAGCATGTAACAGCAACAACAACAACAAGCCTCTGTGACATTTGCCCCACAAATGGCCTGTCCTGGTCCCACAGGCCGGCAAGCTGGGGTATAGAGGATTCTCTCCCCAGGACAGTAGGTCCGTCAGCCAACCTGGCTGACAGGTAGGTAGTGAATCCCCAGAGATGGCTAGACACAAGGACGGCTGCCCCAGACAAATGTCACCTTTGAGTAGGGAGCGTGCAGCTGTTTTCTAGGACAGAAGTGGAATAGGAAAGTGATGTGTAGGGCCTGCCCTGAAATGCTTCCTGTGGATGGATCACAGGTGTCTTAGATTTTCTGGGCAGCCTTTATTTCCATTTCCTTGGTTTTTTAGCAACATCTTGCATTGGTTGAAACTCTGAGCTTTCTGGAAACAAAGGGATCTCCTGACTTTTCTTTCCTTCCCTTCTCAGAGCTGGTGTTTTCTCTATGACCAACAAGCATGGAGCGTGGAGAACTCAGGGAAGCTAGTTTTACCTTTTCTCCTATAGGGAGAACAGGCTTGTCTGCAAAGTGAGGGATCTGTTTTTCAGTCCTTTGAAGTCACCTGGTCTGACGGAGACAGTTTCCCTGCTAGCTTCTTGAATGCTGAGCTGAGCCAAAAATTACTTGATTGGCCAAAGCTGTGTGTGTGTTGAGTTTGGTGGACTTCACGCACTACTGCTTGGGCTTTATCTGGGAGAGAAGTTGAGGCTGAACAATGCATGGCATGCTTCCTGAGGCCTCTCTAGGCACCGCACAGCATCTTCTAGAACATCATCAAAAGCCTAGAGGCTCTGGAACCAGGCCAGGTCAATTCTGGATGAAGAATAATAGCCTAATAGCCAAGACCCCTTTCCACCGCAAATGTCTTTAGCCATAGTAATTTTAGCAGCCAAGTGGAAACCAGGAACACCAGCATCTCTGCTGGCCACTTCCACCTCCCAGCGCATGTTGATTTGTTGAGAAAGTAGATTTGAATTTGGTCTAGAGAAAACCCATTGCCGTCAATTCCGACTCATAGCAACCCTATAGGACAGAGTAGAACTGTCCCGTAGAGTTTCCAAGGAGCGCCTGGTGGATTCAAACTGCCGACCTTTTGGATAGCAGCCATAGCTCTTAACCGCTATGCCACCAGGGTTTGATCTAGAGAAGGTAATGTCTTATTGTGCAGGACGCAGGGCTTTTTGTTCAAGGGTGTGTATACTTGGAAGGAGAATTATAGAGCAGGGTAGGTTTTACATGCAGCATCTTTGGGGTTTATTAAAACCTGAGGCTTTATAATTCGGAGCCAGGACAGTGCCTTCCAAATTCTGTCTTTGTAGAGGGGTTTTGCAGTTCTGAGACTTTGCTGTGGTGACACTGGTTATGAGATAAAACTCATAGTTACAAAATTCCTGCTGGGGATTATCATCTACTGTCATTCCACAGTTGGCTCCTTGATCTGACTCTTTGCTGTCACGCTCGGCACCTGCCACAGCATGTGTCACCCAGAGGATACTCAGTAAACTTAATGAATGAGTTTATAAACGAACAAACTGCTTTTTGGTTGCGTAATAATACCTGCTCTTTCTGAGTCCTTGCGGTTATACTGAATCGAGCGAGGTTTCCCCTGAGACTGTTACCATGTTCAGAGTGGAAAATAAATGTCCTCCGTGCTCAGTTTGGGAGTATGGAGAATTTTTGGAGGTGGCAGGGTCCAGAAGAATGCTTTGAAAAGCAAATGACTCTGCTGTTCATTTGTTAAATAAGACCCCAGGGTACAGTTCATTGAAATGAGCTTTGTCTTTCCTGAAAGGTAAGTAACTAGTTAGTCCATCATCAGCTATTTGAGTGCCTACTAGGCAGGCAGTAAATCAGTGATCGATAAATTCAGAGATTGATAGAACAGTCGTTTTTACTTTTGTCTCTCCCAAACCAGAGGATTGTTCAGGAGTAATTTATTTTGACTTTTGCCCCTTCTCCTTTGGGAGAGGGGAAGGTGTACAACATAATGATTAAGAGCATCAACTCGGGGGTCAGATTGCTTGGGTTTGAATGTGGGTCCAAAAGTTGTCTCTGTGTTTCTTTGGGCATGCCACCTCCTGAGCCCAGACCCCTCTCATCACATGGGGACAGTAATCTCTTCTGCCTACCACCTGAGGGAAGTAGTGGCTGTGAGGTGCAGTATGAGTTGTAAAGCACTGCATACCCTGGAGTGGTTGCTGCTGATGGGGGAAGAGGGGTAAGGGTGGCCCTTGTGGGGTGCAGGACACCAGGAACCTTAGCCTTCTCTAGTAGGTACTGTTTCACCCAGTTTCCTTCATTAAACTTACTTCCCAATTTGGCTTGGTAAACAAGTTACTGTCTGTTCAAAACTGAATGAATTTCATCTGGTATGTTGAGTACATCTGGTACATTTAGTCCTTGTACCTCATATCAAAGGACTAAATGGTATTTTGGTGGGCTTGGCAAAATAGGCACCGGATTCATAAGTAGTAGTCACTTGGGAGGGCAGATCCCTGGAGGAGGCACCCATTCTGGTACAGAATTCTCACTGACTTCAGGTACTGCTGAAAACTCCCTCTTACACACTCACCCATCCTTCCCGAGGGAAGGCTGAGTTGCTTCTTAATTTTGTCTGGCAACCACTTGGGTAAGAATTCTGGTTGAAAAGCTAGAGCTCAGAAACAACAGAGTACAGGCTGTTTTCTTGGAGGAAGCAGGAAGCTCAGCTTACACGTGCCTCTGGCCCAGCAGCTCCCCACATGGGAAGTGACCTTTTAGCTGTGGAAACCATGCAGGTGAATGACATCTTGCCCGGTAGCTGCTGCTTCCTTTTTCCCTCCCTCCCTCCTTCCCTCCCTCCCTCCCCCGCAGTGGTATATGCAGTTAAGAATGGAGATAAGCCTCTGGCCTGGGTAGACCTCTTTCAAATAAGATTATGGTCTTTGATGGCTAAAAAGTTAACCCATTCACCAAGGTGCATGCTTGCATCTAGAAGTAATGCCATCTCATTACATAATAGTATTTGATAGAACTGTATGCAAGTGCTATTTTTGTAATTAAAAAATTGACAAGTAGTGACCGTTTAATATGATTCTTCTGAATACTTGTTGAGAGTATGAGTTATGATTTCCATCATGTCATCAAATTCAGATGGAAAGTGGGAAGCCTGTTTTGGATATGTTTCTTGTCTGCCCTTGGCCTGTTTTCTTTGGTCTAGGCAAGTTATTTTCAGAGTGTTCTCTGAAAGTCACCTTTATCAGAATTACATGGGAAGCATACTAAAAACCCAAAGTCTTGGTCCCAGCTCTAGAGATCCCAATTGTGCATTTATTGTTTGTTTACAGTTTCTTTCTTTGAGGTACAGTTTACCCAGAGTGAAATGTACAGATCTTAAGTGTATCATCCCATGAGCTTTGACAAATGCAACACGTTTGTTGTATAACCCGACTCCTGTCAAGCAAGAGAAGCATCAGCCTAGAAAGTTCTCTTGTGCCCTTTCACAGTCAGTTCCCACTGGACTGTGCGTTTTTAATGGTGCCCCAGGGCTGCTTATTATTAGTGGCTGAAGTCAGAGAGCCACTGTTAATTATTGAATGACAGAACAGCTCAGAATTTTGATCTAGCTGGAAGGATCTGGGTCTGGAGTTGCTATCCTGAATTGAAGGTTCTTTGAATTCTATAGATTTTGGGTTATACTGATAAGGACTATATTTAAAAAAAGAAGAGAGATTTGGGCGACTTGGTTAGAAGGAAACTGAAGTGCTTTTACTTCTGGGCCCACCCTGTTGCTCCCCCTCCAAAGTCAGGGTGTTTCTGGTACTGGGTGCAGAGGCTGCATTGTTGTCTTAGCCAGGCTCCTGCTTGCTCAGACCTCCTCCTGGAGGGGCTCCCTTGCAATGCCATCGTGAGGGCTTCCCGGCTGCTCACTTCCCTGGCCGGTCCCAGTCATTCAAAGTGTAGAATACCACTTCATCCTTGGTGACTGCCTTGTACTCACTTGACTGCATTGCCTCCCTTCACTTTATAATCTTGCTGTTTATTTTTCATGATACGAAAAAGTTTGTCATTTCACGTGCATTATCTCATTTAATCCAGAGCCAGTGGTTGACCTGACCTACCCTGCTCATTGGGGAGAGTATACATATACTAAGATTCCAAAAAACCAAATCCGTTGCCATTGAATCAATTCTGACTCATAGCAACCCTATAGGAAAGAGTAGAACTGCCTGTCTGGTTTCCAAGGCTGTGTATCTTTACAGAAGAAGACTGCCATATCTTTCTCCCGCATAGCAGCTGGTAGGTTCGAACTGCCGACCTTTCGGTTAGCAGCTGAGCACTTAACCACTCTGCCACCAGAGTGACAGATCCCATGAAGCCAGTGAGACTGGAGCTGGACCGTGAAGAATGGGTGGGCCAGAGATTGACGGTTAAGGAGGATTTCAAGTGACTTAGGTGAATTTATGATGGCATCTTCCTTTTAAGTAACACTTGATACTCCTTAGAATACTTTATCTTATCTTTTCCTTCTAGCAACTCTCTGAGTTACATGGGGCAGACAGATAAATCTTGTTTATGTTGAGAAATTGAGGTTCAGAGAGATAAAAGTGATTGGCCTAAGAGTCCACAGCAAAATAAGTATCGGAGCCCAACTCGAAGCCTGAGCTTCTGACTCTTGATATTTCAAATCCACCTGACCACCCACTAGTCTCTGACCCCCAAACACCTTCATTGCTGCTTTCTTGCAGTGTTTTGTTTTGTTCTGCACTGCATGGTGCTATTAAAAATACATTCTTTTTAAAACAACATTTCCCCTGTAAACCGGTAGCGTCAAACACATTCCTGTATCTTTGAGATTTAAGCTGGTCCTGCCTTTAATTTGATGCTTTTGAGTTATCTTGAGAAGAACAAGGTAAGAGTATATTTGTGCTTTTTTTTTCCTTTCTTGAGATTGTAGGGAAGTATTACGTTTCAGAATCTAAAGTTAATACAGTAGTCACTAGCCAGATGTGTTATTTAAACTAATTAAAATGAAATAAACTTTAAAATTCCATTCCCCAGTTGGACTAGTCACATTTCAACCATGAATTGGAATCAACTCAACAGCAAAGAGTTTGGTTTTTTTTCTTCCCCCTCATTAAACAGTTAGTACATATATTGTTTTATGGCATTGGTTAACAACCCCATGACATGTCAGTACTCTCCCTTCTCGACCTTGGGTTCCCTATTATCAGCTTTCCTGTTCCCTCCTGCCTTCTAGTCCTTTCCCCTGGGCTGGTGTGCCCCGTTAGTCCCATTTTGTCCTATGGGTTGGTCTGATCTTTGGCTAAAAGGTGAACCTCCGGTGTGACTTTATTACTGGGCCAAAAGGGTGTCCAGGGGCCGTACTCTTGGGGTTTCTCCAGTCTTTGTCAGGCCAGTAAGTCTGTTCTTTTTTGGGGGGTTAGAGTTTTGTTCTACATTTTTCTCCGGCTCTGTCCGGGACGCTCTGTGATTCCTGTCAGACCAGTCAGTGGTGGTAGCCGGGCACCATCTAATTGTACTGGACTCAGTCTGGTGGAGGCCATGGTAGTTGTGATCTGTTAGTCCTTTGGACTAATCTTTCCCTTGTGTCTTTGGTTTTCTTCATTCTCCCTTGCTCCTGAAGGAGTGAGACCAGTGGAGTATCTTAGATGGCTGCTCACGGGCTTTTGAGACCCCAGACGCTACTCACCAAAGTAGAATGTAGAACATTTTCTTTATAAACTATGTTATGCCAATTGAACTAGATGTTCCCTGAGACCATGGTCCCCATAGCCGTCAGCCCAGCAATTCAGTCCCTAAGGGAGTTTGGATTTGGTTTTGGAGCTTCCATGACCTTACCCTGAACAAGCTGTGCGGTCTTTCCCAGTATTGTATACTCTGTTACCCTTCACCATAGTTACCACTTAGCTATTGTCTATGTAGTGTTTTTCCACCCCCACCCCTCCCCTCCCTCCTAAGCATCAAAGATTGTTTCTTTTTGTGTGTAAACCTTTTCGTGAGTTTTTATAGTAGTGGTCTCATACAATATATGTCCTTTTGTGATTGACTTATTTCACTCCACATAATGCACGTTTGGTTTTTTTGTGGTTGTTTTATAGCACACGTGGAGCCTGGTACTGCAGTGGTTAAGAGCTTGGTTGCTAACCAAAAGGTTGGCAGTTTGAATCCACCAGCTCTCCTTGGAAACCCTATGGGGCAGTTCTGGTCTGTCCTGTAGGGTCGCTATGAGTCAGAATTGACTTGACAGCAGGGGGTTTGGTTTGTTTTTTATAGCATATGTAGGGTTGCTATGAGTCAGAATAGATTTGATGGTAATGGTTTTTTTTTTCTTTTTTTTCTTTTTAATAGCACATGTAGGAGCCCTGGTGGCACAGTGGCTAAGCACTTGGCTGCTAACCGAAAGGTTGACGGTTTGAACCCACCAGCCACTCCACTGGGAAAGGATGTGGCATTGTGCTCGCATAAAGATTTACAGCTTTGAAACCTTATGGGCAGTTCTACTCTGTCATATAGAGTCGCGTTGAGCCAGAATCAACTTGATGACAGCGGTGCATAGCAGATGGGGCTTGTGGCTCCTATATTGTCAATGGAGAATAAGAACCTCTCCATTGTTGCAGAAAGTTCTGTTGGACAGCGCTGGTCTAACCCTGCTGTCTCAACTGAGTGACTTCTCCATAACCTCAGATCCTCCGTAGCTCTCACCTGTAACTTTTTTATAACCTCTGAGTTTACAGGGTAGGCTTGAAATGCAGTGGTGTGCGGTGAAGTTGCCTGTGGTACTGAGACATGTTTCAAGCCATGTGCTGACATTCCCTGGTTCATCTCTCCAAAGACACAAGCGGCCACTTGTTTTCTTCAGAGAAAGGGAAAACCTGATTCCGGCCGTTAAGCTGACTCTTGGGTAGAAATGCTGTGCAGTTTTGCAGCGTGCCGTGAGAGAACCTAGGGCCAGTGTATTAGCATTTGTTCCTTATTTATAGGTGGAGTGCTACATGTGCCGTGAGTGGTACATTTTACACAGTGTAAAATGTGTAGTGGATCAGTGTATGAGCATGAAGAGATACATCTGTATTTGGGGCACAGATATTGGGGAGGGCAGCTGCAGCCAGGAAAGCTCATGTACCAAAGAATAAGCCGCGATGTTGGTGCCTCAACTGCCCTTAAGAGTGTTCTTTGTGGGGGCTACCATTGTCCTACTGGAATTTGGTGTGTGTATTCTTTGCGTTTGTAAGAGTAAAACCCTGAATGCAGAGTTACAGATAGGGGGCTGCCATTCGTTCAGATGTGTTGAGATAACTCGTTTGTATGCACAGTGGCTTTCTTTCAATACCCTTTTGGAAGGGCGGGATAAAGAGGGTCCTTGTAGGTCTTAATGTTTGGATGGTAACACTGCTGATGCCCAAGGCCACCTTCAAAATATATTCAGAATCTGATTGCTTTTCAGTATCTCCACTACTGCTTCCAACCCTGTCCAAGCCACCATCATTTTTTTCCTCTGGATTATTGCAAGAGCCTCCTAGCTGGTCTCCTTTCTTCTACCTCCCACTCCACTCTCCATCCAGTCTTTTCTCAAATACAGCAGCCAGTACAATCCAGTTAAAACGTAAGTCAGACCATGTTACTACTCTGCTCAAAATTTACCAATGATGTCCCAGCTCACTGCAAGTAAAAACAAAAAGCTTTATGAAGGTCTATAAAATCCTTTGTGGTTTGACTTTATGTGCCTTCTCTCTCCCTTTCTCCTGTCACTTTTGCCCCTTGTTCACTCTGTTCCAGCCACACTGGCCTTTTTGCTGTTCTTCATAGAACATGCTAGGCATGATCCTTCTTCAAATGTCTTGCACTTGTTATTATTCCCTCTGCCTGGGATATTATTCCCCCAGGCATGTTCTCTCCCTTACGTCCGTTAAGTTTTTGCTTAAATGTCACCTTCTCTGCTCAGTGTGTAAGTTTAATTTGGAATATTCCTCTCCCAATTCCAAACCCCAAATGATAAAAAGAAAATTAGAAATGTAATTATGTTCAAAAACAAGATAAACATATCTGTGGTAAAAACAAAGATTTATGCTGAAGCCACAGACCAGCTGAGCTTTGAGTCTGGAAGCAGGCAGTGATGCTAGGAGCTCTAATCTGGTAGGGCAGTGGAATGAAAAGTAGCCCATGCAGGGAGGGGACTGGAGCCAGACTCACTGCTTAAAATCAAGGTCTGGGTAGGTTTCTCCATCTGTGAAAGGAGGCTAAAAAAAAGTCTGCAATTACTGCTCAGTATAAAGCCTAGGATGGTGGGAAGAAACAGACACAACCTTGCAGTCAGCTTGGGGGCCAAGGATACCTGGAGGCATGATGACTCAAGTTTGCCAGTGTCACTATGGCTTGGGGGCCCTGATCAGTCAATGCAAGACCTGTTCCAGACTAGGGATCCTGGGAGATGTAACCACAAACTCACAGAGAAGGAACAGTTGCAGAGAAGGACTCCCCTCAACTCATTGACTCCATGAGTTTGCAAATGAAAATTCCAAAACACCAAAGGAAAACTCTCTCTAAGACAGGTAGCCGACAAAATCAACAATGGGAAATTAATTTGTTTGAGATTAACTGAAAATAGAGCAGCAGTCTGACAATGACTTTAAAACACATGTTTAGGATTATCAGGAGAGAAAGAATTACAGGCATAAGAAAGAGTAAGAACTTATGAGAGAGAACAGGCAGAAAAGAAACGTTAATAGATAGACATGAAAAGGAATGGTGTAGAAATGCTGGAAATGAAAAATAAGCATTGGAATTTAAGTCTTAGTAAGTGAAACTCCAAACTGGACAAAGGTGCAGATAGGATTAGTGAACTGGATGACAAGCTGGGAAATTTACCCAGAATACAGCGCAGGAACAATAAAATTTTTTGACAGTTTAGCAACATGGAGTACAGAGCTAAGCCTCTAACTCAGATCTGATGGGTATTCCAGAGGAAGAGAGTAGGGGCAGTGGCTGACAACCACTATTGAGAGATGATGGCTGAGAATTTTCCAGGAGTAAAATAAGATACGAGTTTTCAGGTCAAATACACAAAAAGTGCTTTGCTTAGCAGGATGAATTAAAGTAAATGCAAAAATCCACCCCAGACACATTGTAGTGAAAATAGCCCAACATAAAGCAAAGGCAAAAATCTTAAAATGCTGCTGGAGAAGATAGATGACCTAAGAAGGAGTAACAATTTGAAGGTACTCTTTTTTTTCCCCCTGTCCACAGCACTGTTTTATCTCAAGCCTTAATCTTAAATACTAAAGTAGTCATTATTACTTACACTCCACTTGAAAGGTTTGATCTTCCAAACCCAAACCAGACCCATTGCTGTCAATCCCAACTCATAGTGACCCTGTGGGACAGAGTAGAACTGCCCCATCAGGTTTCCAAGGCTATAAATCTTTACGGGAGCAGACTGCTACTTCTTTCTCCCTTGGAGTGGCTGGTGTGTTCAAACTGCCGACTTCTTGATTAGTAGCTGAGCACTTGACCACTATGCCACCAGGATGGTGAATCAGCTAAGCAGACAGTCTCAGTGATCTGGAGTTAGTTCTCTAAGCATACCCATTGCCATCAAGTAGATTCTGACTCATGGAGACCCCCATGTGTTTACCAAGTAGAACTGAGCTCCATAGGGTTTTCTTGGCTGTAATTTTAATGGAAGCAGATCGCCAGGCCTTGCATCCACAGTACCACTGAGGGGTGGGGTTTGAACTGTCAACCTTTCATTTAGCAGCTGCCCATAAACCGTTTGCATGTAAACTTAGGTGTAAGGTAAAGATCTCTTCCTGGAACCCTATGGGGCAGTTCTACTCTGGCCTGTAGGGTCGCTATGAGTTGGAATTGACAGCAGTGGGTTTGGTTTGGGTACTTGCGGGGAGGGGGGTTTTGGAACTCTGTATTTTCTAGAGAGACCCCTGGGTAGTGCAAGCAGTTTGTGCTTGGCTACTAACCAAAAGGTTGGCAGTTAAATCAGTCCAGCGGCATCTCGGAAGAAAGGCATGGTGATCTACTTCCGAAAGGTCACAGCCGTTGAAAACCCTATGGAATGCAGTTCTACTCTGACACGTGGGGTCTGCATGAGTTGGAATCAACTTGATGGTAATGGATTTGGTTTTTTTGGTTTGCATTTTCTGCACCATTTTTCTGTGAACCTAAAACTGCTCTAAAAAATAAAATCTATTTTTTAAAAAAAAACTCTTCCTGGGACTCCTAGTGTGGTTGATGTTCTTTTACCCCAGGGTTGTTTTTGTGAGTGACATCCTGGTTCTAACTGTGGATCAGCAGCATCCTGATGAAGGAGACAGAAAGATTGGGTGATTATTCTCCAGTACCAACAAACTAACCACATACCTGGTGTATTCTTTACTTTTTTTGGCCACCTCTCAGTTTAAAGAAAATGACCTATTCCCTTTATTAACATGTTAGTGCACTATTTCCTATTGTGTGTTAATTTTTTTCTTCAGGTTAGGAAAATTGATAGATTGGTAGTTTACCGGTCTTGTTTTCTTCTTTCCAAGTTACCCGTTGGTCAGCTATTGAATTTCAAACGTTTAATTTTTTGCGTCTTCCCCCTTCAGTTGGGCAAGCAACTGAGACGTTTCCAGAGGTGAGAACTAGGCTTTTGCCAATCAGGGCTTTGGGGAAAATATCTGAAGGTATCTGACTGAATTGCAGACAGGAAAAAAATTAGGAAGATTGCTGGTTTATGGAATGGGTGGAATATGTGTTTGAGGTGAGGGTGCTATGGGTGGATTTATTATATAATGTCATCAAGTTTACACTTTTTAAGAAATCAGGGGGTTGAATTATAAAACAATACTGTATCAAATACTTGGGCAGTCATGCTAGCCTAAGAAATAGTATTTCCTTATCCCTTCCTGCAAAATGTGATCACCATCCAGAATTTGGTATCTTCATTTCCACTTCTGTCTTAATTGGTCCGACTTTGGTGCAGTCAAGGTCAGAATTGGGCACATCCCCATATCAAGCACCCAAGACAAGGCAAGGCCAATGCCAAGACCTGACTGATTTGGCTGGTAAAGTTAAAACAAGCCACTTTTAGATTCTGATAGTTTATTACTTACATAGACAACAGAAGGAAGAGTAGCCAAAGGTGCCGGCTCCCCATGGTCCTTGTCCCAAACACACAAAAACATGACACTGAGAAGGGGCTGAAGGACTGCAGTGTGTGGGTTGTGGAATATACCCTGTTGTCGAGGAGCCTATTCTAGACTGCAGCCAAGCGGTTGTATATTCTGCAGCTCTATTCTGAGGGAAGGTGGAACAGTCAGCCTCATTCCTCATCAGAATCTGGAAGGCAATAGGAAATTGTCTCCTGACAACCTCCCAGGGCAGATAGGGAGGTGACTGGAAGGTGGCCTTAAAGTGTGCCTCCCAGTCCTCTCATCCTCTCCTGTTCCAGGAGCATCACAAGGCCTTCTGCCAAGAGCTGGGCTTCAAACCTTTGCCTGTGTGGCCTGTGTGGATTTGAGTGAGAGCACCATGGTGGAGCTGTTCCGTTGTGGCCTATATGGATGTGAGAAGGTCATGGTGGGGCTGTTCCTTCAGCCTTCTAGCTCCCAGACAGTCTCTGCACCACTTACAGTAGGTCCCCTTATCTGCCTCTGATACATACCAGGCTTTCTAGGTATAAATGTCAGTTTCACCAAACTGGATAAAGACCCTTGAAGAGACCAACATTGAGTATAGTTTTTTGCATCTTTTACACATTCGTGTACACACACATTCACTCTCACTGACTTATTCATACAACATGGCCTTGCCTTCAGTTAGAAACGCAATAAATGTAGGTTTCTTTGTATGTGAACTAAGAGCCACATGGTTTTTTTGGTTGGTTGTCATGAAACTAGACACTGCAAAAACCTGTCTATCAGTCTGACACATAAGAACTGAGTAGTTAAAAAAATAAAAAGAACTGAGTAGTTGAAGACTCCAGGAGCCTGCACCCCCTCCCCCAACAACCTGGTAGTCGCTGCCCTAATGCCTTAGAATGAATATTGGAGTGAGGAGGGAGTTAACACAAAACAAAGGATCTAAATTAAAAACAAAAGTCTAGAAGGCCTTTTTCTTCTGATTTTTTTCTTTTTTAAAATCACCCATCTCTAGCATTGAATACTGGGCACTCTGCTAAACGTTCAAGGTGCCCTGTTGCTGACGAGCGTGAGTTTAGAGAACGGCTTTAACAAGACAGACCAGGACAGACCCAGCCTGGGTTATGACCTTCCCCAGTCCACTGTACTTTGAGCAAGAACTTTTAGAGCAGTTGTAATAAAGCATAGGTAGCTTCAAGAGGTGAGGAATGGGCAAGAAACTGTCCTAGCTTGTGCTAATAATTCCTGACCTATAGTGGCTGTCTCCAAGAAGCCCGAAGCACTGCTCAGACATTATCTCATTAATCCTCCCAAAACCCCCATGAGTTAGGCAGGTGGCAGGCATTCCCCTTGCTCTCAGGATCAGAGAGAATGGGGCCCTTATGCAACTTGTGCAAGGTCATACAGGGTGGCAAAGCCCAGCAAATAGTTTATTGCTTTTAACGCCCTTGCCTGTGGTTTGCCCTTCTCCCTCCCCTGCTGTTAGCAGATAATGCAGGAATATTTTAATCAAGTGATTCTCATCAAGTGTCCCTTCCTGGGGCATTCTTGGCTCAGTCCTTGGTTTGGAAACTCACCAGGGCAATTACAGAGAAGCAGGGACTGGGATGAGTTTGTGTGTAGCCCGTGGGTGTAGCCAGTGAGTACTTCCTGAGGGTGCTTGACCTTTCTGGATTTATATCATTAGTGTCCTGTCCTGTCTTTCCTGCATTGTTTGTGTTGGGTCTCTTGCTGGCTTACATGGTCTTGGGGGCATTGAATGGGGATAGTGGCAGTTCCACCCTACTCCCCTTTCACGTCCTCTTGTGAGGCTGCCGTTTTCATTCTGTTCGTGGTAGTACTGGGTTCTTGGCCAGAACTCTTCTTATGCTTAGGTAGCACGCCCTGATCAGCCCCTTGTCTTGGCCTTGAAATCCTTATTAAGTACATCAAACTGGTCACCTCAGGTATGGCAGTCACCTTCCCTATCTTATGTACCAGGGAACTGAACCACGGGGAGAGAAAGTAATTGTTTGGTGTGGTAGAGCCCATGCCAATAATGATAGAGTCTTACCCCACTGTGTTTTTCTCTTTTATTTACTATTTATTTGCATAGTTGTTTATTAACAGCTTTATTGAGCTATAATTCGCATAGCGTACAATTCACCTACATAAAGTGTACAATTCAATGGTTTTTAGCATATTCACAGAGTTGTTCAACTATCACCACAGTCAGTTTTAGAATATCTTCATCATCCCCATTAGAATCAGTTACTTTTTCCTTCATTACCACCCTCTTCCAGCCTTGGGCAACCATCAGTCTACTTACTATCTGTATAGATTTGCCTGTGCTGGGCTTTTCATATAAATGGGAATATACTGTAGAGTCTTTTGTGGACTGGCCTCTTTGAGCCTGATGTTTCAAGGTTCATGTAGCATATATCAGTACTTCATCTGAATAATATTCCGTTGTATGGATATACCACATTTTGTTTATCCATTCATCAGTTGATGGGCATTTGGGTTGTTTCCACTCTGGCTATTATGAATAATATTGTTAGAATATTCCTATACAAGTCTTTGTGTGGACATATGTTTTCATTTTTCTTGAGTATACACCTAGCTCTATATACTCTTCGAGGAACTGCCAGACTTTTGCAAAGCAGCTGCACCATTTTACATTCCCATCAGGAGTGTATAAGGACTCCAATTTCTCCACATCCTAGGCAACACTTGTTATTATCTGTGTTTTTGATTATAGCCATCCTAGTGAGTGTGAAGTAGTATCTCATTGTAGTTTTGATTTACATTTCCCCGATGACTAATGATGTTGAACATCTTTTCACGTGCTTATTGGCCATTTGTATATCTTCTCTGGAGAAATGTCCATTCACATCCCTTGCCCATTCTTTAATTAGGTTGTTTGTCTTTTTATTATTGAGTTCTAAGAATTTTTTTTATATTCTAGATAGAAGTCCCTTATCAGATACATGATTTGCAGTCATTTTCTCCCATTCTGTGTTGTCTTTTCATTTTCTTGATGGTGTCCTTTGCAGCACAAAAGTTTTTAATGTTTTCTATGAAGTTCAATTTATTTTTTCTTTGGTTGCTTGTGCTTTTGGTGTCATGTCTACTGCCCCATTATTTTTGTTTGTTTGTTTTTAGTGAAAGTTTACATAGGAAATCAGGTTCTTATTTAACAATTTCTATACATACTGTTCAGTGACATTGATTACATTCTTCAAAATATATCAGCGTTATCGTTATTTCTGTTTGGGTTGTTCAGTTTCCATTAATCTAGCTTTCCTGTCCCCTCTAGTCTTGTCATCTTTGGTCTAGGGTAAACGTTTACTATTTGGTTTCATCTGGACGATTTTTCCGAGGAGCACAGTACTTACTGGTAATATTATTTATTTTATAGGCCAATCTGTCATTTGGCTAAAAGGTGACCTCTTGGAGTGGTTTGAGTTCCAAGTTTAAAGAGTATCTCAGGGCGATGGTTTTGGGGGTTTATCTAGTTTCTACTAGTCCAGTAAGTATGGCCTTTTTTTAGGAATTTGAGTTTTGTTCTACATTTTTCTCATATTCTGTCCAGGACCACCTATTAAGTCCCTGGTCAGAATGGTCAGTAGTGGTAGCCGTACTGCCCCACTATTTCTACAGTCCAGGCATGTAAGCCTGTTTTGCATCTTATCTCCAGGAAAATATGCAGATGGGCAGGATCACTACCTTCCTTTGGATGGGGAAGCAAGGCTTGGAAGTCACATGACTCTTCCAAGACCTCACAGGAGTTAGGTGGCAGTGCTAGGACCCACCCCAGGCCAGTGTGGCTCAAAGCCCATGCCCCTGATAGTGGCACAATCGCCGCTCACTGGTGGTGTCAGCGTTAAATGTCAGACTCTGCTCTTAAACGCTGGACATTGAGGTGCCTGCTTCTAACACTGGTTAAGAATCCCTTTCTCAGAACAGTTGGTTAGTAAATGTTGGATCATTCCTCCCATTTCAGCTTGTATGCTCTTCCAGTTACAAAGAGTTTCTGAATAAAAAGGAATTGAATTTTGACGGGGACATAATGAACCTGTCTCTCAAAGGCCTGCCTTCCTTTACGTTCAGAAAACTCAAGATTACCACAAATTGGGCTTATTACATCCCATTGGTTCCTTGTAAGAAATTTCCCAAATCTCAGGAGTGATTGTCTTTATTTTATAAAGAATCTCTGACTTGTATTTTATTGTAATAGTTGGGGATGTACGGTAAAGGGTTTTTAGTTTTGTTTTGTAGCATTTTTCTGTGTGTGTGTGTGTGTGTGTGTTTTGTGTGTTTTGTGTGTTGAACAAAGGAAAGGGAATTACGGCATAACTTCATGACATGTTTCTGAGGTCAGGTCGTCCTCTTGAGCAAGTTTGAAGTTTTTAGATAACCAAAGCTAAACTGCTGTCAAGGAGCCCTGGTGATGCAGTAGTTAAGTGCTCGGTTGCTAACCAAAAGGTTGACAGTTTCAACCCACCAGCAGCTCGGCGGGAGAAAAGACCTGGAGATCTGCTCCCATAAAGATTACAGCCTAGGTAACCCTGTGGGCCAGTTCTAGACTCTGTCCTGTAGGGTCGCTATGAGTCAGAATCGATTCAGTGGCACCCAACAACGACAACAAACTGCTATCATCATTGATTAGAATAGTGCTTAGAGTTGATTCTTCCCTGTGTGCCGGCTTATCTTTCTCTTGTGTTTTCCTTGCTGCCGTGGTAGTTGAAGCCTGCTCACAGAGCAGTACTTTGCCTTGCTTTCCAGCTTATGCAGAGAGCTTCCTCGAAGTGATCTCAGGGGGTACTTACAGCCCTGTTGGAGCAGCTCATCCTGAGACTGGGTGCTTTATTGTGGGAAAGGAGTGTATCTGTTGGATGATGGGTCTTATATACTACTGCCACTTGTTACATATAAATTGTGTAATAGGTAGAGCCCATGTATAGAAAAAACTCTGGTGAGCTTAAAATTTCAGTCATCTGTCTTGTCAGTATGTGTGCACACTTTTTTTTTTTTTTTTTTTTTTTAAAGCTACTGGTCAAATGACATTACAGTAAGAGAGTGCCCAGGCCTTCGTTACCTTTTCCTGCCCAGGGTCCTCTACAAGGCTTGGCATAGGGTCAGCGCTCAGCAAACACTGGTTTGGATGAGTACTAGAAATCAAAAAAAGATAAATTGTGTATGTTCATTAACTCTGCCATTTCATTCCATTTTGTTGTACCTTTGTTCTGCTACTGCTCATCCTGGAGAAGTTCTAAGAATACGTTTGTACTTTCTGCTCTCTTTGTTCCTATCTAGCTTGTTAATTGTCCTAAAGTGTTGCCTTAACTCATGTTGCCTCATCATTTCTCAGAATAACTTATCCAGCCAAACTGACTGTGTTTTCTACATTGCTACCCACCTGTCCCAACCAAATTCATTAATGATTTTGTCATACATCATTATGTTACTCCAGGTGTGTGTCATATTAAGATCTTAGAAAAGCTTGAATGTATTTTTGGAATTTCTTTTCCATTTGTTTTGTTTTCCTAGTTTTAGCCGAGCATCATGCAGTTTTAATGATTTGTTATTTTATAGTATTCTTTTTAAATCTGGAAGTACGAGAATTCCAATTTTACCTTTTCCTCTCCAACATATTTCTTCTTAATTTAATAACTCCGTGATGTGCATAAGCCTCTGATCCTTACCTTTTCATAATAAGAACATCAAGTGTCCATTATGAAGTTGCCTTGCAATTTGTAGTCAACTATATCAGTGAATGTCTATGTAGGGAACAGTACCTGTCATCTGGTAGCCATATGAGCCACTTTTAGTCACTTTAAGAATGGATTTAGAACTTTTACTTAATGTTTCTCAGACCCCTTTCGGTAGTCAATTTGATACTTAAAAAAAATAATAATAATTTAGCTAATGAAATATTCCCTTAACCTATTTGATAGCAGAAGTGGAAGTTCTAAGTGGAAATTTATAAAGTCAGAAATGAGATCTGAGAAAAGAAAATTCCAGGGGGTAGGAGATACTAAAGTGAGAAGGTGGGTTTTGAAATACTACTGCTTTCCCCCGAGTTCTGACTGGCAACTTCTCGTTTGTCTTTTTAGTATACATGCTGCCTAAGAGAGCGCATCATTTGTCTTTTTGATGCAGAGGAACTAAATTGGATAGAATCTGTTCTTAGTTTTTCTCTGAAAAGTGACACCCACTAGGAAAGATTCAGAGTTAATGTTCTGAAAACTAGAGTCCTCAACAGACCAGAAGGAGCCCTGCCGAATAGAGTGAGAGAAAAATGTAGAATAAACCTCAAATTCCTAAAACAGACCAGATCTCCTGGATTGGTTGAGACTAGAGAAATCCCTGAGGCTGTCGCCCTAAGATAATCTTTGAACTTGGAATTGAAGCCACCTTTCAGCCAAATAATAGATGGGCTTATAAAATAAACTATCACCCATGAGTAATATGCTCCCTGAAACAGTTAACTATATACAGTTGACTATATGAGACCAAATGGTCAACAGTTAACCCAAAAGCGAAGATGAGAATGTGAGGAGGGGAAAGGAAGCTAGATCAATGGAAACAGAACAAACAGAATGGAAATAATGAGAATGCTGACACATTATAAAAATTATAGCCAATGGCACGGAACAATTTGTATAAAAATTGTTAAAGGGGAACCTAATATGCTGTGTGAACTTTCAACTAATACACAATAAAATATTCAAAAATATAAAAGAAGAAGAAGGGGCCCTGGTGGCGCAACAGTTAAGCACTCGGCTGCTAACCGAAAGTTTGGTGATTCCCACTGGCTCTGCGGGAGAAGGACCTGGTGATCTGCTTCCATAAAGATTACAGCCAAGAAAACCCTATGGGGCAGTTCTACTCTGTCCGGTGGGGTCGTTACGAGTCAGAATTGGCTGGACGGCACACAACAACAGACAAGAAGGGCTGGTTTAATCCCCTGAGGATTCCCAGTTGGAGGTCTCAAGCAAACAGCAGCAACAGCCAGCTCCTTTACTGTGGCTGGGGCTGTTCCCATCCCCATTACAGTTGCCTACTGCTGTGACAACAGGGGGAGAAACTGTTTTCAGGTACTTCTGGATTCTAGATCCAGAAAAGTGTTTAGGCTGTTTGTTCACAAAGCAGTAGAGTTGTCTGTTCCTTTGTACAAAGGAGAGAAAAAATAATCCTTGTTATTCAAGAAACAAATGGGTGAAGCAGTCCTTTCCCAACCCTTCACATAAATTAGAAGCCTTGATTCTAGCAACTACACCTTTTAAGAAAAGATCTAGGGCTGTTTCATGTGAAACTCTGTACCATAGCGACACCCTACCCTTGGCCGACAGCAGCAAGAGGACAAAAGGAAGGAAGTTTCCCTTTTAAATCCCCAGGAATTTTTTGATGAGATAGTATTACAGAGTGAATGTCTGGTCCTCCTATTAGTTAAGTGTTTGGCTCCTGTGTAACAGTAACCCACTTAGAAGCAGGCGGCCCTTTTGAAGTTATTTTAAACCTTCAGCAGAGTGTAGAGATATTGTAACCTTGTATAAAAGCACCACCCAACCCTGGTTTCAGTTTTGCCCTTTCAGACATGTGGAAAGTGTACCAGGGTATCTCAAGGATTTTGTACTAAAAGCTTCTTAAAGAGCTGGTCTTGGTTTCAAAGCTTGGCTTGATGTCCCGTACTCAAGGGAGCATAGTTCTGTTTCTCCAGATATTTAACCTTGTCTAACTTAGTCTTTTGGCTTAGAAGTTCCCATAGATTCTTTGTCCATTAATAAAATAGCGAAACCATGATAGTCAACCACGTTGGGCTCTGAGAAATTTGAAGAAGGTACATCTTTATATTTCAGCATAAAATCAGCTGTTAGATACCTGGCACTGGAGATGGACAGGTATATGCATTGCTTGTTGTTGGCAATTTTGCTGCAGCAGCTCCTTATTCAGAAATGGAAATGGAACGTTCACTGCCTCCTCTAGAGTTTATAGGATCTGTCTGTTTCTGGGAAAAAATTGGGGCTTCTCAGAAAAATCACCATGTTTATTGTGTCTGCCATCTCTGTAACATCCAGATCCACGTCATTTTCTGGTGCCACCTGGGAGTTATATTTGGTTGTGGGGGTGGTGAAGCTGCTGATTCTTTCTGCCCTTGTCTCTTTGAGTCATTCCCTCTGTGCTGTGTTCCCAGCCGTCCCCACCCCAGGTACTGGACTGTTCCCAGAGCAGCCATCCCAGACAAGGTCTTCCTCCAAGTGCCCACTCCCCTGTGCAGGGAGCTGTGGGTCTGTCTGTGGCCTGAGAAACTGCTTCCCTGCCTTTGCCAGTGAGGAGGCCCACCCAGAGGAAGGCACTTCTGTCCAGCAGTGCAGAAGCCACCAGCATAAAAGCCATGGTGATGTGATTATATCTGTACTTTGGGACCCTAAATGCCAGGCTTATTCTATTTAAGTGTATCCCGTATTTTTATGCAGGTAACACCCGCCTTCAGTGGTTGTTTGCTCGCTGTGCCCTACCCCCCCCCACCCCTGCGTGGCACCCTCACAAGCACTGCCATGCCAATCATCTTCCACATGTTACTGTAAAAAAATTAGCATGGTGTGCTTATGAAAATACCTCAAGGGAGGAGGGCATGGCTGGCGAACAAATGCAGAAGGCACGTATTATTTGCGTAAAAATACAAATTGATTATATTTTTGATCTGTACCTGGATTTGATTTCATTCCACAAATGTTTGAGTGCCTACTGTATGCCAGGCATTGTTCTTAGGTGTTAGGGAAACACTGGTGAGCAGAACTGACATGTTGCCTGTCTTCATGGGGCCAGATCTAGTAGGGTATACTGACCTACAAAACCCAAAATAGACCAAAACAAGAAAACGGATAAAATCATGACAGATTGTCATAAGTGGCATGAGGGTGGAGGGGTGGGAAGATTCTCGTTAGCTAAGATACTCACTGGAGGTATCTCTGAGGAGGGGACATTTGAGCTGAAATCTTTTACAAAAGTGGTTGGGTAAAGCAATCTAGGCAGTAGGAACAGCATGCTGGACAGAGCTTGAGGGACTGAAGAAACTGAAGGAAGACCAGGAAGCTGGAACATCATGAGACCGTGGAGGGTGACCTGAGCGTAGGGCCTGTACTGCCTTCTTAAATGGATTTCCTCCTCAGTGCAGTGGCAGCCCCCGCCCGAGGCTTTAAGCAGGAGGTATCCTGATGAGATTTAGTTCTCAGCAGGCTGCCCTGGCTGCTGTGTGGAGATTGGATTGCAAGAGGCAAGAGCAGAAATGGGGAGAGCAGTTAGGCTATTATCTGGACTAAGGTTGTGGCAGTGGAGACCGAGAGAAGTAAATAGACTTGAGGAAGATGTTGGAGGTGGGCTCAGTGGCACTCAGCCTACAGTAAGTGCTTTAGTGTAAATAGACTTGCCAACCTTACGCCAGGCACTGGGCCTGCGGAGAGGAATAGAGCGTGGTTCCCACTCCTGGGAGAACTGACTAACAGTCCGAGTAGTCGAGGTGCCCAAGTCCTGGCAGCAGAGTGATGTGGGTGCTGAAGAATCAACATCCGTCCAGCATGCTGTGGAGCTGAAGGAGCAAAAAGAGGGATTGATGGAAAAACTAGGGAGAAGGGTAGCCATTCTTTCCAACTGCAAAAGTGCAGCTAGTTTTCTAAATCAACAAGTTGTTTCTTTTCGTTTTTCTTTGAGAATTACAAAATACATTTTATGAAAAATTTCAAACCCATAAAATTAAGGAGACTTGTATAATGACCTCCATTTTTATTCAGAGATTCAAGTTTTGCCATACTTGCTTTATCTATTCCTTTTTTACTTTTGGGAGCCCTAGTGGCATGGTGGTTAAGAGCTCGGCTGTAAACCGGAAGGTTGATAGTTCGAATCCACCAGCTGCTCCTTGGAAACCCTATGGGGCAGTTCTACTCTGTCCTGTAGGGTCGCTATGATTCAGAATCGACTCGACGGCAATTAATTTGTGTTTTGTTTTTTTTACTTTTGTATTTTGCTGAAGTATTTTAAAGGAAATCCAGACAGGTAATTTTACTTTACACATTTCAATATGTATCTCTAGAAAAACAAGGACATTAAAGTAAAATTTAAGTTTTTAATCAAAGTAATACATATATTATGTTTATAAAAAGGAAAAGAGTATAGCTTATAAAAAAAAAAAAAAAAGTGTTGCACTGTTCTACCCTTCCCTGGGGCAACAATTTTCAATCCTTTAGTGGTTTCCTCTGCTAGTCACCTCTGTATTTCTAAATAATATGCTTATACTGCTACTTCCTATTTTTAGTCCATTTCAAAATTATTTTTTGGCTTCCTCCTGTGGAAGATAAAGATTTTTCTTTTCTTACACTGTTCTCTTCCCTTTTCCCCACCCCGTCTCTCTTATCTCTCCCTCTGTCTTTCTATAGGTCTCTCTCTCTCTCTCTCTCTCTCTCTCACACTCTCTCACACACACGCACACACACACACACACACGCATACACACACACACACTCATTTTTCCCCTCCCTATAGTCTTTCAGTATAGCTATATCACAATTTATGGCTGTCAGTATTCTCAGCCAGGCCATTCCGTGTACTTGGGTTATGGTGTACTTCCTGATGTAAATTTGTCTTTTCTCTGGAGCTAATAGTCTCTCCCTCACCATTACTTTAGTTTGCTACATAACTGTCACATTTTATTCCCTTGATCAAAATGGTAACACTCTTCTCAGTACCATTAAACCCACTGGATAATGATTCGGGTTTTGTTGTTTGTTTTCTTAGCTCTCCTGGAGCCCTCATCCTTCTGGTTCATTCTGGAGTGGTTGCTCTCCAGGCTTGTGCAAAGCAGCCATTCTGGGATTTCCCATCACCATCATCCTGGGAATTCCCTTTACCTCTCTTCTCTTCTCAGTTGGACTCTCTATGCCTTGGATCCCATGTCTGCTTCTTCCTCTGTTTATTCCTGGGTTTTGTTGGAGCTGCCAAGAATTAAATTTTGTTTGGGGAGGACACCCTCTTATCTCCTTCCCCCTGTTGCTGCCATTTTAAAGTGCTGTCACAAATCTGCCTACGTGAAGGGCTGCAGTGTTGTGTTCTTTGCATGTGAAAGCATTAGCTTCCCTCTGGATGCCTGAGCTGTTGGTGGTTCCACAGCAGGAGCGAGAAGGAACCACCTATGCTCCTGTGCCATTGCCAATAAATTTTGTGTGTGTGTGTTGTGTGTGTTGAGGATGTCTTTGGTGACTTGATAATCAATGACTATAAGAGCTTTTTTTTTATATATATATTTTATTGTAGTTCAGGTGAAGGCTTACAGAACAAATAGTTTCTCATGAAACAGTAGTACACATGTTGTTTTATGACGTTGGTTAACGACCCCACAACATATTAACCCTCTAAATTCTCAACCTTTTTTTTTTTTTTGGTGAAAATACACATAGCCAAAGGTACACCATTTCAAAAATTTCTACATACACAGTTCAGTGACATTGACTACGTATCAGAGCTTTTTTGAGTCTTTTTTAAGTTCATGCAGCAGTTTGGTTAAATTCTGACCTATTGTCCCTAGTCCCTCATTTAGCCAAGCGAGAACCAAGTGGCTTCCCAAAAACACACAGCACCGAGGCACAGGCATTGCAGCAGGCCTGCCTTCAGGCTCAAGGCTGCTTGTTCAGCCAGCAGTCCGTTATTGAGCACCTTTTGGGCATAGGCTTTGGGTGGGATGGAAGGGAACCATTGTGTAAGACTGTCCTTCTAGAAGTAGGTGCCCATCTTAGAGGGGACCTGAAGGAGCTGTGGTAAGCACCATGCAAGGCATTTGGGATCACAGTTGTTAGCTGCTGTCGAGTCGATTCTGGCTCATGGAATCACGGAATGAGAGCAACTGGCTGTATGGGTGCATTCAGGGAAACCTGCATAGAATGGGTAACATTTAAGCTGGTCTCAAAGGACAGAGTATTCTAGACAAAGGCCCATAAACCCGTTGCCATTGAGTTGATTCCGACTCATAGCAACCTGATAGGACAGAGTAGAACTGCCGCGTTGGGTTTCCAAGGAGCGGCTGGTGGATGCGAACTGCCAGCCTTTTGGTTAGCAGCCAAATGCTTAACCACTGCACAACCACCGCTCCCTAGACAAAGGCAGACAGTGCAAATGAACAGGACCGGTGTGGGTAAAGTAAAGGAGAAGGCTTTCCCGTTGATTGAGCACCTACTATGTTCCTGTGCATGTGTACTTTATCTCACGTAATCGTTACAGAAAACCGTGGAGGCAGATGCTGTTGTCCATGTTTTACAGATGAGAAAATTGAAGTTTATAGAAATTGAGTTATCTGCCCAAGCGATGTCCCTGACAAATGAGCCTTAGACACAAGTCTGCCTGACCCCAAACTTCTCGTTCTTTCCATCCCAACACATCCCCTGGAACAAAATCAGGAGCCATTGAGTGAGAGGAACAACTTCATCATAATGTCAGACCTCATGGTAGAGGACTAACTGGGCATGCTTTCTTCAAGAAGCAAGCAAGCGTGTTGAGCATCCCAAAGTTACTGTTCTGCTAGCACAAGAACAAAGTTGTAACACCTGACTTATCTCCTGTTATATCCTTGCACTTTAATTATAGCTTTTTAATTATTTGCATCAGGTTCTTCAGTGGATTCACCTAGGAGTTTGAGTTAGGCTTGTCTTCTCATTTCAGGCTGTCCTTCCCTTTCTGCAGGGTTCTCTGTCCAGTGGAGTCTTTTTAAAGTCTTGGACTCTTTTTAAATTGGGGGCCAGTGTTTCTTAGAAAATAGTGGAAAGAACGATTTGATTGGGGCTTTATTTTGAAAAATGAAACTGACAACAATAGTTTTTTAAATTTAACAAGTTAAATTCACCACAGCTTTGTGCTGATTTCTGAGAATAAACAAAGAGTGAATCCCATGTGGGCAGTGGTGGGATATTTTCAGCAAAATTGTATGAGAGAATATGGATGTGATATCCTTTATGTTTGACTCCAGCAGTATTGGAGGACTCTGTCACTTTCTCAAGGTCCCTTTTTCATTCTTTGGTCATTCTGTGTGGAAGCTCCCATATGGCTTTCTTCTTCTTTAGTCCTTAAAAAGATTGTTTGCCATTGGCTTTGAGTGGAATCCAGTCATTGGCTAATATAACTTTCATGGGCTCCATTAAATTCTGCATCTGTTGCCAACTCGCAGGTCTGCTTAGCAACTGATTTGCATGGTCTGGTCACTGTATCATCTGATATCCTCACAATTAGCAAGAGGTCGAGGTAAGAATCAAACAGGATAAAATGCATACACACAGGAACATAGTAGGTGCTCAGTCAGTGAGAAAGCCTTCTCCTTCACTTTCCCTAGACTAGTCATGTTCATTGCACTGTATGCCGCTGCCTAGAATCCACTGTCCTTTAAGACAGCCCAGTTCACTAATGAATATTTAGTGTCATGATTACTTCTGCATTCCTGAGCTCATATCTTGGAGCCCTTGGAAAGAGAACCCCTGGGGTGTAAATGGTTGTAAGCCTGGGGTGGCAGGCATTTCAGGAAGCTGAGGCTGTTGTCAGGGTTCGAGTTGCCCGAGTCCTGAACCCCAGCAGAAGCAAAGGCATTAAAGAGGCCGGGTTACACTTGAGAGATGATCACAGATGAGATTGACAGGACCAGTAGTTTGGGCCCTTGGAGATGTAAGCTGGAATAAGAAGCTCAGGAGAGAAGCAGGTTGGGTGGAGCTGGGAAGGTGGTGGAGATAGTGAGAAAAGTTTTTGACACTCTGAGATGTGATTTTGGTGGCCTCTTTACCCTCCATGGCAAAACAAACAACTCATGCCAACCAATTGCACCCGTTGGCACTACAGAAAAATTCCTTTGGTTTTTGAAAGCTTTGATCCCTGTTCAGATGTCAACACTGTGGACAGGGCTGACATTTTCAGCTGCTAACAGTCACCAGTGTGAGGGGAAGATTTGTTAGGGGAGCTCATAGGAAAGTGGGAGGGGTGCCTGCTGAATGGGCAGAGGAGCCCTGCGGCTGCAAGTGCCGCCCAGGGCACCAGCCTGGCAGAGCCGAGGGCCTGGGCCTGCGGGTGTGTTTGAGGCTCACATAGTTCAGATTTCTGTGTGCCTCAGGAAGCACCCTCGACATGCCTCTCCTTGGCCATGAGTCCTGCTTCTCCCTGGAGGGAGCCTGCAGCTGCTCAGGCTCACTTCCTCCTCGCTGTTGGCTCCTATTTCTGACCCTCTTCTCCTCCTCTCCCTCTCCGCATCCCACCTGCCCTCCCAGCCTCACCTTCCCGCTACCTGCCCTCGACTGTCCCTCCATCTCGTCCTGTTTTTTTCCTTTACTCTTTCCGTCAAAGGTGTTTGGCATTTGAGGACATTTAGTTTTGCCTTATGTCATAGTTAGTTGAGGGGTATTCTCTCATGTGTGTTTATGGGTTCTCCTAACTCAGTGTTTCTCAAAGTGTGTTCCATGAAATAATGTCATCATATTGAATGCAAAATGGGCTTGTAATTAAGATAGTAGGAAGTGTTTAATTAAGAGAGTAGGAAATACTGGTTGTAGCAAAGGACCATTAAAAAAGAAACCATTAAAAAAAAAAAAAAAAAGAAAAACCTGTAGGTCTGTGCAGACCTTTAACTTCCAAATATAAATCCTGAATCTCTATGAAGTATTTTTCAACATTGTGTACTTGTCCAAGGACCCAGTGTTTCATCTTGCAGGGCTAGTATTCTGCAGGACACAGTTTCCAGAAGAGCTGCTGTAATGTAGAGCCCATATTGGCTAAGGGCAGCACAAAGCCTGTTGTAAGTAATTTCTGAGTAAGCACTTAGTAAAGTTTTTTTTTTTTTTTTAATGTCTTTTTTTGTGGTAAAATTCACATAACATAGAATTGATCAGTTGAATCATTTTGAAGTGTATAATTCAGTGGCATTTAGTACATTCACAGTGTTGTGCAACCATCATCTCAATCTAGTTCCAGAGCATTTTCATCACCCCAAAAGGAGACCTCGTGGCCATGAAGCAGTCACTCACCATTCCCCCCTCCCTCCAGCTCTTGGCAACCACTAATCTGCTTCCTGTGTCTGGATTTGACTATTCTGGATACTTCCTATAAATGGGATCATATAATATGTGGCCTTTTGTGTCTGGCTTCTTCAGTTAGGTTTTGATATAGATGCAAGGTCTTAGACCTGAGCAATACTTGTGCTCCCCCAACACAGCTCTTCATCATTGACCAAACCCAATACATGTGTAAGTACCAAAAAGCAGCCGTCCATCTGGAAGCCAAATCGCATGACTGGGTTAAAAAATATCATGGAATACTGTAGAAATGGGTCAGTAGTGTGGTTGCCATTGAAATGACTTGGGATTTCAGAAGCTGACTTGAACCGCACTGGTTTGAGCTGGCCTCTGAACCCTTTTCTGGAGGTCAAGGTGACTGAGCTTGACTTACCATCCTTACTCATTCTCTCTCCAGCTGGAGGTCTTGGCATTTTAGGTTGCTCATCATTGAAGAACCATAGTCCGTCCCAGAGAGGGCTCAGTCCTCAAAGAATTTTTTCTGTTCCCCAGTAACCAAGGATAGTCTCTAAACAGCCTTTTAATTATGTTGGTGATTCTGCAGTATTGCTAGTGGGCTCTTCGTAAAATCCTGAACGTCTTTCTAAGTTCTTTAACGTAAGTTGAAGTAGGTGTGTCATTAAGCTTTGGAAACCAAACGGTCTTAGACACTAATCTGGTTAGTCTCATCTATAACTGGCACTTAATGTTAGATTTATGGGTATTTCACAGCTATTTAGATTGGTGTTTATACGGGAGCTGTGCTGTTTTTCTTTCCCAACATTCATCAGGGTGGTGTCAACCTTGGGTGACCACTGCTTACAAAGCAGTGAGACAGTATCCATAAAATATATTTGTAGTGGCTCTATTGTTTTCTCCTAGTGCTCAGCTCATTGTGCTGAAATAGCATTCTCCATGAGTTGAAAAACTGCCCGCCTCTTTAATTTTAAGTTTTGAGGCTAGTTTTGGCTATTAAATTTGAGAAATGCAAAAAATGAATCAGGCAAATCTGCAGACTGTGTGTTGAAGTTTTTCCATTTTATTTCCTAGATGCACCCACTGGGCCTGTGTAATAACAACGATGAAGAGGACTTGTATGAATATGGCTGGGTAGGAGTGGTGAAGCTGGAACAGCCAGAATTGGACCCAAAACCATGCCTCACTGTATTGGGCAAGGTAAGCACCAGTGCCGCCCCCTACTCCCCCCAGCCCCCACACACAGTTGCTCTGATTCTGATTGGTGTTCTCTACTCTTTCATTTTCTCTGTTCCTCAAATACTTGGTTATGGAGAAGAGCTGTAATGGCGCAGTGTTGTTTCTTTAGCTGAAATCCTGGGTTGAGGACTAAGGCATACCTTGTGGTCGCCCAGCATAGTGCTTACACACTCAGGCTGTGTAGGACACTGGTGGCCTCAGAGTTGGCTCCACCACTTGTCCACTGAATGGCCTAGGGCAAGTTACTTGCCCTCGATTAGTCTCTGTTTCTTTTCCTCTGTGAAATGGATTGATAATAGAGATTCATAAATCCTTTATCAGACACCCTTGGGGCCAGATATTTCAGAATTCAGAGATTTGGGGATTTTAGAAGGTATCATGTGCATATACTTTATATTAAGTAACCCTCAGGGAATCTGGAGCAGCAGTCAGTTATCAAACACATTCCTATTTGTGTAGCAGAACACATGGATATTCACATTAAGTAAGATAACTAAAATCTAAATAACCTAGTGCTAGCTCAGGTCAGCTTTGCCTCCAGATGAGTTCAGATTCATTTAGTTTTGCTGCCAAATATATTATGGAAAACTTCCTGGGTTTTAGAGCATTTCTGGTTTTGGAATAGCGGATAGGAATTATCGCTGTGTATTAGAACTTAACCTATAGCATGGTTAGGAGGATGGGATGAGGTACAAAGGCCTAGCATATAGTAAGCTCTCAAAAAAATGTTTATTGCCGTTGGCTGTATTGTCAGCACATTTAGAAATACTAAAAAGACATATTAGCCAAGACGGTCAGCATTACCTTTGACTACAGTATAACAGAAATACGTTTACTTTGGAAGGCCGTTTATCAAGGATCTTAAAATGTGATAGGTAACGATCTGTTTTACCCTGGATTATTTTGTTAAAGGGAAAGATTCAGAGAAAGTTATTAGAATCTTGGTTAGAGGAAAGGTGGTATCTCCTTAGTGTTATTGCCTGGATACTTTTTTATATTCTCAAAAGATGCTGTTCTAGGCACCGTGGGGAGATGTTCGGGGGGTGGGGTGGGGGGACAGTCCTAGTTCCTGACCTCTTGGAGCTTGTAGTCTGTTGGCAATTCCAGCCAAGAGAAGAAGTCGTTTTGCTCCAGGTTGCTAGATTTGAAAATGTCCCAGTCATGGTTCCTGAAAGACCTTTTGCCCAGGAGACCCGCACAGGTCTACTCAGTTTGTGATATTGTGTCCTACTTGGTTGTCTTCTAAGTAGCTTTAGAGCCTGTGTCAAGTTCTCCTGCCCTTTGATTGGGAATAAACAGAGGAGTTATTATTACCTGTTTGGTTTACAGTTCAAGAAGCTGAATCAAGATGTTTTAGGTGGCCCAGGCCCTTATTTAAATAACTTCATCATTGAAATAGTTGGCCAGAGCTGCTTAGTGATGGTAGGAGAACAGCAACCCCCATGAGAATATTTTAATATTTTCCTGGAAGAAATGTCAGCTACACCCAAAGGTTAGAAATAGAGCTTTCCTTGTAGGTATTATGCTCCTAATATAATATTTTCTCCTATACTTAATCTGTGCCGGGCTCACCTCCTTGGCTAAAGTTGATTTGCCCTAGTCCGGTGGGGCTCCATTTTTGTGTCTGTTGTGTCTGTAAATGGGTTGGCAGAGGACTCACAGGGGGTCACCCCGTTGTTCTTTCACGGTTTAGTGGTGGAGGGACTTGTTGAAGTCACTCACAGAACCCAGTCATTTCCTCCTCCGTCTGGAACAACCATCTGTTGGTTTTACTTGGAGAGTTTCGTATGGTTTGGCCTGCTGGCCTGTGAAGCCAGGGGGAATAAAAACTCTAGACATATATTGAATCATTAAGTACCTCTTAGGTTTATTCATTCAGCAAATATTTATTGAATGTGGAGGCCCAGAGGCTAAGCGTGTGGTTTTCCCTGCTTGCAAGCAGCAGCCCACCATGTTTCTGTTTGTAAAGACTGCGTGGTGGCAAGGCGGCTGAGTTTACATCTGAATGAAATCATTTGCAAAAAAAAGCTTAGGCCAGACAAAACAAGACAGTTTCACTTTTGTTTAAAACCTGGAAAGTGCAGGAGGTGCTATGAGTCAGGTGTCTCTCTCATCTTTTTAAAGCGTGGTTGTTCTCAGCTTCAGTTTTATTAACTTTACTAACTGTATATTCTCTTTTCTGATTCCCCAAGGGCAGTGACAAGAGACAAGGGTAAAGACACAGTGCTCTTCGTGGGCAGTGTGACCCCCTGCAGACGGTGTGGTTTTCTGATCCATTTCTTTGCTCTTGGAGGCTCTGGCAAGAAGAGGTGGGCAATAGAGAGAGCCATCAACAGCAAAGGAAAAAACTACAGCCAAGTAGTCCATGTGCGGGCGGGAGGAACTCCTCCGTGTCAGCGTTGAGACTTGTTGAAAACCATAGAAGGGAGGACTCTGTCAGCCACAGCCGTGTCAGGCCTTCGGAAAAGCCTGTGGGAGAATGGGGGAGGGCTAGACCCAGCACACACAGCAGGCTCCTTCAGGGATTCCCCTCCCTCTGTCCCACCCTCCCACAGAAAATGCCATGGGGCAAAAGCTTGAAACAAGAGAGGAATGTCCTAAATTAAAAAAAAAAAAAATAGATGCCTCTCCAGGAGTTCAGATAAAGTTTTCATTTTAAAAGCAAAAGACATAAACTCATCACCTTGGTTTATTACTGAGCACTTTTGAACTCCTTAGAAAAGAACACTATAAACTCATGAGAAAAAAATGATTTATGATCCCCTCCTTATAATCTTTTGGATTCTGTAGGAGGCAGTGCCGACAGTAGGATCAGCTAGAGAGGCAGAGTTAGGGTGCGGGTGAGTCGCCCACAGGGAAGTGGCAGCCAGGGTACCAGACCAGACCCTGCCTCAGACCGAGCGTTGGCAAATCTCTTTGGCTTTCTGGGTCTCTGTTTCCTCAGTTGCTGTAAGGAGGCTGTTCTGGATTCCTTGTTCTTCTAATATTTTGAGCTTCTGTATCATATTTAAAATGTTTTCTTGGTATTCTAGCTTGGGAAGATTCTAGTTGCAACATTAAAGATAAATTCTATTACCTGTAATAGCCTAAGTCCTAGAACATTAAAATATAAAAAAATTGACATTTCTGAGCAGCTTTCTCATGAAAGTAAGAGTCTTATGCCATCTGCAAAGTGGAGGCATTTTAACCTTTTATTTCAGTCAATGTTTATTAAGCATCTTTTTTTTTTGAACATTTTATTGTGTTTTATGTGAAAATTTACATATCGAGTTAGTCTCCTATTCAATAATGCATACACAAATTGTTCCGTGACATTGATTGCTGTCCCCGCAATGTGTCAGCACTATCCCCATTTCCACTCTTCCTTCCCTGTTTCCATCCCTCCAGTTTCTCTACCTCTCCTTGCCTTCTCATCTTTGTTTTTGGGCAAATGTTGCCCATTTGGTCTTACATATTTGGTCATGGGTGTTGTCGTTTATTTCATAGGCCAGTCTATTATTTGATTGAAAGGTGACCTCCGGAAGTGGCTTCAGTTCCTGGTTAAAAGTGTATCTAGACGGCAATAGTCTCAGGGGTTCCTCTAGTCTCTATCAGTCCAGTAAGACTGGTCTTTTTTATGAATTTGAGTTTTGTTCTACATTTTTCTCCCATTCTAACCAGGACCTTCTATTGTGTCCCTGGTCAGAGTGGTTGGTAGTGGTAGCTGGGCACCATCTATTTCTTCTCGTCTCAGGCTAGAGGAGGCTGTGGTTTTTGTGGGCCATTAGTCCTATGGACTAATTGCTTCCTTGAGTCTTTGGTTTCCTTCACTATCCTTTGCTTCAGATGGGAAGAGACCATGAGGTATATCTTAGATGGCCACTTGCACGCTTTTAAGACCTCACCAAACTAGGATGTAGAACATTATCTTTATGAACTATGTTATGCCAATTGACCTAGATGTCCCTTGAGACTATGGTCTTATTAAGCATCTTGTGGTGCTGGTAAGAGATTTGACAGTTGGCTTTAGTGGCTTCATCTATGGCCTGTCAACTGTGTGGAAAATCTCACAACACTGGATATACAAGATGTGCTGGAGTTTCTAACAAAGCCCACCTGGCACCGATTGCACAGCTCAAGGCAGAGTTAAATACTCTACATCCAGCAGCAAGGAGCCCTGGTGTTTCAGTGGTTAAGCTCTCAGCTGCTAACCGAAAGATTCAGTGGTTCAAACCCACCCAGCGATTTTGTGGGAGAAAGACCTGGAGATCTGCTTCCATAAAGATTACAGCCAAGAAAACCCTATGGGGCAGTTCTACTCTGTAACACATGGGGTCACCATGAGTTGGAGTCAACTCGATGGCAAAACAACAATACTCAGCAGCACCGCAGAAGAAAGGCCTGGCAGTCTGCTCCCGTGAAGATTACAGCCAAGAAAACCCTATGGAGCAGTTCTATTCTGTCACATATGGGTGGTTTTTGTTTTTTGTTTTTTACACCTGCCACACCACTGGCTGCCATTGGAGTGGATTTCTGCAGGAGCTTTGAAAGACAGGATGGTCAGGAGGCGTGAACTCGACTCTTTCCAGCACTTAAAAGGGCACTGGGGAGTTGTTAATAAAAAGACAAGGAAGGAAAGGAGCTGCAGGTCAGAGAGACCCAGCCTTGGCTGAGCGGCCTTGGAAAAGCAACGTCAGTTCTTAGTTCCTTACTTTCCTCGTTTGTGAAATGGGGCTGATGCTGCCTTTGTCGTTGATGTGGGGATTCCATGAGATGTTTGTGGAGCACTTAACACAGACCCTGCTCATAATAAATGCCTGATGAGAGTGGAAACACAGCTGTCATGTGTCAGGTGCTCACTGAGTGCTTGGTGTAGTGCTAAGAGCTTTATATGCAATGTCTCCTCTACTGTCAGAAAGCTCTGAAGTCTCGTCCAGCATCCCCATGTTTTCCGTGAGGAAATCAAGTCCCAGAGAGGCTCTGTATATAACCTAGGATTGAACAGCTGACAAGTAGCTGAGCTGAGACTTGAGATAAGACTGCTGTACTGCCTCATAAATGTTTACTTTCTTCTCCTTCCCTCTGTGACTTTGCCAGTTTTTCCTAGATAAAAATTGGGTGCTTTTCAGTAGTCACTGGTTTGGTTAAGATTGTTTGAGTTCCGCATAATAGAAACCCAGCTCCAGCTACGTTGAGCAGAAAGGGGAATTTGCTCTGAGGATCCTGGGCTGTGTCACGGAACCCATGACAGGAGAGCTGTTGCTTTCCTAGAACAGCTGGGTTCTGGGGCTAGGATGTAGCAGACCCCTTGCTCCCCATCCTCTCTGTCTGTGCCTCTGCTTCATTCACCTTTCTGTTTCTCCTCCCACTGAGTGGGAGACACAGTCCCCATTAGCCTAGGGCCTGACACTCCCTGAGTTTCAAGTTTAAAAGATTCCAGAAAAGGGACTTACTGGCCCACCTGGGGTCAGGTGCTCACCCTTAGGCTAGTCAGCTGTGATCTGGGCCTGGGAACACACTGGAACTTGGCTTTTCCTGCCCTGCCGTGGGTGGGGAGTGGGAGGAAGATGTGTTTTCCAGAAGAAAGCTGGTGGGGGGCAGTGCTGGGCTCAGCAGCTCCCTGCAGTCACCAAAGTCTCAGTTTATCCTGAGTCATTCAGAGACGGCCCAATCAGAAAGGACTCATCTGGTTTATGTGTACCCAAGAAAAATCAAATCCTCTTGCCTTGAGTTGAGAGCCAAGTCCTGGCAAGACAGTCATTGTTGTGAGTGAGGAGAAGCAAGACCATGTGAGCTGGAGAGGTCAGGACAGGTTTTACAGAGAGGAGCTGTGTGAGACAGGTTCAGGGAGAGCATGGGGCAGGGTGAGGTTGGGAATAATCATCAGGAACAAGGCAGAATAAACGGAGCAGGAAGTTCTTCAGTGGGAGCTGATAGTGGCTGGGGACTTAAGAAGCTTTCATTAAGACTAAGGAGTTTGGTCTTTATTCCCTACGTGACAGGGAGCCACTGAAGGTTTCTGGTGAAGGGGCCAGTGTCATGGGGCCCGTTCTTCAGGATTGTTCATTTGGCAGTGGTGGCTAGGCTGCTTGGGGAGATCAGGTTACTCTGTGCTGCTGGATGTTTATAGAAACTAAATGGGCCCAGACTTCAGTTCTTTGAAAGGCTTTGATGAGGCTCAAGCAGGTGAAATTGCTGAGGACACTTCCATGTTTGCCCTCAGAGTTCCCCATTCTCCTCATCTGCCCTTTCTCCATTTAGGCAAATGTGAAATGTGGAGGCAGCACGGCCAACAGAGTGGCCGGGTGGAGAACTACTGCACTGAGAGAAAACTATTGCCAGAGTGCTCATGTGTAACCCAGGGATGGAGAGGGTGACAGAGAGCTGAACCCGCATGTTCCCTCCCCCAACCCACATCCAGCCCTCAGAGTGTCTTGGTAACTTATTCCTTCCCAAAGACTGAGTAAAGACCCCGATAACCAAAATGACCTTAAGATAGAAAGTGGAGTGGCTGAGTTCGAACCATTGACCTTTCAGTTAGCAGCCAAGCAGTTAAACACTGTGCCACAGGGCTCCTTAGGAAACAGTAAGCCCATTACGGAAATCCATTGCCGTCAAGTAAATTCCGACTCATAGCGAACCTATAGGACAGAGTAGAACTGCCCCATAGGGTTTCCAAGGAGCGCCTGGTGGATTTGAACTGCTGACCTTTTGGTTAGCAGCCATAGCTCTTAACTACTACACCACCAGGGTTTCCAAAAACAGTCGAAGGAAGTTTTAATCTTTTGGGATGGTTGCGGGGGCAGGGCAGGGGTGGGTGTGTTAATGGTGAAGACTTGGGTTTAGACATCAAATTAGCTTAGGTTTAAACCCCAGTTCCAACCCTCTTAAGCTGTGTGACCTCCGGCAGTCACTCAACCCCTCTGCATCTGTTTCACCTCCTTAAACGGGAACAGTACCAAGTCCTTGCCAGGATTATTAAAGGAGAAGATGGTGTATGACAGGGTTGAGCATTGTTCCTGACACAGCTGAAAATACTCAATAAAGTAGCAACTCTTCTTGTCCATCCTCCCTCTTGCTCTTATTATTCTTCAGTTTCTTTTAGCACTCGAAGTGCATTACTTAAATGGTTTCCCAATACATGGAGACCCTGATGGCAGTGGAGGTGGAAAAGGCAGCATTTTATTCCCGAAGTGATGGATAGTCCCTTTGTGAATGGATGTCCGATTCTCTTGAGTCTTAGTGAAAACAAAGTGCTAGTGATTGGAGTAAAACCAGTGGGTTGCTGTTTTCCACTTTTAATAACAAATATCCAAACAGTGAATTTGAAGAACTTAAGAAGGTTTTAATATCTTTGAGACCTGCACTGGGACAGAACTTTCAGCCATGACTTTTTGGAACCTTGAAGCAGGACCTTGTGAGAGCTTGAGTAAAGCTGCAGAGGGGTTTACAAGCCATGTAGGTAGGGAGGCTTGTCCTGCAGCATCCCATTCTCTTTTGAGCTTTCAGTCACAGGTGTGTATTTCCTGGGGCTACCTAAGTGCCCCAGGGCTTAGGCCAAGCCCAGCTTCGCACTCTTGAGTGTGAGAGTCCCACCTGAGAGGGATGGTGGGACTGAAGTCCTTGGGTGTGATTTGCTGTGAGGAAGGGGAGAAGGCAGCTGGCTGTACCAGGGTCTCGGACAGCTGCACCACTTCACAGGCATTGATCTCATCAGGCTTCCTCCAGTCAGCGAAAAAAGGACATGTTTGTCCATACTTGAGCAGAAGGCACTGTGACTACAGCTCATTGGCATGATATCTTTGGTAGCACCTATGCACCTGTTTGGGACACTTACCTGTATCATACCTTTCTAAGGCGTGTTGTTTGGGTCCTCTTATTTCAGTGATTCTCGACTGGGGGTGATTTTGCCCCCCAGGGAATGTTTGGCAATGCCTGGAGATATTTTTGGTCTCCAGACAAAAATGTCAAGGGGTGGGAGGGTTGTCACTGGCATGTACTAGGAACGGCCAGGGATGCTGCTCAATCCTACAGGCACGGGGCAGCCCCACCACAAAGAATGATCCAGCCCTAAATATCACTCATGCTGAGGTGGAGAAACCTCTCGTATCATGAAGTACAAGTTTTCTCTCCCTAAGAAGACTTGAAATGTCTCTTCTTCCTCCCTCATTCTCTTCTCTGTCCCATTGCGCTCCAGCATAATGGAGGGTTCATGGTAGCCTTTGTGGTATATACTGTTAAAGTGAATGGTGAGGTTAACAATCTAATACTGCCTACCCAGCTAAGAAACAGTGTTAAAGCACATTCATGTTTCCATGTGAGAACTGGAAAGAGCCTGGGCTTTGAAGCCTTCCAGCCTAGGTGCAAATGATAGTTCTTCTACCCAAGTAATAGCTGGGTAACTTTGGGCTTGTTAATGTTGCTTTGTCTCCATTTGTCCATTTCCCCCTCTGTAAAGGTAAATGTGAGAATTAAAAATACAGTGTATGTCAAGTTCTTGACATGTGAGTACTCGACAAATACCTATTTCCTCTCCTCTGTAAATGTACTCTTAGCAAGCAAATGGAAGCCCTTTTTAAAAGGTGAGCTGAGGTGGGTTTCTGGTTGGGGAGGAAGTTTGGAAGGTTCTTCAGATTTATTTTAAGGAGTGCTTGGGTAAATACCTTCCATATTTGGTTAAAAAGGAAAGCAAGAAAGGAACTTCGTAAAATAAATCAGATCAGGAGGAAAAGATTGGCATGATATGACAGGAAAAACTTAGGGAATACTGCTTTTCTCCTGAGGGCACAGATGTGATTTGAAATTTCCAAGCTTTTAGTTTGATGCTTTTCTTCTACACCTAAATCTTCCGGGAACCTTTTGGTTAAAAGGCTATGTTAAGCCCAATGCTTTTTTAAAAAAGTAGATCAGAGACTTTTTCAGCCAAAAAAGGCTAACTGAAACCATTATTTGAAATCCATTGGGAGGCTTAGGGGAGTTTTGAAGATAGAATGAATAGAACAAATAGTGTGTCTGCCAGCCTGAGGACACAGGCAGCTGGCCGCCTCCTGGGACTGGGGAAAGCCTGGCCCGTGACATACCTCCCTGCCACTGTCCCTACCAACTGAACCAGGCTCTCAATGGAAACAAGGATCACAAATGAGGCTGTCATGGGAAACTAGAGATGGTATGACAGGCCAGCAGAAAAGCGCATCATAAATAGCTAATGTCCTTGCCTACTCTTTTTTTTTTTATCAACATTTAAAAAAATAATTTATTTTTGTTATTGTTGTTGAAAATACACACAGCAGAACACACACCAATCCAACCACTTCTACATGTACAATTCAGTGACATTGGTTACATTCTTCAAGGTGTGCAACCATTTTCACCCTCCTTTTCCAAGTTGTTCTTCCCTCATTAACATAACCTCACGGCCCCCCTAAGCTTCCTATCTAGTCTTTGGAGTTGCCGTTGTCAGTATGATCTCATATAGATAGTTCTTTAAAAGATACAGCGCTCAAGACCCTTGTCAGCTTTTGGTAAGCTGTTTTAAAACATACTTAATATGTAAAGTAGCAGTCCTGGGGAGGTTGACCAGAAACATAGATTCACAGGTCCAGAAGCGGGAGGAATGGAAACACCTAAGAGCTTGTGGTCTGCTAGCCTGGATCACAAGACATTCTCAGACTCCAGATAAATGCAGTTTCTTCTCTTTTTCTGCCTTTTGTGTTGGTTTCCTTTCCAAAAAGCACTATATATTATTTGATAAAAGGTACAGGGGAACATTCTGCTTTGTTAGTCTTGTTTTCTAAATCAAATGTTGGGCTATGTGATCTAACGTGTTGTGTGCTGTGTCTTAATTTTGAGGCAGTGTGAACTTTTAACTTCGGAATCGTTTTTGTAGGTTATACAAGTAATAAGAGAGTTTCTACACATCCCAGTTGCCCTAAGCATTGTTGAATAAAATGGAATTCTAGGCAGCCTAGAAAACGTGGGCTGTTTCTTGTGATGTATGGTGGTACTTGGCCTTTACTATCACACATTAACCTGTAGATACAGATGTTCACCAATGTATCAGTGCTTAAATGTGCCTCAGAGAAAAGAATGTGGAACATACAAGGAACGTTTATTACCTTAGCTTGATTTTTAGAAATCGAATTTTAAAGTTTTTAGCTTACAAAAGCTTTCTTTTTTATCTATTTATAAACATGGTAGATTGATTTTTATATCAGTTATTTTATTAGTGTTTTTCTTTTGTAAAAAAGTTTCAGTTGGTAGAATCTTTTATAACCCCTTATGTTAATGGTATACCCAGAATTTATAGCATTGCCTTATTTTACTTTTTTTTTTGTAACTGTGAGAAATTTTCTGGTCCTTAGTTTTATTTTTAGTGTGTAAACATTATAACAATTTTTTTGCCATCACTGTTGTATCCCCAGTGCCCAGAACTGTGCCTAGCGCATATAGCAAGTACTCAGTAAGTGGTCATTGCATAAAACAATTCATTATGGAGATTTCAAAAACAGAAGCGGGGTGGGGGTGGGGCTTTAATTCTACTTGCTTAACACAATCAATTTGGTTTATTCCCTTTGAATCTTCTTCCTTGAGCCTGCTTTTTAATGTAATTATCATGAAGGGATAATGCCTATTCTGCCTTTTTTAAATTTAATAATATATGCTAGTCATTTTACCGTTTTGCTATTATTTTCATAACCTATAATTTTAATGGCTGCATAACATGACAAGAGAGCTGACCATTTTCCCAGGGTTCCCAAATTAGATTGCTTCTGTTTTATTTTTAAAACCCTTACAAGTAAGCCAAACTGAAAAACCTTTCTTTGTGTAAGATAGGTTTGGATTGTTTTTTAATTACTAGTTCCCTAGGGTCATATTCATGAGGAGATTATAGATCAAAGAATATGAATGATTTTTTATGACTCTTGACGTAAACCGTTGCAAATTGCTTTTCAGTAGAGTTCTCTCAGTTTACCCTGCCTTTAGTGAAGTAAGATTGAACCATTTTTCACAGAAATAATGCTAGCATTGCCTATTATCATTAACACATTTCTTTTGCTAATTTTAAAGGAAAAAATAGTACTTCATTGTTGTCATGTGTATTTCTTTGATTATTCGAAAATATTAAACTCCAAGCATTTTTTGTATACTAACCAAATTTCGTTTGTTTGCAAATTGTCTATTCTGGTCCCTTGCTCATTTGTCTATTAAAAACAAAAAACAAAAAACTATTTGCTGTCATGTTGATTCCAACTGATGGCGACCTCTTGTGTATGAGAGTAGAACTGTGCCCCACAGGGTTTTCATTGGCCAATTTTTCAGAAGTAGATCGTCAGGCCTTTTTTCCAAGGCACCTCTAGGTGGACTTAAACCTTCAACTTTTCAGTTAGCAGAGCACTTAACCAGTTTGTGCCATCCAGGGGCTCCCATTTGTTTATGGGTGAGTTTTAATGTAGATTTTTTTTATGGTAATATCCTTTGGAGTATTTTTTGAATGGCCCTTTTATTCACTTATATTTTGTTTATTTAGCTTTCTTGATGAGCAGAAGTTTTAAATTTTTACAGAGACATCATTTGTTCATGATTTTGTCTGTTTCTAAGCTTAATTTTTCTACCTTCCCATAAACTTAAGTCATTTTTGCCTTTTCTACTTTTTCTATGATTGCTGTCTTTTTTAAAATAATTTGTTGTTGTTGAGAATATACACAGCAGAACATACACCAATTCAACAATTTCTAGGTGTACAATTCAGTGACATAGATTACATTCTTTCGGTTGTGCAACCATTCTCACCCTGCTTTTCTGAGTTGTTCCTCCCTCATTAACATAAACTCACTGCCTACTAAGTTTCCTGTCTAATCTTTTGAGTTGCTGCTGTCAATTTGATCCCATATAGATAGATGTTAAAAGAGCGTAATGCTCAAGGCAGATATTTTTTACTAATTAAGCTAAAACTATTGTTTGGTTTTAAAAAGAGTTCAGTGGATATTTTTGGTTTAAGGTTTAAAGATTATCTCAGGGCAATGGTTTCAGGGGTTAATCTATACCCTCCATGGCTCCAGAAAGTCTGGATTTCATAATTTGAAATTTTGTTCTGTGTTTTCCCCCTTTTGATCAGGATTCTTCTATAGAGTCTTTGATCAAAATGTTCAGTAATGGTAGCCAGACACCATCCAGATCTTCTGGTCTCATGGCAAAGGAGATGGGTTGTTCATGGAGGCAGTTAGCCACACGTTTCATATCCTCCTTCTGCTTCTGACTCTCCTTCTTCCTCTGTTGCTCAAGGCAAACAGAGACCAATTGTTGTGCCTTAGATGGCCGCTGGCAAGCATTTAAAACCCCAGGCACTGCAAAATGAGCTAGGAGGTAGAACAGAAGCACTAAACACATTATTAGGCTGATTAACTTGAATGTCCCATGAAACAATGGTCCTAAACCTCCAAATGATGTTTTTCTTTTAATATATTAAATCTTTCAATCCTTCAGAATTTATTTTGATGTGTAACATCAGGAGTGGCTAGTAGAGTTACCCCAACACCCTATAAGTCCTTTCTGGCATTTTATATACCTCTCTACTTTTAAAAAATAATATATTATTTTTCTATAGTAGGATCATACCCTGAGCTATCTACTGTCATATAAATTCTGTAACCCTTTCTGGGCCAACATCATACTGTTTTAATTTTTGTTGCTTTAGGACGTATTTGCAGAGCTAAGCAAAATGTGCTTGTGAACACATTTAGAAGAATTCATCTGTAAATCAGCAAAACTACTGCCTATTTGTGCTGTTCTTCTGACCAGCAAATCTTGGTTAATACTTATACTCCCCTACCCGGTACATCATATCCCTGCTCCAACTCTGAAAGCATTGGGAGTTGCTTTCAGAATCTGTGTTTATTATCATAATTGCCATATTCAGGTTTCACTCCACTCCAGCATATGGTTGCCCAAGACTGTTTCATCACCAAAACTTTTCTACCCATTTCTGTTCTGGAAAAATGTTTTTTTAGAGAGTTGGACTCTATACACAAATAGGACAGAAAGGACTGGTCAGCTTCTCATTCCCATGTGAAGGCTTTTTTTTTTTTTAATGTACAGTTCGGTGGTTTTTAGTATATTCACAGAGTTGTACATTCATCACCACAATTCTAGAACATTTTCATCACCCCGAAAAAAAATCCTATGCCCTTTAGCAGTCACGTCTTTCTTCTCCTCAAACCCTGCCCCCTCATCCCTTGTTGTTAGGTGCCATCGAGTCAGTTCTGACTCATAGTGACCCGGTGTATGACGGAATGAAACACTGCCTGGTCCTGCGCCATCCTCACAGTCATTGTTATACTTGAGCCCATTGTTGCAGCCACTGTGTCAATCCATCTTGTTGAGGGTCTTCCTCTTTTTTGCTGACCCTCTACTTTACCAAGCATGATGTCCTTCTCCAGGAACTGGTTGGTCCCTCCTAATAACATGTCTAGAGTATGTGAGATGATGTTTCACCATCGTTGCATCTAAGCATTCTGGCCGTACTTTTTCCAAGACAGATTTGTTCATTCTTCTAAATGGAACCATACAATATGTGGTTTTTTTGACTGGCTTCTTTCCCTTAGCATAATGTTTTCATGGTTTTACAGTGTTGTAGCATGTGTCAGTACTTCATTTTTTTTTATTGCCAAATAATATTCTTTTGTATGGATATGATATATTTTGTTAATCAGTTGATAGACATTTGGGTTGTTTCTATTCTTTGTCTATTGTGAATAATACTGCCATGAATATTCGTGTATACATTTTTGTATGAATATGTTTTCATTTCTCTTGGGTATATACTTAGGAGTGGAATTGTTGGGTTGTTATGTCAACTCTTATGTTTATCCTTTTGAGGAATTGCCAGGCTGTTTTCCATAGTGCTGCATGCACCATTTTACATTCTCACCAGCAGTGTGTGAGGGCTCCGACTTCTCCACATAACTTGCCAACACTTGTTATTATCTGTCTTCTTGATTATAACCATCCTAGTGGATGTGAAGTGGTATCTCACGGTGGTTTTGATTTGCATTTCCGTAATGATTAATGATGGTGAACAACTTTTCACGTGACGTTGGTCTTTTGCGTATCTTCTTTGGAGAAATGCAAATCCTTTGCCCATTTAAAAAATTGGGTTATTTGTCTCTTTTTTATTGAGTTTTAAGAGTTCATTATATATTCTAGATAAAAGTCCCTTGCCAGATACATGGTTTGCAAATATTTTCTCCCTGTTCTTTGCATTGTCTTTTCACTTTCTTGATGGTGCCCTTTGAAGCACAAAAGTGTTTAATTTTGATGAAGTCCATTTTATCTAATTTTTCTTTTGTTGTTTGTGCTTTTGGTGTCATATCTAAGAAACCGTTAGAAGACTCATTCTTTCACTGAGGCCTGCTAGTTGTCTTTACTGTGGTATTTTACAGAGCCATATATTTAAGGCCCTCCTGGGGTTCCTATTAAAGAATTCATTCTCTCTTTCCCTCCAGAAGCTTTTAAGCTAACCCTTATAATAATAATAAAAAACAAAAAACAAAAAAAAACTTTGCCGTTGAGTTGATTCCGACTCATAGCAACCCTATAGGACAGAGTAGAACTCTGTTTCCAAGGAGCGCCTGGTGGATTCAAACTGCCTGCCTTTTGATTAGCAGCCATAGCTCTTAACCACTATGCCACCAGGGTTTCCTTTAAGATAACAGAGGGAGTAAAGGTGAGTTAAGTAGAGAGCCAGGAAGCTTTGGTGTCTTCATCGCTGGTCTCTGTCCTGACCCACCTTCTCATCTCCCTGGATTTCACCTGGGGCACCTGAGCCACACTGCTCTGCGCATGTCCTCCAGAGGGAGGATGGTAGATCTTCAGGCATGCCAGTGGATTCCTTCAGTTCCAACTCAGTAGCTGAATGGATAGGTTAAAAATATGGAAAGATGGGAGAGCTACTGTCTAGCCTCCTCCCTTTTTTTGGCTAATGATGATTCGGAAAGAGACCGGCCTGCCACTTTCTTAGAATCCCAGCAAGTGCCTGTGAATGCATATGCTCCTGCTCACCAGCTGTAGCGACCTGCTTTCCGATGGGCTTAAGGTTATATTCTGTGAGGTCTAAGTGAGGGAAGACAAGATAGTCTATTAAAATAAAGGCACTTGCGTAACAATGCTGCAGGAAGGACGTGGGCGAGTGACAGCTGCCAGTCAGCCTCCCACCTCGCTGTGCTTTTAGTGCCTTTGAAAAGTTAACAGCTTGAGGGTTCCATTTTAGAATATTCAGGATCTGAAAAATGTTACCAAAATAATTTTTTCTTCAAAGGTTTGCTGTTGAGCACCAGACTGAAAATAATTCGCCTAGGCGATGATGGCTAGGAGCTGTGGTGGTGCAAACAGTTAAGCACTCGGCTGCTAACCAAAAGGTTGGCAGTTTGAACCCACCCAGCAGCTCCGTGAGAGAAAGACCTGGTGATCTGCTGCCGTAAAGATCACAGCCAAGAAAACTCTGGGGCAGTTCTCCTCTGTCACATGGGGTCATTATGAGCCAGAACCAACTCATGGCACCCAGCAACAACAACAGTTGATGGCCAGGACCTTGTCCTGGCGGTGGGGGGGCAGTTAGGTGTTTTTGGAGGTGGAAGCATTAACTGAGATTCCCTGCTCCTAAGAACAGCACCAGCCGGCAGTGCAGGACCTTCTGTTTAGTTCTACCCATAAACCACAGCCTGCCTGGAAGGTCTGACTTCAGGCCACTTGTCCTTGGCAAGTTGTGCTTCAGAAATCACTTGGCAGAAACCAGAGCTGGTGGATAGGCTCACGTGGCCAGGGGAGACTTGGGCAGTGGCTTCCCACTTACTAGACCTGGGACTCTTCTCCCAAGGTCTTTTTTATAGATGCACTGAGGAAAAAAAAAAAAAAAAAAAAAAAATATATATATATATATATTGCAGTTTTCTTCTAGGTCATTTCTGTCATCTGAAATTCATCTAAAACACCACAAATTCTGTTGTTTTAGCACCCCATTTTTCCTGTCATATGGTCTTCAGTCCCTCTATTGATATTACAGTGCAGTTGGCTTTAGTATCATGATTGTGTAAAAAAAAGAAAAATGCAGTTGGCTACCACATGAAATTTTTGCTTAGCATGGAAATCAGCTCTTCCCTAAAGGTCAAAATAGAATCGATTTGTTTTGCAAAAGGATTGCTTGTAGAATTACTTTCAACTCTCCACACCGCCTGCAATGCCACTGTGTTCCCCCAGCCCCCCGTGACAAAACAGACAAACCCAGCATGTACCCATTTCTTGAGGCTGGCTGTGTTATATAAGCAGGCTGCAGCTTCTGCTGCCATTCTTACTGCCCCCACCCTCCTGATCTCTCTCTGCTATTGTCATCTTTGCTTAGTTTGGGCTCTTTCCTGTGTATAAGAGAAAATAGGAAAATTGCCTGTTTTAGGCAATCCAGGTGTGTTTCAGAGATTTAGAGTTAAGAAGTCAAGTAAATATTTTGGCAGCCCAACAAAGGTAAGAAAGGGAGAATGCACCTAATGGGCTTCTCGAATTACAGGTCTGTCCAAACACTGCCTTCTTCCAGAGACACTTGGCCAGGGCACAGCCAGACTGAGGAGGGGGCTCTGTTCTCACCCCACTCCAGGGAAAAGATCCTCATTAGAAAGTAGGGGAATCTTTCCTCCTTAAACAGACTCTAATCACATTGCTTCCTCTTACTGGCTGAAAAAAAAATTCCAGATTACTCTTTCTCCCCTTTTAAACTAGAGCCCTGAAGAAACTGGGCACAATATCTTAGAAAAGAGACTTTTCCATGTAACAGCAGCCAGCTGAAGGTTTGGGAGTGAAGGGCGGTGAAAGAGAACGGGAAGCAGCTCGTTGCGGGGCCGCTAGTCTTTCAGGCTCAGGATCTAGCTTCAAAGTGCACCCCAAAAAGGCCAAGCTAGGTGTGTCTTCTCTATCACAGAACAGAGACATCCCAGAAGGTGCTCTGACCTGCCAGTAGCCTGTCTACTTTGAAGCTGGGCTGTGTGTTTTTTTCTCACAGAAAGGCAAACATAAAAGCTGCTTCTCCTTGTCGCCCTCCCCAGTGCCTCCCTGGGATCACCTAGGAAGGGCCTTGTCCGGAGCAATGCGGCCACTGGCGGGAGGAGGAGGCGGCGACCCCTTTGATCACCGCCCGCAGTTCCAGGCTCCCGCCTGCAGGCCAGCCAAAGGCCCGGCTTTACTGATCTGATGAGGTGCTGAATAGGACCCGAGGGGCAGTGACAGAGCAAGAAGAAAGCCTGGGGAATAAAAAGGAAACCCCAGGAACCTGCTCGGCTGCATTGGCCGGATTTTCCTACCAGGGAGCCACTCAGTTCCTGCCAGCCTAGAGCTGCCGGCCCCTCACCCCAGCCCCTCCTGTCTTCTCTTTTCAGCCACCGTGTGTGTTTGGTGTTTGAATCACGACTGCTCCCCCTGGTTCTCAGGCTGGGAACCCACTGCGCCTGTTTCCATGGTCACTGGGAAGCTCTTGGCGCCATGTGCTTCAAAGGGAACCTTTCCCCTCCTCGCAGCACCCTGCTTGCCTGAAGGGATGCAGAATGATGGCTCCTCCCAGCCTCCGACCCTCTCTGGCCAGGAGGAAAGCCCCGCCTTTGCTGAGGACATTGTGGAACGTCCCAGACATACCCACAGGAGGGTGTGCGAGTAGGTGCACACACTTGTAGCACATGGATTCTCACGTGCCCCCTTATAGAGGTTTATGCAACTGTCCCAGCCCTCTGTTTAGTAGACTTTTGGAAACTGAAGAAAGGAGCAAAGCATCAGCCCCTTCTAGGAAAGGACTTGGCTTCATTTTGGATAGGGGAGAAAAAGAACCAGGAGGGCTTGGACTGGGGAAGGTAGTGGGAACTCGAGGCCATTCGGGACTCTCAACTAGAGCTGTGTCTTTCGGGCCAGCAGAGAATGAATGGGCTGCACTGGCTTTTGTGCTGTGATGGGCTTAGTGGGGAAATGGCCCTGGCTTTGTGTCCCCAGAGTTGAGTTTGGGTGGCGGTGCTTTCTGGCCCCTCTGGGGCCACAGATGTGGAGCAGTCACCCAGGGGGGTTTGGAGTTTGTTTTTGATTGTTCGTTGAGTAATGCAGGGGAATGAAGTCTATCATATCTGACCCCAGAGAGAAAGGGTCAGTGGTTTAATCCTCTTGGAACACTGCTACATGATGACAGTGGAATTAAAAGGTGAGATGACAATGGAATTAGAAGGTGAATATCCTCTGGAGAGCTTATGTTTTGGATGCAAAGCCTACCTCCCTAGCTTGGAGCTAAGAATGTTCATTTCTGCCTTGGGCTTACTGTACTACAGAGAGGGTATCCCGTGTATGGGAAATGGGGTGATTGAGGGTCTTATGATTTGAATTGGCTGTTTTAACCTAATGTGTCCTTTCCATATCATTGGTGGCTCTTTGCAGAAGACGCCCCCAGCGGTCCTGGCACATGGCTTAGTCTCCTGTGTGGGTAGTGATGGGGATTCTGGGGGCAGTTTCAGATGTGCCTTTTATATTGCTGGAAGAAAATTTGCCCTGGTGGTGTTAACTACTTGTAACTCATCCTTGTAACTCATCCTTCTTGAAAATATTTGCTAAAATTTCAGACTCGAAGCTTATATAGGTTTGTTACACCAACATAGTATTCTGTTTGATCCACTGGCCACATGTGGATTTTGGGAATGTCTCAGTCCAGAATCTCCAGCATTCTCAAAGGTGCGTTTTGGTTGGAACGTGCATACAGAGACTGAAAAGGTAGCACACTTGGCATGCCAGTGAAAAGTAAAGTGAAGGGTGATGCTGGCTACCATAATAATCAGTGTCATGATTACATTCCTACTGTGTGCCAGATGTTTTCACACATTATCCAAAATCCTTGTGATACTCCAGGAGGGTAATGGTATTAGATTTGTTCTGTTGATGCAGGATTTAGGGTACAGGGTGACCCGAGTACTGTGTATGTAGTCCTACGGCTGATCATGGCAGAGGTGGGTGAGTGCCCTGGACCTCCCCACTGTCCCATCCCCACTGGCCTCTTCAAATGAGCTGTGATGGGCCTGAGGGCCTCTAGTATGGGGGGACTGGCTGGTGTCAGATTACTTTGAACATTCTAGGAGGAAAAGTTTGATTAAATTCAGGTATCTAATTTCTTAGTTAGGAGTCCCAGGTTGCGCAAACGGTTAAGCCCTCTACTACTAGCCAGAGGTTGGCAGTTTTAACCCACCCAGAGACACCTCGGAAGATAGGCCTAGCAAAAACCTATGGACCCCTCTACTCTACACACATGGGGTCGTCATGAGTCAGAATTGACTCAACGGCAACTAACAACAAGAAGTTTCTTAGGTGCTTGAGATACCAATAAGTGAATAAGAGGTCCCACTGAAATCATCTTATTTAAAATTCCTAGTTTCTCTCATGTAGCTTTTAATTTGCAATCAGTCTTTTCCTTTTGTAATATTTTAATCATATCTCCTCTTTTTTCTTTTTCTCAGTTTCCCCTCCATAGAAACTCTATTTGTTTTGTTCTTACAAAACTTACCTGAAATGGTACCTCTCTTATACGTAACACAAGGAGCTCGTTGGTACGCTCAGACAATGAGGAAGGGAGTAACAAAATGGCATATTTTCTGTTTCAAAAATGCCAGCATACTTATGTCCCATTACTAGTGGGAGTTGAAGACCTGAATTATTCGGGTCTCAGCTGGGGCACCATGGTCACATGTTTCAGAGCTCTAGTCTGTGGCCAGGGAGTCTTCTGGGGTTGAGTTCACTGGTCACCCTGTGTGGTGGCAGTGGCTTCGCTTATTCTGTGTTCTGAGCTTACTCTCCCAAGATTCTTTATCTAACTTGACAAGGAGAAATTAATGGTGGCATGATTTACTTTGACTCTTTTTTGTTTCAGGCAGAGACTAGAAAAGAGGAGTTTGGAGTTCTGGTTCACTTGAACCTTTTGGGTTTTATGTATTCTCTTTCTCCTCCAATGTCAAGCTTGTCTGACATAGCATCTTCAATACTGAATGAGCATCATTTTCTTTCTGTACCTTCTCTGGACAGAACTTAATGAGGACAGGCATGAATGGCCTGAGTCTGGGGTCAGATCTGTGCAGGTCAAGAGTGCACTGGTGATTGCCCTTGACTTGAACTTAGTGGTTCTTCAGAAGAAGGTTATTGATTTTCATCCAGTTAATACCAACAGCAGTCCTTGTTGGCAGCTTTAATGGAAGGGTTAGAGAAGTTGGACATTTCTCAATACTCATCCAGTTCAGTTCTATTGTTTGTCCAAATTCTATGGCTGAATAGTCTAGGTAGCAAATTAATCTTCTTTGTTAACCAAGAAGCTTTATCCAGTTATTGGGTTAGAGTTAGTAATTTAAGATATGGATGTATAAAGTGTGTTAAGTTTTACCTGATGTCTTAGAACTACTGGTTGCCATTGAGTCAGTTTCATCTCATGACGACCCCATGTGTGTCAGAGTAGAAATGTGTGCTCTGTCAGGTTTCACTGGCTGATTTTTTTGGAATTAGATCACCAGGCCTTTCTCTGGGTGGACTCAAATCACCAGCCTCTCAGTTAGCAGCCAACCACTTTAATCATTTGTACCACCCATGGATACTATCTTAGAACTAGAACTATCCACTCCTTTGGCCTGGTTGCCCTGATTCCTTGATGTTTAGTAAGCGACTTTGGAGTACCGACAGTGCTCAGCCACCCTGTAGGCACTGGAACACGGGGGGCCATCGTGAGGCAGTCAGAATGGGGCTCCTTCAGGTCTTGACTTAGAGATCACTTTTTCCTGGGAGTCTTCCTGGACCAGTAGTGTGTTAGTAGGGAAGGCTTCACAGAAGAGATGAAACTCAGCTTTTAAGAATGGATGGGTTTGGGGTGAGGGAGGGAGAGAAGGAAATTCCAAGAGTGGAACCGAGCAGGAGCAGAAATACTGCATAGCGTGTCCCAGGACCAGACAGAGTGTCAGTGGGTTTGATGGTTTTAGCGTGCAGGAGAACATCCCTTGATAAGGAAGGCATTTCCAGGGCGTGCATCAAGAGACAGGCAGAAGAAGAGTGAGCAGTGGAGGGGAGGGAAGATGTTCTCCCAGCAGAGGGAACGGTATGTGCTTAGGCCTAGAAACAGATTGCCAGTTTAGACATTTCTGTGATGTTGCTGCATATTGCTGTTCTACAGCAATTTAAGTAAATGAAAGGATTTAAAATTTTTAACATATTAGAGACCCTAAAACTTAAAATCCAAGAGAATTTTTGCATGAATGAACTGAAGTGGTGCTTGATAGAACTTGCCCAGTCAACATAATACACAAACAGGGCTTCAATTTCCCCGTCCTATGGCACTATTTTACCCTGAACGTTCTTCTCCCTTCCTTGTGCTTACTCCTTAATTCATCTTCACCTTACATTTTTTTACATGTAGAAGATTACACAAACATGCCTCATTACTCCACCTTGGTTTGTAATTTACAGTCATCCTGAGAATTCCAGAAAGGAAGAGAATTCTTCATTCCCCGGGCAGGCTCTCTTGAGTTGTTAGAAGATGTATGGATACAAAGAATGATAAGAAACAGCACAGGAGGTACTCCAGGTCCACGCAGGGGGCCAACAAGCTGGCTACACTGTTCTGTGGTCAGCTTCTTGCAAATGAGACGCTGCTGTCTGCGTCTATGGCTGGCTGCCACCAGCCCCACGGTATGAATGGCAAGGAAGTGAAGGCCGGCGGCTGGCCGGACGCCAGGATGCAGGCTCTGCTGGCGGAGAACCAAGGCGGAGGAGGAAAAACACACTTGTGTATGAGAGAAATAATGCTAGTTCCAAAACCTGTAATTCCCAAGATTAAAAAAATTATTTATTTATTTTTTAAAAAATTTTTCAACCAAACTGTGCTTTTGTCTTTGGGTTCTGAATGGGAGATTGTTCATACAGCTAAGCTGGCTGTAGAAGCCAGGCCAGTTAAAACAATATGCAGGCAGCTCTCCTCCAAGTAACTAGAAACTGTTGGCTCAAAGGAGCCTGAACTGAGGAACCAACCTGCTGGGAGACGTTTTCCAAGGAACTCTAAGCAAAGCCTGAATGTAAATCCTCCTGCTGGGGAATGGCACTTTGGCAAATGAAGACCCTAATTAGAGATGGAAGGGTTTCTATTTTGTTTTTCTTTAATCCTTACCCTGGGGCCTTTGCAGGGCCGCCATGCCTCTGCTTGTGTGCAAAGAAATTTCCAGCTTCTCTTTGTAACAAGATCCTCTTTGGGGAAAGAAGCAACAAGCCGATGATGTGGGCCCACCACAGCTGGGGGACCCTCCAACCAGCCTAATCCAAAACAAGGAGCTGGGTCTGGGATGGAGCGGGTGGGTCACCTGGCACGGCCGATCATTTGAAGTTGGTGGCCAAGTTGGATCCCACACTGCCCCACCCCAGCCCCCAAGACACTCAAATCCATGCTTAGACTACAAGTGAAGTTTCTCAACTTCCAAAGGAGAACAGAAGTGTGAACAAAATGCAAAGCAGTACGGGAGAAGGCAGCTCTGAGGCACCAAGGCCAAGGTCAAATTGAAATGGGAGGTGGAGTCCTCTTATCTCATCAGCTTTCCACATGATTCTTTGGTTGTTTGATCTAGGCTGTGAAGCAGAGGTGCTGTGCTCTCTTTCAAACTGATCACCTCTTAGTTCTCGAAATATTGAAGCATCAACTGTGTGGAGAACCTGCACACAAAAGTGTTGTTCTGTTTTGTTGTGGGCACACCATCAACTAGACCAGTCACTCATTGGAATTTTTCTTTGGCCTTGGAATGGCAAATGAGCAGAGCTTTCTGGGCCCAAAGTATTGGACTGTTGGTAATTACGGAATCAATTTTAGATAATCAGTTATGGAATCAGTTGTAGACAACCAAAGCAAAACATAGTGAGATACCTTTTCAGCCTTCCAGGGCAGTTTTTCTCCTTTAGAGGCGTCATCCTTCATGTTGCTAAGTATAGGAAGGGGGCATGAGAATTTTGTGTGTCTGAGTATTTTTATGTACTCTAACTGGCTGTTAACTATTTATTGTTAAATTGCTTGGTACAGGATGTTTATGCTTAAATGACTTAAATTATGCAAGGGGAAATTATACATTTTCGAATCAGATATGGGAAGGACGCATCTACTGACCTGCTGCTCCGTGCTGAGCCTGTCCAGTCAGAATCTTCTTTAATATTCACAACAGCTCCATGATACATGTGATACAGTTCTTTACAGATGAATACACTGAGACTTGGGGAAGGGACTCATCTAAAGCTACCAGACCTCCTGCTCTTCTCTGCCCCCTCAGTTCCTCTTCACACATCAGTTTTGTCCTTTGAATTAAAAGTTGAGCCTACAGATGGTGGTTGTTCCAGCTCTGCACGTTACAGGACCGACTGACCAATTCCTGCCTAACTGCCTCCCCGTTGTTGAGAAGCCCAGTGTTGCCGAAGAGCCACCTATTCCTGGCTGCCACATGCCAGACGGATGTGCCCACTGCATCCATTTCCCAGAAGTCCTCAGCTCGCCCAGATTGTCTAAAGTTAGGTTTCAGGGAATCCTAAGATGTTTCCTTTTCAGCTCTGTGCTTGTGGTTATGCCGCTTCGGCTTGCTGGAGAAAAGTGGCCCAATCTGTTTGCTGCCTGGCAAAAGGATGACAATGAAGCACATCCCTCCAGTGCTAGTAGACTGTCCCTGTTCCAATTGCTCGGTCTTGGTTTAATTTCCAGTGTGGCTTGTGACTTTTTAAAGTGATTGGGAAACAAGACTAAAATGAAAACTGAGGTTTTTGATGCCACCTTGATCTCTTTAAAAAGATAAAACCCCACCATTCTGTCCTTGATTTTATTCTGTCGCTATTTGGGATGTTTGGTGCTTAAATGGCAAGATGTGATGGCAACTTTTACATCTTGTTACTGAGAATGTTTGCTGAGTTACACATTTAGCTAGTTTAAAGCTGTATCAAACTGAAACAGGTGAGAGGGGAGGGACCCCAGTTAGTTTACACATCATCTTGCGTTTGTACCTAAAGAACATCTTAGATTATCGCCTGCTAAACTTGTGATGACAGTGGCTTTGGAAGGGGACCCAGATGTTAAGAACGGAATTCTGTCACAGATTTTTAAATGGCCTATGGAGCCCTGGTGGCGCAGTGATTAAGAGCTTGGCTGCTAACCAAGCGGTCCACAGTTCAAATGCACCAGCTGCTCCTTGGAAACCCTATGGGGCAGTTCTACTCTGTCCTATAGGGTCGCTATGAGTCAGAATCAACTCGATGGCAGTGGGTTTGGATTTTGAATGTAGGCCATAAGTATGATTAAATAGAGTGAAAGGAATAATACCGAATTTATGGCAGTACTGCTTTTACTGCATTAGCATGAGGAACTGGAGGTGAGGTGGGCCTAATATAAGCAGCTGTGAGCACCACAGAATATTGGTGGTGGCCCTTCCTGGGACAGCTTAGCACTGCTGAGAATGTTAATAATGCTTTAATGCTCTGAATAAAAAAATCTTTGTACAGAAGTTTTAATATAGTTCCCAATATATCTTTCTATATATCTTTCCCTTGTATTTTTTCTTCTGCCCTGGTCATTTCTGTTGCCATCACATGGCCATCCTGAGTACTGCTGTGACAGCAGTTGGGATCCTAGCCAAAATCTTACCCCCAGGAAGAGCTGAGAAAGGTCATTTTAATTATCACAATAAGCGTTCTTACTTTTCAGTTGTGTCTCCCTCTTTTTAATTGCCTTTGTGTTTGTTTGTTTGAGCAAGGTAATTAATGGTGGTGACATCATTGAAGTCCTTCCGTCATCTGAAGTCTTGCATGTTTGTGAATGCACTGCTTATGCACTGTAGTTCACCTGGCAGCAGCAGCCCCCTGGCCTGCTGACATTGTAAGGCAGGCTTGGGAGATGCTCTTCCTGATGTCTGTGGGCTCCCTGGACCGTGGGTGGGTCAGCAGCAGCAGCATCTGCACGGAAGCCAGGATGGGGATGAGAATGTGCAGCCCATTTTACTGAAACTCCCTCATTTGTTGGGAGGCAAAGATGCCCAGTTCCCTAGCTGCGTTCTGGCGGCCTGGAGGAAATACACTGGACCCTCAGCAGCCCCCTTTTGTAGCTCAGTGTAGAAGAACAGATCCTGTCTCTGGAATTCATTCACATGTTTACTAAGTGCCTCCTATGTCCCTGGCAGTGTGCTAGACACCGCTAATACAATGGTGATTCAAATAGACAGGAAAGGGGACACAGAGACAGCTAGCAGGTAAACACATACATAGCAGGGCAGCTGTATATGGTGATGCACTGCGGGACCAGTAGCCAGGGGCTGGGAAAGGAATGGAATACCTCTGTGTTGGTTGCCACATGAGCTGAGGGCTCAGAGTAGGGCTCCTGGAAGAGAAGAGGGGGGCATCCCTGCTCACCCCTCACCACTCAGAACTTCCTGCCTCCGTGCATCTAACAGCTCCGCACATCTGCTCTTTAGCTCGTCTGCCACGTGAGGTGCGCTCCCTGCTTGCTGTCATCCCTGTCATTTTCCAACCCATCAAACAGCACTTTGCTACCATATAAGTATTAGCATCTGCCTCCTGTCAGCTAAGTAATAAAATGAAGGCACTGAAGTCTTGCAGTGAGTTCACTGCTTATTTTAGGTATCTTGTTAAATATTAGCTACTTGACTATTTTGTGACAGTTGTTTTCAGACCCTCTGAAAGTTTCATAATATGCTGTGTGATATAAAAGAATATATATGCAAAACCTGTTATTATTTTATTAATCATTGCCTGACACTTACTGTTTGGGGTTGTTTTAATGCTTCATTGTAGCCTGAGAAGTCCAAGGTTTAATTCCCTTTGGGTTTTGTGTATTGCTTTGGGTTAAGCAGCACAGTGGTTAAGCACTCAGCTGCTAATTGAAACATTGGCAGTTCGAACCCACCAGCTGCTCTGCAGGAGAAAGATGTGACAGTCTGCTTCTGTAAAGATTTACAGCCTTGAAAACCCTGTAGGGTATTTCTGGTCCGTCCTACAGGGTCGCTATGAGTCGGAATTGACTCTACGGCAACAGGTTTGGGTTTTGGTTTGTTTTGGGTTAATATCCTTCCTTACCAACGTCTTTTCCCTCTGTCAGTGACTTGAAAGAAGGCAGGAAGCAAAGAAAAATAAAACCTATCAAAACTAAAACTGGCTTGACTGATGAGAGTTAGATCTCCTACTCCGAAGTAAATAATGTTGCAAGAGGTCAACTGATGATCACTAACCGATGGCTCTGGTACTGGCGAAGGTCGTCGCCACAGTTCAGCCAGAGCTGCCCAGTGTGTTGACACCCTGTTCTCATGAAAATCTAGAGGCCAGGCCAACCAAGTGTCCTCCCAGCCCATGAGTACATTTAGGAGGACGAAGTAGTAGTTGACCACTTTGAAGGAAGATGAGAGTGTAGGGAGAGGCTGTAATGGGTTAGAGAACTTGTTCTTTAGAAATAAGCGAATGAGAAAATAAGGCTTTGCTAGGGAAGGGAGTGGCAAGCACTAGGGAATAAAAGGTTATGCTAGACCTACTTCTTTGTTCTGCTAAGTCAAGTTGTTGCTGTTGTTGTTGTTAGGTGTTGTCAGGTCAATTTTTGACTCACAGCGACCCCATCTGACAGAGTAGAACTAACCCTACAGGGTTGTCTAGGCTGTAATCTTTACGGGAGCAGATCACCAGGTCTTTCTCTTGCAGAGCTGCTGGGTGGGTTCAAACTGCCAACCTTTCAGAAAGCCCAGCGCTTAATCATTGTGCCACCAGGGCTCCTTTTTCAAGTCTTGCTAGCACTGAGTAATTATAGTAGAGAAAACTTGAGTGCGGCCATCCTTTCACTTGTTCAGTAAAGGTAAATTTAAGGACTTAATGGGATTTGAGGTAGACTTTGAATTTAGTGGTTTTTATTGGGGATGGAAACAGAAGTGTATTTGTTCCATAATAATCTGAGTGACCTCTTGGTATTTAAGAGTGATTACTGATTAACCAGGGAGTTTCAAATAAGATGCTTTCATATTCTGATTTAAAGAAATTGCCCCAGCTCAGTGAGACCTGGCGGATGTTGGTGTGAGCTGGGAGCAGAGTGGGGCTCTTACATCTCAGAGTATTATGACATCAGCTGCAGATACTTCCCTCCTGTGTGAAGTGCTCCATAGCATCCCAGGGGTTGTGCCCAGCAGCGCACTAAAAGCACTTCTGCAACGTGTTTTCATTCAAAACACTTGAAATGGGAAGGGAAAGTAATGCTTGCCTACAAAGAGAGGTTGTCCGCTTCCGATATTTTAGACAAAATGGAGACACTGGCTCAGGGGCAGAGTTGGTGCGTGGCTGAGGGAAACGTGGCCCGACTCTCGAGCCCACTTGTTAATTTCTACTCTTGGAGGTGTGGAATGTTTTCCAGGCAGAGATCTGTGGGTTTGATGGAGGCCAAAGATGTGAGGCATTGGCCGCACAGGGTGCACCTGCATAGTGTTTTTAAGTTTAAACTAGTTACCAACACTCGAATTGGAAGATTTAATATAAAAATCCACATTTCTGCCTTCTATCAAAACATTGGAAGGTCCAGCAGCACTGGTGTCCCATGCTTCCTGGTGTAGGAAGCCCAAGCTGTGTGGAAGCCGCTTCGTTAGACAGGCGAGCACTGTCCAGTGTGCCACAGTCCCCAACACTCCCTGCTGGCCCTGTAGGTAACTGAGTTTGTGATCTCTGTTGTATGATTCCAAACTGCTATGGAAAGACCATTAAAGTTGTCTCTGGAAGGTTGGAGTGAATCAAGTGTGAACACAGACCAATATTTTCTGACGTTCAAGCAATAAATATGAACGAGGACCTAAGATAGGTTGGATTGCTGCTGTTGTTGTTGTGTGCCTTGGAGACCCTCTGAGGCAGTTCTGCTCTGTCTTCCAGGGTTACTATGAGTTGGAACAGACTTGACAGCAACAGATTTGGTTTTTTGGGTTAATCTTTACAGAGGCGCACTGCTACATCTTTCTCCCATGGAGTGACTGGTGAGTTCAAACCACCGACCTTTGGGTCAGCAGCCAAGTGCTTCACCACTGCACCACCAGGGCTCCTTCGGGGTTGGATTAGAAGACTCCTATTATGCCTCTCCTTTATGTCAAACCCTGTGAGACCAAAGTAGGGTGACCATAAAATTTGTCATCCAAGTTAGGATATTTTTTGAGAAACAGAGGGAATGCTATTATTATTCATTACACTAAGCCTAGTATAAACTGGGGTTGTCCTTGCCGTGCTAGGACATATGACTGCCTTAGGCATATGAGAAGGAGCTCTGGTAGTACAGCGGTTAAGCACTTGGCTGCTAACCAAAAGGTTGGCAGTTCGAACCCAAAGGCCACTCTGCAGGAGAAAGATGTGGCAGTCTGCTTCTGTAAACATTACCATTTAGGAAACCCTATGGGGCAGTTCTGCTCTGTCTTATAGGGTCACTATGAGTCAGAACGACTCGATGGCAGCGGGCTTGGTTTTTGGTTTTAGGCCTGTGAAACATGTAAACAGGAGGCTCGCATTATATCCACAAGGGTGAGTATGGTAAAGGCTCATAAGAGGGGCTCACATGGGGGCTACAGTGGTATAGAGATGGTTCTGGAAAAATTAATTGGTCAAGGCTTTGAAGCAAAGGAGAGTTTTAGGCAGATCCTTGAGCATGAGAAGCATGAGGTAGAGAAGAGTCGAGGAGAGTGGTTGAGATAAAAAGAATAACCCAAGCAAGAGCTAGAAGGTCTTAGTTTTTCAGAAATGGGGAATTTCGTGGCTAGAGCACCAGGTGCTTAGAGGCAGATGGTGGGAGAGGAGGTAGGCCAAGTAGACTGAAGGGAGTTTTGAACATCACAGTAAGGAACTGGGACTTGGATCTGAAAAGGGTGAGAGGATAACTCTGGGCAGTGCGTGTGGGATAAATGGGAAAGTGATTGGAGACAGCAGAACTTGCAGTACAGGGTAGCAGGAATGCAAAGGGAGGGCCTACTTGAAAGTGACCCCTTATGGAGGTAGAACTGAGCAGACTAGGTGTGGAGAGGGGAAGAATGAGGTTGTGTGAGGATTCTGGTAACTCCATTAACCTGAGACAAAGAGTCTAGGTTTGCGAGAAACTTGGTAACTTTGATTTGTCATTTTGAATTGGAGCCCTGGAATTCAGGAAAGGGGTCAGGGCTGGATGTGAAGGTTGGAACATCATTAAATGGTGGGAGCGTGTATGTTGAAACCAAGAGTCTGATTTAACTTGTCCAGGAAGAAAGTATAGACTAGGAAAAGGAGCCAGCATAGGACTTTAAAGAAAACGTGGAATAAGGGACAAGAAGAAGGAAAAGCCAATAAAGGAGAAGGGAGAAAAGTTGTGGAGAGAAGTATGTAAATAGGACATCACTGGAAATCTCCAGAAGAGAGCATGGAGGGTGCGGGGGAGCTCCATGAACACCAGAGGCTGCAGAAAGGGCAGTAGAGAAACGCCCCAGCCAGTCAGTCATCAGTTCTTCACTGATCTCTCAAGTCAGTCGTCTCCTGCCCATTGCTGACACTGCCAATCCAGGCCACCACCATCCTTGCCTGGATCACTGCTCCAGCCTAATCTCAGGTCTCCCTGCCTCCAGTTTACTCCTTGGTCTGGCCTCAGCCCTGCTGCCTGAGGAGGTCTTCTCAGAATATAAACACAAACCTGCTCACATGCCTTCTCTGACTTAAACCCTGTGGTGGCTTCTCATTGTTGTTATGCTAAGTCCAGGCTTTCCACCTGGCACACCAGGCCCTGCAGGAACCGGCCTCAGCCATCCCTCCAGGCTCATGCATTGCTGCTCTCCCTCTTGGGTCTTTTCCGTTCCTTGAACAAACCGTGCTCTTACCTCTGGGTCTCTACACAAGCTGTTGCCATTGTCCAAACACTCTACTCCAGCCCCACCCCACCCCACCCTCACTTTTTTACAGATCTCTGATTTCACTTTCTCCAGACAGCTTCCCTGGTCCCCAAGCTGTGTGGTCTCAACACCCCATACTGCCGTACTCTTGCATTTACACCCGTGTAGTTAGGTGCCTGCTGACTTGTCTTTTTGTTTCTCTCATTGGACTGTGAGCTTCTTAACAGCAGTGACCTTGTCTGTATTTTCACTACTGTATCCCTAGTACCTAACTCATTGACCAAGGTGTAGTTGGGACTCTGAATGAGTGGGGCCACGTAAGAGTCAGTGATGGGAACTCAAAGATATGAAAGAGAGAAGAGAAGCGGGCTCAGGAGCTCAGAGCAGTGCAAAGAGGATTGTGGAACAGCACAGAGAATAGCACAAGTGCTGTAGCAAGACCTGTTGTGCATTCAGTGAAAAAAACAAAACAAACCAGCTACTGTCGATTCTGAGTCATGGTGACCCCGTGTGTTTCACAGTAGAACTGCATTCCATAGGGTTTTCAATAGCTGTGAACCTTCCAGAAGTAAAACGCCAGGCCTTTCTTCGAAGATGCCGCTGAAGGGATTTAAACCTCCAACCTTTTGGTTAGTAGCAGCCGTGCTTAACTGTTTGCTCCACCCCGGGACTCCAGGCAGTCAGTTAGCACAGGTGTATCAGGTAGCTTTCGCTGCGTAACAAACTACCCTAAACCTTAAAGCAGCAATTGTTTTTATCTGCTAACAGCTCTATGGGTCAGCTGAGTGATCTAAGCCAGCTTGGCAGATCTTTGTGGTCAGCTAGTGGTTCAGCTGCGGCTGAATGGTCTGGAGCATCCCCTGGGACAGCAGCTGTGTCCTCTCTCTGTGTGGTCTTTTATCATCCGGGCTTCTTCACATGGTGGTCTCAAATTCCCAGCAGTATGAGAGGACAGGCTCCAATGCATAGCACTTTTCAAGCCTCTGCTTGCAGTACGTTTGCTAATGTCACATGGCCAAAGCAAATCCCATGGCCAAGCCCGGATTCAAGTCCCCCACCTCCCACTTCTTGATGGGAGGAGCAACAAAATATTGTGGCCATTTTTTTCTGTTACTCAGCAAGTGTGAATTCCTTGTAACACTTGGCAGGAGGAAATACAGTGAAACCTGTGAGAGCCGGAACTAGACGGGACTGCCTTGGTTTTTTTCCAGGTCTTGCACATTTTCTGCCTTTGACAGGGTGCAGCTTACCACTTTTCTGTTGCTCTCTCTTAGTGGAAAATATTTTAGTTGTCCTTCTCTGGCAGGTTTCCACCTTGTACAGATTCCGGCTTTCACAGGTTTTACTGTATTTGATTCTTTGGGTCAGTTGTGTAAATTCCCAGTGGAGCCACAAGAGAGAGAAATTCAGAATTTAAATAACTCAAGATCCATCTAATTCTGGGGGACATTGTTTCACATCTGCTCTGTAAGAAGACTGAAGGTAGTGCAGGGAAAAGCAATGCCACTGATATTCATGACATCAACCTAAAGTGACTACGAAAGACACTGATCGATGTACGCAGTTCACATTCACACCCAGGTGTCCTCGCAAAGCAGCATTTATCTGATTTGCAGCACTCAACGCCTCTTAGTCCCATTGCTGATTTAAGACTATCTATGAGTAATGATCCTAGCTGCCATGAGTCATTGCCATGTGCCAAAACTATACCAAGCACTTTATACCCACGAATTCATTTGATTCCCTCCACTCTGTAAAGTACTATCACAGTCCCAGTTCTACAGAGGAGGAAACAGAGGGCCAAATATTAAGTGACTTGCCCAATGGCATCTATTTGGTAAGTGATAGAACCAGGAATTTAGAAATCTCTCAGGCCAGTGGGCTTCCCTGACTGAGGGTAGCACCTTGCTGAGAATTTGCATTTCTAACAAGTTCCCTGCTGAGAATTTGCCTTTCCACCCTAGATATACTGAATCACAATCTACATTTTAGCAAGATCCCCAGGTAATTCTTATTATAACTTTCTGGGAACTTGTAAGAAATGCAAACAAACTTGTTAGAAGTGCAAAAAAACGAACCTGTTCGAAGCCCTGCCCAGAAGTTGCCTGTGTCCTTTGGAACCCCCTCCCTCCCACCCTTCCTCAGTCCCCAGTTACTGGTCTGCTTTCCCCTACTATAAATTAGTTTGAATTTTACAGAGTTTTGTATAAATGGAAGGATACAGTATATACTCTCTTTATATCTGGATTTTTTTACTCAGTATAATTATTTTGAGATTCACCCATGTTATCACGTGTTAGTAGTTCATTCCTTTTGAAATTTTAAATTAGAAAAGTGAAGACTGCTTTTTTCCTCTGAACTTGGGCCAAGATTATTGAAGTTGCCTACGAATTGTACATTAACCAGCTAATGCCGGTGATGAGTTAATTTATAACTTCATCTGTTAGCTGTTAACGTGACCCCCAAACCTAACCTCCTCTTGATAGACACTGGTCCCTGTCTAACACTGGTCTCAAGCACACTTTCTCTTAGAGGCTGAAACTAAAGTAGGAACCCAGTGTTTCTGAGTCTTGGTTGGCCCCTGCTGATGAACACGTCGTGAGGACAGGGCTACATCTGTGACGTGCGATAAATAGAATAGCAAGGGCTGGGTGCTTGTTAAAATCTCTGGCTTTAGTCTACTCTGTTTTACAAGGTTGAGTTATGCAAATGTCCTAATCTCAGTAGAAGCAAATTCAGGTTATTGGGAAAAACTAGGGGCCTTCTGTTGCTATTACAAAAGTACTTTAGGATTTATGTTTTATAATGTACTCAGTTGGCACATTTTAAATTATTTAATTTACATTTCTTTTCAAGATTCCAACTCCTTCGTAAAGCTAACATACACTTACGTGCTAGCAAGTCTGTTATAGTCAACCTTCTTCCTTTAACAAATAGGTTTTCTATACGGTTTGTTTTCTGTAAATGCCTGCCTTTAAATCTCTAGTAATGATTGCTTCAAATAATACACAAAATATTGATATTTGTCGTCGTTAGTTGCCGATTCTGACTCATGGCAGCCCCGTGCCTGCAGAGTAGAACTGCTGCATACAGTTTTCAAGGCTGTGACTGACCTTTCAGAAACAGATCGCCAGGCCTGTCTTCTGAGCCGCCTCTGAGTGGGTTCAAACTGCCAACCTTTCAGCTAGTAGTTGAGTGCTTAACTATTTGCGCCACCCAAGAACGCTTGTCTTAATAGTAGTTGCCAGTTATTTTTTGATTCCCCTAAATTATGATTTCCCTCCTAAAACAAATACTTGGACATTACAAAACTTAAGGGACCAGAAAGAAGGGTGTGTGTGGTGGTGGTAGTGGGGTTTGATAGGAATGCAGTCAGCTCTGAGTGATTCACCCACCCCTATTGCCAGCAAGCTCTGACTTTGGGGAAGTCACTGCCTCCTTTGCCAATCTAGGATTTAGGACTGCCCATTGCCGTCGATTCTAACTTATAGTGACCCTATAGGACAGAGTGGAACTGCTCCATAGGGTTTCCAGGGAGTGGCTGGTGGGTTTGAACTGCCGACCTTTTGGTTAGCAGCCAAACGCTTAGCCACTGTGCCACCAGGGCTCCGGATTTAGGACTAGGTGCTCTTTAATCCCATTCCAGGACTGAGAGGCACTTAATCCATTCATATGGACCACAATCAGGTCACTGTTACCTAAGATACCCCCTTCGTCCCTCTGCACAAGGACCAGTGACTGCTCAGGTGCACTGCACTGGCTCCCAGGGCCCAGAGAGGTAGGCTCAGTCAGTCATTCAATGTGGAACCAGCAGACCAGACCTCTGATCTCCAGTGTTTAAAGGTAGCCAGTTGTGGTCCTTCTTCTGGGTTAAGTTTACTGGTCCTTCTATTCGCCCACAGCCATCTGGAGGGTATGCAGTTACATTTATTTAGCCTCAAAATGATGCCAGCCAATCCCCGATGTCTGCCTGAGGGTTGGGTGCCTCTTGATCTAGTGTTGGCATATTCTACAACTATTTACTTGTTTGGGGGGTTACATAGTGCTTGTAGTTTTAGCTCTCTCCACTTAGCCACAAACCAGACCACCAAACTCCTGGATCATAAAACAAAACGTAAGAACCCTGAATCCTGACCCAGCTCTTTTCCTGTTCTTTTGAGACTTCCGCAACAGGAAAGGCACTGGGTAATTGATAGAGATTATCCCTGATTCCCTTAATGTAACCTTTTTACTCCTTCCTTTTCCTGGGATTAAGCTGTTCCTTTGCAAGAAATGCTTTTCTTAATGACACAGTTATCTGCCTATTGTTGACCAAAGGAAGTGATGCAGCTCAGCTCCACCTTTCTGTGGTTAGTGGTCCCTTTAGTCTCATTGTAACAAGGTTGAAAGGCATTAACTGATTCTTTTTTTCAATTTTCTGCATTGTTAAGAGTGATCAAAAGATACTTTGAAATTAGTCTGCCTCCTTGAAGCAGTAATTGCCTATATATCTGTTGTTAAGTAGCCCTGGTGGTAGGCTTGGCTGCTAACTGAAAGGTTAGTGGCTCGAACCCACCCAGTTGCTCCACAGGAAAAAGACCTGGTGGTCTGCTTCTGTAAAGATGACAGCCTAGAAAACCCTATGGGGCAGCTCTTCTCTGTCACATGGGGTCACTATGAGTTGAAAATTGACTTGACAGTACCTAACAACAACAACGTATTTGTTGCTGGATGTGTGCATTAGTGGAAACCCTGGTGGTGTAGTGCTTAAGAGCTACTACGTCTGCTAACCAAAAGGTCGACAGTTTGAGTCTACCAGGCGCCCCTTGGAAACCCTATGGGGCAGTTCTAGTCTGTCCTTTACGGTCGCTATGAGTCAGAATCGACTCAACAACAGGTTTGGTTTTTTGGGGTTTGGCGTGCATTAGTACTGAGTAGATGTTTTCATATTTGCTGCATGAGGTTTTGAGGCAGCATTGTCGCACTGTGTATGGCATGCAGGTCACAGAATGATGAGTCAAGTTCTGATATAAAGCAGACCCTGTTAGCAAGCACTTTCCTAACAACATCCACCCGTCCACTATCCCTCCCTCCCCCCACCCAAGGAGTAGTTCTTGCAGTCTTCTGACTTTCCTCCCCTTAAAGGCCCTTACCTCTGTGTGCAGGGTCCCTGGTGTGACTACTGAAGAATTAAACTGTGAGCTCCATGAGGAGAGGGACTAGAGCTTTCAGGACTAGGTGTTTTTTGCATGCAATTGTACCTTCATGGTAGACACTCAAATATTTGTTAAATTAATGTGTACTAAGAAAGAGAGTCACTTAAAATTAAATATTTGGCCTGGAAGCACAACCTTGTATAGGAATCAGAGAACCCTTCCAGGGAAAATAAAAGAATTAGCTCTCCAAAAATGTCACTAGACCATAGGAACAGCTTGCATGCCATGTATCAGAAATTAAACTGGGCATGCCAACTGCTACCAAGAGAAAGGGACAGAAAACCAAAGCTCCAAACCAGTTGCCTTCGAGCAGATTCCAACTTACGACAACCCAGTGTGCGACAGAGTTGAACAGCGCTCCATGAAGGCAATGACCTTTCAGAAGTAAATCACCAAGCCTTTCTTGCAAGATGCCTCTGGGTGGGTTCAACTGCCAGCCTTTCAGTTAGTAGCTGAATGCTTACATGTTTGCGTCACCCAGGGACTCCTGAGAGGGAAATAGCAGTTGATAAATGTATATGATGGCTTCATGAGCAGACTATAATCCATCATTA
>NW_004444126.1:425686-473936 GCF_000243295.1 Trichechus manatus latirostris | reverse complement strand
AAAAATTGCCGTTGAGTCAATTCCAACTCATAGCGACCCTATAGGACAGAGTAGAACTGCTCCATAGGGTCCAAGGAGAAGCTGGTGGATTCGACACTGCTGACCTTTTGGTTAACAGCCATAACTCTTAACCACTGCACCACCAAGGCTCCCGTTAGCAAATGATGCTGACAAAACTTGGTATCTATCTGTAGAAAAATGAAACAGGACTCACCTTACAGCATACACAAAAACTAGCTCAAAATGGATCAAAGACCTAAATATAAAGCCTACAACTATAAAGATCATGGAAAAATAGGGACAATCCTAGGGGTCCTAACACATAGCATAAATAGTATACCAACCATAACTAAAAATGCACAAACAGCAGAAGATAAACTAGATGAATGGGACCTCCTAAAAATTAAACACTTATTCTCGTCAAACCAGAATTAAACCCATTGCCATCGAGTCAATTCCAACTCAGAGCGACCCTGTAGGACAGAGTAGAACTGCCCCATAGGGTTTCCAAGGAGCGGCTGGTAGATTCGAACTGCCAACCTAACAGCCGAGCTCTTATGCTCATCAAAAGACTTCTCCAAAAGAGTGAAAAAAGAAACTACAGACTAGGAACAATGTTTCAGGTACAACATATCTGACCAGGGGTTAATCTCTAAAATACGTAGAAAACTTCAACACCTCAACAACAAAAAGACAAACAATCCAATTGAAAAATGGGCAAAGGACATGAACAGATACTTTTCCAAAGAAGACACTCAGGCGTCTAACAAACACAAGAAGAAATGCTCGCGATCTTTAGCTGTTAGGAAGATGCAAGTTAAAACTACAATGAGATACCATCTCACCCCAAAATCAATGGCACTAATCAAAAAAACAGAAAACAACAAATGCTGGTAAGGTTGTCGGGAGACTGGAACTCTTACACATTGCTAGGGGGAATGTAAAATGGTACAACTACTATGGAAAATGATATAGCACTTCCTTAAAAAGCTGGAAATAGAAATACCGTGTGATCCAGCAATCCCACTCCTAGGTATATACCCTAGAGAAATAAGAGCCATGACATGAATAGACGTATACACACCCATGTTCATTACAGCATTATTCATAATAGCAAAAAGATGGAAACAACCTAAGTGTCCATCAGTGGATGAATGGATAAACCAACTGTGGTACATAAACACAATAGTATCCTGTGCAACAATAAAGAATAGTGACAAATCTGCAAAACCTCTCACAACATGGATGAATTTGGAGGACATTATGGTAAGTGAAATAAGCCAATCACAAAAGGACAAATATTGTATGAGACCACTGTTATTTAAAAAAAACAAGCAAAGTTTTACACACAGAAAAAACATTCTTTGGTGGTTACCAGGAAGGAGGATAAATTATTAAGTAGATAAAAGACACGTGGTGATACCAGTGAAGGGAAAGACAATACACTATATGAGGGAAATCAGCACAACATGACAAAGGCAAAGGAAGACACTGAAAGGAACACAAGAACAAAGGGCAACTAAGCCAATTACTATAACATACACAGTCCTACAGCAATATTAACAAACAATACTTTACGAAGGGATACATAAGTAGATAGATACGCTAAAGAGGCTTGGAAGGGTGAAAGGGAGGGCTCCCACCTGAAGATACAGGTTAGGTGTAGATATCGTTACAAACATATTTGTAGATGTTGCATGTATCGTAATAGACATAATAGACAGTAAAACACACAAGGGGCACAGTGATGGAAATGTCTTATGCAGGATGAAGGTACTAGGCTTGAAAGCTAGGGACCATAGACTCGGGACATCTACGTTAGCTGACATAACAATACATAAAAACAGTGTTCTACATCCTACTTTGGTGAGTAGTATCTGGGGTCTTAAAAGCTTGCAACAGCCATCTAAGATACAACTAGTGATCACTTCCCATCTGGAGTAAAGAAGAGTAAAGAAAACCAAAGATTCAAGGGAGCAGTTAGTCCAAAGTACTAATGGACCACATGCACCACAGCCTACACAGCCCTGAGACCAAAAGAACTAGATGGTGCCCAGCTACCACTACCAACCCCTCTGACCAGGATCACAATAGAGGGTCCTGGACACAGAGTGAGAGAAAAATGTAGAACAAAAAATCAAATTCATTTAAAAAAAAAAAAAAAAAAAAAGACCAGGCTTACTAGCCTGATAGAGACTGGGGGAACCCCTGAGACTGTGGTCCTAAGTCACTCCTCTGACTTGGAACTGTAGCCATTCCCAGAAACCACTTTCCAGCCAAGCAGTAGACAGGCCTATAAAATAAACAATAACATCCAAAAAGAACGTGTTTTGTAGGACAAACAGTTTTACGAGACCAAAAGGCAATATTTGCCCAAAAGTAGAGAAGTCAGGAAGGGGTAGAAAAACCAGACGATAGGAAACTGAGAACCCGGTGGAAATGGGGAGAGTATTGACACAGCGTGGGGATTGCAGCCAATGTCATAGAACACTTTGTGTACAATATGTTGAATGGGAAACTAATTTGCTCTGTAAACTTACACCTAAAACACAATAAAATATTTTTTAAAATATTGAAGTTGTCAAGAATTTCATTTTACTTGGATCCACTGTCAACGCCCATGGAAACAGCAGTCAAGAAATCAAACAACGTATTTCGTTAGGCAAATCCGCTACAAAAGACCTCTTTAAAATGTTAAAAAGCAAAGATGTCATTTTGAGGACTAAAGTGCACCTGACCTAAGCCATGGTATTTTTGATCGCCTCATACTTGCAAAAGCTGGACAGTGAATAAGGAAAACCAGTGAATTGATGCGTTTGAGTTATGGTGTTGGCGAAGAATATTGAATATACCATGGACTGCCGGAAGAGTGAACAAATCTGTCTTGGAAGAAGTACAGCCAGATGCTCCTTAGAAGCGAGGATGCGAGACTTCGTCTCACACACTTTGGACATGTTACCAGGAGGGACCAGTCTCTGGAGAATGACATCATGCTTGGTAAAGTAGAGGGTCAGTGAAAAAGAAGTCCCTCAGTGAGATGAATTGAGGCAGTGGCTGCAACAATGGGCTCAAACACAGCAACAATTGTGAGGATGATGCAGGACCAGGCACCGTTTCCTTCTGTTGTACGTAGCGTCACTATGAGTCATAACGGACTCAACGGCACCTAACAACAACAACCATGCAACCAAACATTGCCTTTTGTGAACCTCTCCTCTTTATGCCATTGTGTGTCCACAGGATTGGCCACCTGAGCCAGCGACTCCTGTGTCTGACTCCCCAGCAGCCTCCCTTCCTTTTCACCTGGAGAGCTTAGTGTCCATGAACCCCTTCCTGACTGAACCAGCCCATAACGTGTCACTGCCATCCATGCTCATCTATTCTGGAACTATTTTTGAGCATCCTTCAACTTGGCCCCACACTGTTCTTGATCCATTTGTTTCCTTTGTTGGTCTAGCTTCATTCATTTCTTGAATTAGATTGCAAGCTGTGCGCAGGCAGGGACTCACACCACCCTCAACACACACACTACTTTGCATCCCAGACAGGGGGCATCCAAGGGTTTATAAACCTAGGAAGTATCTCAACTGATTATAGTTGATGCCCAAGAGCATGTTTTTCGTTCAGCTAATCAGTTCTTGGCCTGAGGAAGACCAGCTCCGTGCATATTCAGCTCTTCTCCTTCCTTTTCCATCATCACCACTATTGTGATGACTATTTATTGAGCTCCAGGATTGGAATGAGTTTGGAAAAAATAAGGGTGTAGGTTCAACGTGGCCTTCAGCCTATTGGCCTGTAGAAATTTGATTATAGGGCTTGTTCTTTGAATTAGATACTAAAATATGGGCTTTCCAGGTTTAACTCATAGTGTGTTTTACAGCCTAATTCATGACGTCAGCTGCTACAGCCAGTAGCCCCTCTCCACACCCCCAGTCACCATCACCAGAATCGCTCCTAAATGGCAAAAGCTGTCATGACTTTTTGAAGAGCTGTGGATATCAGTTGATTCTGCGACTTGGTCAGCTCAGCTCAGAGTGTCTGTTTGAGGGCTTAATTCAAGAAGACGTGTTCTGTGAAGAAAATGGGACTTGAAAATGGTGTCCTTGAGCTTCTCATGTTGCTGAGTTTTTATCATCCTATTATCTAGAAAGGCCCTCTGGAATTTGCTTTCGATTGCTCTGTCCTGCCAGCGGTGAGGTAGGACCCTGTGTAAGGTCCTGGGACCACTGGGGCAGGGTCTAGGGAACCAGGAGGACCTCTCGATGAACCTCAAAAGTTTGACCCCCCTGTACGGGATAGATAATGCTCTTGTGACTGTAGCCTCTCCCTGCCATCGTAGGAGCCCCCCTCCTCCAGCATTTGCAGGTGCTGGTGACCAAAGACGCATGTGATAGTCTCTGCCCTTGAGGGCCTTCAATTGCAAAGGACCCAGGCATCTACTTTGGAGGTATCTTTCCTTAAGGCTGAGTTAGAATAGCATAAGTAGGTCTCTTAAAGGCCAATTGATGAAGCTGAGAAAGGAATTGGGCAATTCTGGGAGGGGGAGAACAAGGAATTGATGAATTGAGGAATAAGAAACACATTCCCAGCCTCTATCTCTTCGGACCTCCTTGGATTTTGGTCTTCCAGCTACACATTTTGCCTGTGCCTCAGAATCAACCCGAGGAGCATTCAAATCTACAGAGGCCAGCTCCACTTCTAACACAGCTCCATGATTCAGTCCCCAGGGAGGAGTCTGCCCTATATTTGTGAAAAGCTTCTGGGACGTTCTGATATACCACTGGGCTGAGAGCCACTGACCACCTTCTGCCTGTCTGTGCCACAGCATCAGTTCTTGCTCAGAACGTTCTGTTCCTGCATGTATAAAGGGCAGCACAGCCCCCTCAACTTCCAGAACCCTCCAGAAGGCAGATGCCCTCTGAGTACATGCCTGCTCTAAGCAGGTACTGGGCTTGAGACCGGGATCAGACAGGATGCCTCCTCTTCTCCTTCCTGGTAGAGGAGAGGAATCTCGTACACCAACAGTCCAGGGAAGGGCCAGGTGGCACAAAGCAGACAAGCCTGGAGTATGTGCCATGTTCAAAGGAGGATGATGTACAGCAGTCATTCCTAAGCGCTTACAATATGCCAGGTGTCTTCTCATTTAATCCTCACAACTGTAAGGGTATGTTCTATTATTATCCCCATTGTACAGATGAAGAAATGGAAGCCAAAAAGATTGGCACATTCTCAAAGTCACAGAGCTGGTAAGGTAAGCCAGGATTCTAACGCAGGCAGTGTGAGTAGAAGGAGTCCTGGTGACATTGTGGTTAAATGCTTAGCTGCTAACTGAAAGGTCAGTGGTTCGAACCCACCAGCCACTCCACGGGAGACAAATGTAGCAATCTGTTTCCATAAAGATTTACAGTCTTGGAAACCCCATGGGGCAGTTCTGCCCTTTCCTTCAGGGTTGCGATGAGTCAGAATCCACTCGTTGGCAATGGGTTTGACTATTTTAGTGTGGGTAGGCAGATGCTCTCCCTGCCTCTCCCCCACGGCAGTGCTACAAAGAACCTGGTTTGGCTGCGGTTCACAGGTCACCTTCAGGCTGTGTTTTTCCTCAAGACCTCTTTGGAGGGTGTCATCAAACTGATTGCACCCATACAAGAACAGCAAGGCTGTTGTGACTGCCCTTTTCTAGAGAGAAATGAGTTGTTATAAATGAGTTTGCTGTGGGTTTAAGAGACAATGAAACCATATCATTTTAAACTTCTAATACAAAGTCACAGGTACAAAGGAGTCAGTCCAATAAGGGACACAGGACCGTTCTGGAACAACTTATTAGGTCTTTAAGAAGTATAGAGAGTGAAAGTTGTACTGTTTGTGAGCTTGCATTGGTTAAAATGGCAATGGATATAACCCCTTTGAATGAAAGAGCCTCTGACTAAACAGACGTGACCTTCCAAGCAGCTAACCCTGTACAAAAATAGGACAGCTTTCCACCCTGCCACCTACCGGGGGTGGGGGGTGGGGCAGATGTGACGCAGTGTGTTGGGCAACTCACAAAAAAAAAATCCCCTCCTTATGTTGACAGTATGAGCTACATGATTTTTGTGAAGAGAGTTTTAAAGTTAAAGGAGTCAAAATGGGTCAGGATAAAAGCTATCTGGAATCTCCTTGTGGGACTGAGTAATTTGGTACTTGGATAAACCAGTAAAGGAAGACTGGGAGTTTGAGCACTCATGTTTAGATCTGTGTACACATCTCCATCACACTTAATTTTAGAACCCCCTGGAATAACACGAAGCAGCCCCAGTGGTATAATGGTTAAGCACTCGGCTGCTAACCAAAAGGTCGGTGGTTTGAACCCACCGCTGCTCCTCAGGAGAAAGATGTGGCAGTCTGCTTCCGTAAAGATTTACAACCTTGCTTCACAGACACATCCAGACTCCCTGAGGGACCAAGTTACTGGGCTGAGGGCTGGGGACCATGGTCTCAGGGGACATCTAACTCAATTGGCATAACATAGTTTATGAGGAAAGTGTTCTACATTCAACTGTGGTGAGTAGCATCTAGGGTCTTAAAAGCCTGCAAGCGGCCATCTAAGATACATTTACTGTTCCTATCCCAGCTGGAGCAAAAGAAGATGAAGAAAACCAAAGACACAAGGGAAAGATGAGTCCAAAGGACTACAGACCACAGCTACTACAACCTCCACCAGACTGAGCCCAGAACAACTAAGTGGTGCCTGGCTACCACCACCAACTGCTCTGACAGGGATCACAATAGAGGGCCCCAGACAGAGAAAGAGAAAAATATAGAACAAAATTCAAATTCACACACACACACACAAAAGATCAGACTTGCTGGTCTGAGAGAAACTGGAGAAACCCGAAGAGTATGGCCCCCGGACACCTTTTTAACTCAGTACTGAAGCCATTCCCTAGGTTCACCCTTCAGCCAAAGATTAGACAGGTCTATAGGGCAAACGGAAACCCCGGTGGTGTAGTGGTTAAGAGCTATGGCTGCTAACCAAAAGGTTGGGAGTTCGAATCCACCAGGTGCTCCTTGGAAACTGTGGGGCAGTTCTACTCTGTCCTGTAGGGTTGCTATGAATCGGAATCGACTTGACAGCAATAGTTTTTTTTTTAAACAGGGCAAACAATAACACACATGAGGAACATACTTCGTAGTTCAGTCATGTATACAAGACTAAATAGACCAAAAGCAAAGACAAGAAGGCAGGGAGGGACAGGAAAACTGGACAAATGGAAACAGGGAACTTGGAGGGGAGAGGGTTGGCAACCAGTGTCACAAAACAGTATGTGTATTGTTTAATGAGAAACTAATTTGCTCTGTAAACTTTCACCTAAAGCACAATTAAAAAAAAAAAAAAAGATTTACAGCCTTGGAAACCTTATGGAGCAGTTCTACTCCATCCTATAGGTCACTATGAGTCGGAATTGACCCAACAGCAAAAAACAGTTTGGTTTTGGTTTGGGATAACGTATTTCTGTCTAGCCTGACCACGTGACCATGGGCAGGGTACATAACCTGTGAGCCTCTGTTTTCTATTCATCAGTTGTAAATGGGTATCAGAAATCTCTGCCTCGCAGGGTTGCTGTGAAGATTCAGTACCACTTGAAAGCACTCAGTGCCTTGCCCTGTACATAATACTTTCCCTGCTTGGAGTCTGGTGCTGTGGTGCCCCATGGCCAGGCATGGGCCATGCTTTAAGGTTGTAGCCACAGAGGTAGGAGTCCAAGAGGAACCCCCTTTTTTAGACCACCCCTGGAATCCCCAAATTCCCCCAAGATGACCCTGTACTAGTTTCTGGGACCTTGCAGACCTCATCTCTGGAACCATCTTCCTGGGACAGACTGCAGTGGAAGCACAGCTCTTCCCCAGGAGGTTCGATGGAGCTTGGACACAGAGGCCAGGGTGATTACCCAAGTGTGGACAAGACCCTTTGCGGTGCAGGGTGGGCTAAGGGGCTAGCTTTTTTGACACGTCTGGCAAGGAGTTCCAAGGAGTTAAGAGAATCTAAGTTGGGAACATGACCTTTTAGGTCTTTATGTGTCAACATAGAAGGGTAGAATATATTTAATGGCTTGTTAGCACTTGTCCTAAGCCCCACGAATGTTAGGAGCAGGCCTGCTTTGGGCATGTAAAAAATCTTTCATCCAGATTACCTTCTTCTTAAAATCCTTAGTTTTTGGTTTGGTGGTGTTTTTTTTTTTTGTTTGTTTGTTTTTAACCAAGTCAGTTTACCTCCTGATTCAGGCATTCTCTAATACCTTCCTTTGCCTGATTCTCAGTATTGCCTGAGGTGCTGGTGGTTAGCTTCTGGGCCCACACCAGTGCACCGAAACAGGAGAGAGGCCTCAGACTGCACTAGTCAGTCATCCCAGCTGCTTTGCTAGCTAGATGTTGGGGTCACTCATTGCTTCTCAGCCCTCTCTCAATATAAAAATTAACTGGGAAACACTTAAATCCATATTGCTGCTGGGGTTCCAAACCACATAGATCAAATCATCATCTCAAGGGGTGGGGCTGGGCATAGGTTTTTGGTTTTTTAACTTTTTAAATTTTTTAAAAATCTCCCCAGAGGGCCTGCTAGCAGTGAGGAGCTCAGCCCTCAGCTCAGAAAGCCTGTCCTTGGCTGGCCATTGTGTCCAAAGGGAGGCTGCATTGACATTGGTTATATTCTTCACAATATATCAGCATTCTCATTATCTCCATTTTGATTGTTCTGTTTCCGTTAATCTAGCTTCGCTGTCCCCCTATCCTTCTCATCTTTGGTGTAGGGTAAATGCTAACCATTTGGTTTCATCTAAATGATTGTTGTGAGAAGCATAGTACTCATGGATGATATTATTTGTTTTATAGGCCAACCTGTAATTTGGCTGAAAGGTGACCTCTGAGAGTGGCTTGAGTTCCAAGTTTAAAGAGTATTTCAGGATAGTAGTCTCAGAGGTTCATGTAGTCTATGCTGGTCTGGTGAGTTTGGCCTTTTTTTAGGAATTTGAGTTTTGTTCTACATTTTTCTCCTGTTCTATCTGGAACCATCTGTTGGGTCCCTGGTTGGAATGGTAGGTAGTCGCGGGGCACCATCTATTTCTTCTGGTCTCAAGGTAGGTAATATCGTTGTTCATGTAGACTATTGGTTCTATAGACTAGTTTCTTCTTTGAGTCTTTGGTTTCCTTGTTTCTCTTTAGCTCCAGACAAGTAGAGACCAATAGTTGTATCTTAGGTGGCTGCTTGCAAGCTTTTGAGACCCCAGATGTGGCTCACCAAACTAGGATGTAAAACATTGTCTTTATGGACTATATTGTGCCAATTGACTGAGTTGCCCTATGAGACTATGGTCCCAAGCCCTCAAACCCAGTAGACCAGTCCCGTGAGGTGTTTGGTTGTGTCTAGGAAGTACCCATAACTGGGCTCCCATCTGCTTTATTTTATGCTTGGAAATATGTGCGGCACAGATAAACATGTATATACAGTATGTAAAGAAATTGTTAAATGAGAACCTAATTTCCTGCATAAACTTTTGCCAAAAACACAGTAAAATATTAAAAAATAATAATGAAAGTACATTTATATGTTTTAACTTAATATAAAAAATTTAAACCACTTGTTTATACAAATTAGCCCCCATATGCATAGAAGGAGGTGGTCCTTTTTGAAGTTTCTTGTTGCTGAATTTATAAGATGCACCCTGAAGTGAGGCTTCTGGAAACTCGACCCAAAATAGCAGCTTCCAAGTTCTTCCAGAAGTTCCTCTTCCAGGCGGAGACCTCTCCTGAGACAACCTAACTGCTGACCCTCTTTGAACAACCTCTCTTCATCCAGGGGCTGATGGGACAGGAGGGTGTGGACAGCCTTCCTGGGTTTTTGGTGCTCCTTTTCAGGTGTTCAAACAAAGAGGGTCATTTGTGTTTCTTGGAACTGGCCTAAAAGTCTGTCTGTGTTTAAGATAAGAGATCTAGGGAAATGCATTTCCCTTTGACACACAGTATTTTCTGATTGTGAAAAGGGTACCAACCTGTATAATGACACCGTGACAAGGCCGCTGACTCCAGCCGCTTCTGTCGGTTCCTTTAATTAGGAGAAATTAAGTGAGGCTGCTACATAGTTTGAGAATAAATAACACTTAAACTTAGGCAGCCGTAACCACTAACTTAACCGCTGAATTCTCGCTGCTACATGTCTCTGAAATAGATCAGCATAATCTTAACTAGGACTTAAAAGGCATCGTCTTCGTTCCGGAGCTCCGAACTAGCAGCCTAGCAGCCGACAGGAGCCTTTGGAGGTTTAATGACTTTAATTATGGCGGGAGATTTCCCCGTGGGGGGGGTAGTCGGAGGCGACCAAATTCTGTCTTAGTTATCTAGTACTGCTGTAACAGAAATACTATAAATGGGTGGCTTTAACAAACAGATATTTATTTTCTCACAGTTTACAAGGCTAGAAGTCTACTTTAGGGCGCTGGCTCTAGGGGAAGCCTTTCTCTCCTTGTTGGCTCTGGTGGAAAGTCCTTTTCTCTTCTGAGCTTCTGCTCCTGGGCAATCTTCTTGTACTTGGCATCTCTCTTCCCCTGTCTCTACTTCTTTTGCTTGCTTGTTTAATCTCTTTTATATCTCAAAAGAGATTGATTTAAGACACTCCCTACACTAATCCTGTCTCATTAACATCACGAAGATAACCCATTTCCAAATGGGATTATAACCACAGGCATAGAGGTTAGGATTTACAATGTATATTTTGGGGGGACACGGTTAAATCCATAACATTCCACCCCTTGGCCCCCCAAAATTCGTGTTCTTGCTACATGCAAAACACATTCACCCCATCACATCATCCCAAAAATCTAAAATCAACTCCAAGTCTAAAATCTCATCTTCTGAATCCTCTAAATCAAAGTATGAGTGAGACAGTAGCCCTTCACCATCCCGGGGCAAAATTCGTCTTCATCGGTGAGCCTGTGAAATCTAGAATACAAGTTACTTGTTTCCAAAGTGCAGTGGTGGAACAGGCACCAGGTAGACGTTTCCATTACAAATGGGAGAAATTGGAGGGAAAAAAGGGACAACAGGCACCAAGCAAGTCCATAACCCAGCAGAACAAGTTACATTAGCTCTCAAGGCTTGAAAATAATCCTCTGTTCTCTGAGACCATCTGGGCAATGGTCCCACCCTCCAGACTCTGGGTGTTGGCCCTGAAGGCTGGGCCAGGGCGTGGGGTGGGGACACACACCCTGGGGGGGCGGGATTCTGGGAGGAGAAAGAAGGGGAGGAGGGACCCTGGGGGAGAGGGGAGGTGGGGCCCCTAGGGGGAGCGGCGGTGCCTCTGAGCTCTGAGCTGTGTTTGTTGCTCCAGAGCTTTGATCTCCTGCCAGGGAAACCTGGAAGGTCAGGCCAGGCTGCTGCCAAGCCCCGGAGAAAGGAGCTGGGTGGAGCGGGCAGCACTGCAGGCGCCCGCACCCCTACCACCACCTCCATACCCCACTCCCTCCACTTGCCTCAACCCTGGTTAGTTAGCCCTCCCGGCCACGCTGACCTCCTCCCCTAACTGCTCTTTACTTCTTGGTGGCTGTTTTGTGTGTAGGTCTCTGTAGTCAATGGATTAGGGGCTCCAAGTCGTGAAAGTAAACCAGCAACATGTCCTCCAAGTTTGGTTTCGTAAAATCATATATGTTGTATGTACTTTACAAGAAACCAGTCTACTTTTTAAGTTGAGCCAACCCTTCCTTCCCCCTCTCACCATGCACACACTACAAGTTGCCCAAGAGAGGCAGGTGATTCTCCCTGTTGATTTGTGTGTTAGGGGCCTGTTTCCCTCGGCACTTCTTCTAACGTCCCCCTGCCCCACTTCTTGGCACCAGGCTTTTTTCACTGGTTCCCCATGGTGTGTGTGACCTCATTTCCTACGGAATGAAAGGTTTCTGTTTGAAAACAGGGCGCTGGGTGAGACAGGACTCGCTACCCCCCTTGCCCACTGGAGAGTGTCTTGTATCATACAGTGAGTCATGCTTCAGGGAGCAGCAGCTGACCAGAACGTTTAAGAGCCTGGTGCCTGGGTGGTCACTACTAAGTGAAGAACACAGGTGAGGAGGAAAGGAAAAAGTGAGGAGTGAGGCCCTAAAATCCACTTAGTAGCCTTCAGAGGGAGGGGCATAAAAGGACCCAGTGAGCCCCATGGCTGTTAGATGGGACAGGAGGAGAGACTGATGGGCGCCGGACGTGGCTGTCCCCGTGACTGACTGGGTGGTAGTCTGTTCTGTGGACATGCCCAGAGGTAGTCATCTGGTTGGCTTTCCTTTGGTGAAGGTACTAAGGGAGGCCTGCATTCCTCCAGAGAGTGACAGGAACAGACACTGCAAGTGCACGGGCTTGCCTCCTGAGACCTTTGACATCCAGAGGCACCCGGCGCCTGCTTTAGATCCACAGCAAGGCAAAGCCCTGTCTAGTAGCCGAAGTTGAGGCTGGTCAGAGAACAAATGCCTGCCTGAGCACTAGCAACCAGGAGAAGGCCTGACAGCAAGTCCAACGCAGAAGGCATGTGATGAAGAAGAGACCAGGTCCTGAAAAGCTAACAGCGAGAATATTGAGTTCCAAGAGGATCTGGTAGAGAACAGACATTTCTCAATTTCAGAGTCAAAGCACGGGGCATGGGACGGGCTCAGCTAGCCAGCAGTGAGCCCCGTGTGTGCAGAGTAGAACTGCTCCATAGTGTCTTCAAGGCTGTGACCTTTCAGAAGCAGATTGCCAGGCCTGTCTTCTGAGGTGTCTCTGTGTAGGTTCAGACCACAAACCTTTTGGCTAGTAGTTGGGCACTTAACCATTTGTGCCACCCAAGAACTCCTGCTAGATTCTGGGAACTCAGCAGGAAAGAAGTCTCACACAGTGATTGTCCTCTAGCGAAGGAGAAAAGTTAAGTAAACAATCACAGTGTGGTGTCATAAAGACATGGAACCCATAACAAGGTGGGAGCCAGTCTAGAGTGAATAACACCTAAGTGGACAAGAGTTAGAAGAGGTAATGATGGGGGAGGGGCAGGGTCCACAGCAGGAAGGGCAGAGGCCTTGGAAGAAGTCAGTCATGGAGAGTTTTGAGCACTGAGTTTGGAGCCATAAGCAAGAGGGCAGGTCAGATCTTACCCTAAAGACAGTGAAAGTCATTAAAGTCGAGTGGTGCAGTTGCGACTTGTGATTTAGAGAGATCTCTCTGCTGAGGCATGGAGCTGGGACTGGGTGCGCAGGATGGGAGACTGAGGGAGAATGTTGTTGTGACTCACGTGAGAAGTCTGGTATCCTAGACAGAGTGGCAGCAGTGGGGCAAAAAAAAAAAATTCTGGTTATAAAGAATGAACATTTTTCACATCAGTGTATGTGATATTGTTGAGTAAATTATGGAGCTAAGGAAAAGGTAGCACAATAGGGAACAGTATACATCCCATTTATTTTTACATATACAGTAAAACCTGCGAAAGCCAGAACCTATGTAAGCCAGAAACCTGTCAGAGAAGGAAAATTCAAATATTTTCCACTAATAGAGAGCAATAGAAAAACGGTAAGACTGCACCCTGTCAAACGCGGAAAACTTGTGAGACCCAGAAGAACAAAGCAGTCCCGTCGAATTCCAGCTCTCAGAAGTTCCACTGTATTTTTGTGTATATACATACATACACTTCAACAAACAAAAGCAGCACTGGAAGTGCTCACTGGTCTATGCCAAGAAATTTGGAAGATGGCTACCTGGCCAAACGACTGGAAGAGATCCATATTTATGCCTATTCCCAAGAAAGGTGATCCAACCAAATGCGGAAATTATCGAACAATACCATTAATATCCCATGCAAGCAAAATTTTACTGAAGATCATTCAAAAGCGGCTGCAGCGGTGTATCGACAGGGAACTGCCAGAAATTCAAGCAGGATTTAGAAGAGGACGTGGAACTGGGGGTATCATTGCTGACGGTGGATGGATCCTGGCTGAAAGCAGAGAATACCAGAAAGATGTTTACCTGTGTTTTATTGACTACGCTAAGGCATTCGACTGTGTGGATCATAACAAATTATGGATAACATTGCGGAGAATGGGAATTTCAGAACACTTAATTGTGCTCAGGAGGAACCTGTACATGAATCAAGAGGCAGTCATTCAAACAGAACAAGGGGATACTGCATGGTTTAAAGTCAGGAAAGGTGTGCGTCAGGGTTGTACCCTTTTACCATACCTATTCAATCTGTATGCTGAGCAAATAATCTGAGAAGCTGGACTATGTGTAGAATGGCGCATCAGGATGAGAGGAAGACTCATTAACAACCTGCAATGTGCAGATGACACCACCTTGCTTGCTGAAAATGAAGAGGACTTGAAGCACTTACTGATGAAGATCAAAGACCACAGCCTTCAGAATGGATTACTGCTCAATGTAAAGAAAACAGAAATCCTCACAACTGGACCAATAAGCAACATCATGATAAATGGAGAAAAGATTAAGATTGTCAAGAATTTCATTTTACTTGGATACACAATCAACACGCATGGAAGCAGCAGTCAAGAAATCAAAAGACGCATTGCATTGGGCAAAATCAGCTGCAAGAGATCTCTTTAAGTGTGAAAAAGCAAAGATGTCACCTTGAGGACTAAGTTGTGCCTGACCCAAGCCATGATGTTTTCAGTCACCTCATATGCATGCGAAAGCTGGACAGTGAATAAGGAAGACCTAAGAAGAATTGACATCTTTGAATTGTGGTGTTGGCAAAGAATATTGAATATACAGTGGACTGCCAAAAGAACAAACAAATCTTCTTGGAAGAAATACATTCAGAATGCTCCTTAGAAGCAAGGATGGTGAGACTGTGTCTCACATACTTTGGACATGTTATCAGGAGAGATCAGTCCCTGGAGAGGGACATCATGCCTGGTAGAGGGTCAGTGAAAAAGAGGAAGACCCTTGACAAGATGGATTGAGACAGTGGCTGCAACAGTGGGCTCAAGCATAGCGACAATTGTAAGGATGATGCAGGACTGGGCAGTGTTTCGTTCTGTTGTGCATAGGGTCGCTATGAGTCGGAATCGACTGGACAGCACCTAACAACAATAACATATACATATATGTTTTATTTATGCTTATATATGTGGTTAAAAAAGTGGAAAGATATACACAACACATGTTAAAATGAATGGATTTGGAAGAGAAACCAACAAAACTTGGTAAGCAGTTGGATGTAGGGATGAGGGCAAAAGGCCCCGGTTTTGGCTTGGCCCCTGTGGTATGGCGGGGCCCTTCCCCAAGGAGGAAGCCCAGGTTGTAGGAAGGTAAGAATTGAGTGAAGCATAGGCCCATGGCAAGATCTTGTGCACACACATCAGCCAGAGCAGGAAATGATCCACAGATGTCCAGGACCACGCACTCTGCTCTGTGCTAGGAGTGGCTGTGGAAGTGACTTGGGGACCAAGCTGAAGCAGAATGCTGATGGCTAAGTCATGGGAACCAAGCCCTGGGACCCTGGTGCCATGTTGAATTCTCTGCATTCACAGTTTCTGTCATGAAACTTGGGTCACACTGCTGGACATGAGTGTATCAGAGGAGAGCCCCAAGTGAACCCTTGGGGAGGTGTCCGCAGTACCCACCAAATCTTTTCCCCCCAGAACAGCAGCAAGTGTGTTACTGAAAAACACTTTTAGGAGGTGGCAGTTTGTATCTTTCTTGGGGTTCCTGGCACACAGTTGGCTCTCGTAAGTAGTCGTCAAATAAAAAATCCAAAAAGCTCATTGCTGTTGAGTCGATTCTGACTCATAGCTACCCTGTAGGACAGAGTAGAACTGCTCCCATAGGGTTTCCAAGGCTGTAATCTTTACAGGAGCAGACTGCCACATCTTCCTCCCACGGAGCAGCTGGTGGATTCGAACTGCCGACCTTTAGGTTAACAGCCAAGCTCCACCAAAGCTCCTAGGTGTCAAATAGAACCTGATAATTGAATGTCTTTATACTAATGACCATCTCATTTAAATTGTGGTATGTATATTATTTAGTAATTGCTTTCCAGATCAAATGTAGACCTTCATCGCATCCCTCAGCGTTCTACCAGTGAGTTAGAATGAGAGAGAGAGTGAAGTGGAATGAAATTCTCACCTTAGCACATACCATGTACCATGGAACGTTGGGTCCTAGAGCGTGTTCCATGGAAGGGAGTGTATTGACAGAAATTGCTGCAAAAGGATTCTGTGTCCAAAAAATGTTGGAGATGCTAGGTAGATAGGAGCCTCTAGCATGTTAATGTGCTCTGTAAATGCTGAGGTTAACGCTAGAACATACAGCAGTTCTCAAAGGAAACTGACTGGGAATATCATTCCCTTACGCACTATGGGAAAAGCTACTATTGAGACATGGTATAAGTGATCCACGTGTTAATTTCTTACCCATTTGCCCTTGGAACTGTTCCTTATGGCTCCCCTGGCCTTTCAGGTGATCTCTACCAACATTGCTGACAGAATGAGGCTCTGTGAGGAAAGGGCCCTGGGACCGTGTTGCTCATTGCTGTAGGTGTCCCCAGGGCATAGCACACACAGTAACTGGTTAATTACTACTGTTAAACAAATACATTAATAAATGATAATCCAAATAGAATTAACTCTGTGCCACCTACTATGTGAATTTGTTGCTTACAAACCATGCCTGGGGCAATCTGCTTGATGAGGCTTTATGGGGCCAACAAACATGGTGAGGAAGATCCACCTCCTGTTCCTAGGAGTCTCCCTCAGACTAGAAGATATGTTAGCCCAGTACTCAAGCAAGGCACTTATGTGTAGAACACCTGTACCCTTTGACTAAGCGGGACCATTCATAGCTGTTTGTTTTTATTTTAAGGACAGATGCCACCAGAATGTGAGTACGAGGATATAAATACAGCACTGTTCATAAAAGAGAAAATGTAGAAATCCCCTAAGTGCCTGTCAGAGGGACAGTGGTTAGCTAAACTCTAGCACAACCATATAATGGAATATTTATATGAGTTTAAAAAAAAATGAAAAATATGTTAGAAAGGGGTTACTGCTGGGATATTGGGGGATAACATGAGTTATTTTTCTATTTCAATTTCAGAATTATTTTAAATGTCTCATATCAGGCACATATTACTCTTGTAAATAGCAAAAGCACTAAATATGAACATATTCTGGGGAGAATGCACCATAGAAAGTGGTAAGCAGCAAGGGGAAATCCTAAGAGATAATAGAGTTTCAGAGAGGGGTAAGAGCTCCCTTTGGCTAAGAAAGAGCACCATTTGCTTTATGGAAGAGCAGATGGAAATAGTACTCCAACCCAAGCCTGACTAGGTAAAATGATGAATGAGCTAATAATATAGGAAGATTGTTTCAGGAATATGCCTCATCAATTTTTCAGCTGAAAATGTGGGAGGAAGTGAAGTTGACCTTAAAGGACCAATAGGCTAGGTATGATCAACTCATTATAGTTTAGTCTTAGAGGGTCTATCTGCATGTGATAGATCGACGAAGTACCATCAACAGAGAGTTACTCAAACTGATTTCCTTTTCCCAGTCAGCTCACTGACAGGCCACCTTGCCCAGAAGTTAAATCTGTTGACAAATTTGTCTTGTGTTATCTGTGCCACTTTGTGTTGTCATTAATGCTGATAAATAAGAGTTGAGTAGGTGTATAAGGAAGGGCAGTAAAATTCTGTGTGGAATATATTATGATTCTTAATAAACTTTATATTTGTCTTTGGGCCTCCATCCTAAGGAAATCGGAAGTGTTTTAAGCCAAGATTTAGTCAGCATGACATTAATTATAATAACTGGAATAGCTGAAATATAAAAAATACATGGGTGCCTAAATTAACGTACATGCCATTAACAATACTTACAAAGAATTTTAATGACCTGCTGGAATGCTTATGATAAGTGAAAAAAGCAGAATGCAAAACTGTTCAACAAAGGCAAAAAAAAAAAAAAAAAGTCTGCTTGAAGCCCCCATATGTCAGAACTTTCTGTAAGACATTGAAGACACTTGTCTTCATAGTAGTTCTAACACTCCACCTTCCTTGGTTATTGTATGGTCAGCAGTTTGGGACAAAGGAGATCTTTTGGGATGTTTCCTAATTAAGATTGTGTTCTGTCACAGTTTTCCTCCACTAAAGGTTAGACACTGGGACACCATATCCATGTGCTTGACAAAGGTACAGATAAGCAACAGGCTAAAAATGGAGGCTGTACCCCAGAGGCAACAGGGAGTATTTATTCGTGTGGGTCTGAGCCCAAAACCAAGTCTAGGTGTAAGTGTACCTCCATGGAGAGGCGTTCCTGGTTGAGTAGCTCTGGTAAGTGGCAGACTCCAGGCTTTAAGTTCTCCCACCCACAGGGTGGTAAAGGGACCATCTCATCAGAATGCCCCAGTTGCACTGGGGAGTACTAGACTCAATCATGTTGATAGAAGCACTGCCTTATGGGAAAACCACATCATGCTCAAGGAGCAATTTCTTTTTACCAGCAATAACCCAAACTTATGGTCCCAGGCAGGCTTTCTTTCATTTATAATGTTTTTTGGATAACCATAGGAGCCTTAGCCTTGCAGTAAGCACAGCCACATTGGACCTTACCTTCTAGGGTCTGAAATTTTGTTGTTGTTGTTGTTGTTAGATGCCGTCGAGTCAGTTCTAACTCATAGTGTCCCCGTGTACAACAGAATGAAACACTTCTCAATCCCACACCATCCTCACAATCGTTTCTATCTTTGAGCCCATTGTTGCAGCCACTGTGTCAATCCATCTTGTTGAGGGTCTTCCTCTTTCTCTCTGACCCTCTGCTTTACCAAGCATGATGTCTGTCTCCAGGGACTGGTCCCCCCAATAACATGTCCAAAGTACGTGATACAAAGTCTCACCATCCTCACTTCTAAGGATCACTGTGGCTGTACTTCTTCCAAGACAGATTTGTTTGTTCTTCTGGCAGTCCATGGTATATTCAATATTTTTCGCCAACACAGTAATTCAAAGGCATCATTCTTTGGTTTTCCTTATTCATTTGTCCAGCTTTCAGATGCATATGAGGTGATTGAAAGTACCTTGCAAAATGCATTCGTAAATGTGCAAGTGTTCTCACTTTTGACACTTGTCACAGTGACTATGAGCATTGTCTAGTCTCGGGTCCTGCAGCCCTGGAATGCAATTGAAGAACTGTGACAAGCTTTTACTCAGCATTCTCCTGCTGGGCTCCTGGTCACCTGCAGACTGGTGCAGACCACCCAGCTTGAGTGAGGATCAAATTAGTGAAGGTGGTAAAGGTTGTGAAAATACCTTTGGATTCTTCTGGAAGGCTTGGCAAGGCCTGCCACCTGCGTTCTGCTGCTCACACCCTTCCGGTGCTTTTCCTCTCCAGTTCAGAGGTGACTGCCCTCTAACTGTAGCCCAGCTTCCCCCGTGACCTTCATTTAGCAACACCCACCAGGTTGCATCTTTCCCACCCTTCCTTTGAAGCAGCCTTATCTTGAAAGTTCTGGACGTTAAGTATTTGATGTTATAAAGATATGATTTTTGGCGGTCACAAGACTGGTAATCTCCCAACTATGGTTTAGATTTGTTTTGAAATAATATTCCAGCCCAAACTTGACTAGGTAAAACGGGGAATGACCTAAGATACGAAGACTGGTTCAGGCAGGAATATGCCTCATCAATTTTTAAACCAAAAATGTGGGACGAGGGGCAAAGTGTGGCCAAGTGAGGTTCTGTTTTTTAAATTTGCTTTGGAAATAGTACAATAAACATGTCATTTTCTAAAAGGGGATTATTCGTGGCTATTTTCAATCCCGAGCCGGCCTTTGACAGGCCGGTTTCCAACACGATCCTGGTTGACCCCCCTCCTGCCCAGACCTGGTATGTGCAGGAAATGCAAGCTTATTTTAATAGCCACTTACATTAAACATAACTTTTAAAGTAAATCAATGGGGAGAATTAGCATTTCTCAAACAAAACATTTTCACTGGATCGTGTGCATTAGCCTGGTTGAGTTGTGTCTGAGCTCAAGCTGCAAACAAGATTTAAGCAGCTTATTCTTGATCTAAGAGCTCTGGTGGCACAGTGGTTAAGCACTCAGCTGCTAACCAAAAGGTTGGTGGTTCGAACCCACCAAGTGCTCCAGGAGAGATGTGGAAGTCTGCTTCTGTAAATATTGCAGCCTTGGAAGCCGTATGGGACAGTTTTACTCCATCCTGCAGGGTCACTATTCCAAAAATCGACTCTATGACAATGGGTTATAGGGTCACTATGAGTCAGAATCTACTCAAAGGGAACAGGTTTGGGTTTTTTTGGTTTGTTCTTGATCTGTTCTGTGCAGTGTAGGTACCAGGAGACTGGTCAGCCTTCCTAGATTTTGTTTTAAAAACTTCTTTTGTGCCTGTCGAGCCAGAGTGGGTCATGCCTTTTGACTGGAACCTCTAAATCCTTGGGACTTCCAAGCATGTGAGGCAGCAGCATGGTTGAACGGCTGCTCTGGGAGGCCCAAGGCGGCCTGGGACGGGGTTGCACTAGCCCAGGTCTTTCATCCCCGCAGTCATGAGACGCTCCAGGTGTGTCAGCATCAAAGCGGGGAGAAGCAGGTGCTCCCGATCAAGACAGATCTGAACACACACTCCCCTTGGGGGCTGTTGGATGTGGTTGATCATGAAATGAAAGCCAACTAAAGGAATGAGAGGTCCTGTTGATTATCTCCCTCGTTTTCAGTGCTGTTCCTGGGGCTCTTCTACATCCAGGGAAAGAATTTGTGAAAAAGACTGTGATACCACCTGTGCAGAAGACACAACACCTACTCTTAATTCTGGGATCCTCGAGCTCGTGGCCTCAGGCAAAGGGGCTGTGCCCCTAAAGAGCTTTATGAAGGAAAGTGAGCCTGTCTTGGCTTCACTGTTACTCACCTGTGCCACCCATGTCCTCTCTGGCTGGAGGGGACGATAGGGCCATTACCAGTCTCTTTCTGGATCACTCTGGGCAGTCTGCTGCTTCTCAGTTGAGGGGCCAAGACTGGAAGGGGCCCTGGTCATAATGATCTAGACTCCCTTCTCTGCCTTTTACAGATGGGGAAACTGAGGCTGATGCTGAAAGGGAATCAGTGACTTGCCCACTGTTGCCAGCTTGTCAGTGGCAGAGCCAGGGATAGTTCCCAGGATTCACTCCAAACTCTTTAGTACAGCGCTCTGGTGGGAAAACAGGGTGGGGTGGGCACTTGGAGAGGAGACTTGAAATACATTGACTCTCAATTCAACTGACATGTGCCCTGCAGGACAAGGACAGCTTCTGAGGCACAGCACCTAGAGTGCCGGAGGTTGTAAGACTGCTGAGGACCTTACAGATTTCGCTTTTTGGTCCTGCGTGTTTGGTACTGCTACTGGAATTGGCTTTTGTGGAAGTTATGGGATAAGACTGCCCTCTAGTGGGCTGGTGAAGCCATTGGCCTAATCACATTAAGTTCAAAGTTGTTTTCTTATGCTGAATCAGTGTAATCTGATTTTATCCTTTCTCAGTCACTCTGGCCGTAGTGATGTCCTTGACCTCTGAGCAGTAGCTGTCATTTGCTCATCTTATAGGAAGTTAGTTTTTTTCCCCAATGTTAGAGGTGTCTTACTTCCCTAACAATATACGACCTCCCAAAGCCTGGGATTATGTCTTGTGTCTTGTGCTTCTACTTAGTAGGACATGAAATTAGAAAGTTCATTGGGATAAAAAGGAGTCCTTTCCCCAAAAAAATAATCTCATCACTTCTCATTTGTTCCTAAAACATTCTAATCTGAGCTCTCAGATCAATAGTTCCCCAAGTTGTTGAGTCATCAGAATCCCTCAGAAAACTTCAGGAACACACTTTCCTGGGCCTTACTCCAGACCTGCTGAATCAGTCTCTGTGGTCGGAGCCAGGAAATCTGCTTTAAAAACTTCCCAAGTGGTTTTTGATGTGCAGCCAGGTTTGGCAGCCAACTGCGCTGAATCTCCATTTACAGTTACTTCTCATAGTTTTCTCCCCTGACGAGGTCTCCAGAGGTCATCAGCTTGTGTCAGTTATTAAAATTGACCACTTTGAGATTTCATTCAGAAATATTCACTGCTCTTTTCTAACTGCAGCATGGGTGACGGGAAGGAGGAAGAGCCACAAGAGAGGGACCAAAGGTATTTGCTTTGGTTGCCAATGGCTCTGTGTTCATAGCAGAACACACTGAAACCAGTACCTCTCTGCTGACTGGATAGATTGTTTATTTGTAGTTTGTTTTTGATGTTTGGCCTGGAGAGGGAGAGAACTGTTTATTGAGTACCCAATAACTTATTTTCACTTATTCCAAGTCTTTTGATCCTCAGGATAACCATATGAGGTAGGTGGCGTCATCCCTTTTTTTTTTTCTGTTTTTTTAACAGATGGACAAAGTTGAGGCTTAGAAAGGTCAGGTCACTTGGCCAAAGTCAAGTACGTAGATAACTGTCAGACCTTGCACTCAGTGTAGGTAGGTCTGGTTTCCAAGGCCAGCTTTGGGAAGGTAGAAGACCAGAGTGCCAACTGCTCTTTTTTTCTTTAATTGTGGTAAATATATAGGTAACAAAACATTCCAACTGCTCTCTTTTACTCTGTCAGGCCAAACGAGCAGTGCAGCGGGGAGCCACTGCAGTCATCTTCGATGTGTCTGAAAACCCAGAAGCTATTGACCAGGTAAACTCCTCAGGCCCCACCAGGGCTCTACTCCACCCAGGAGAAGTGTCACAGTTGTGTCACACTCACCACAGGGCCTTTGCACTTTTCTGCTGAAGTTAAATTTCCACATTTGAGCCAAGGGGGTGTACTGAGAGGGGGTTAGAGCCAGGGAGTGTGGGGAGTAGGGGGCATTTTCAAAGACCTATCTGTGCCTTCAGCCTGCCCAGTCCATCCTGAAACAGGCACCATCCCTAGTCTACTCCATGGCCTTGCCCTTTAGGGATCTCCAAGGGTATAATGCCTAAGGACTTTGAGGATTTCCAAATGGGTATTTAGTGTCTTTTCCTCCAGCCTTTCTTACTCTCTCCTGTTCTTAAAGTTAAGTGTCTTCTAACCAGAGCCCTCTCTTCCTCCTCAGCTAAACCAGGGCTCAGAAGACCCGCTCAAGAGACCAGTGGTGTACGTGAAGGGCGCAGATGCCATCAAGCTCATGAACATCGTCAACAAGCAGAAAGTGGCTCGAGCCAGGATTCAGCACCGCCCCCCTCGAGTGAGCCTCGGCACTGGCCAGCCGGGCCTGGCGCCTTCCCCGCTGCTACCAGGGCCTTTGTTTCCTTTGGGCTTTGTGACTGCGTTCCTTTCTGTCTGAAGTGCCAGCGTGCCCCAGGTTCCTGCGGGTTTCAAGCAGATACAGGGCTGGAGACCAGGGAGAAATTTCACCTGTGTTCCTTTCTCGGGGATGTGAAAAGTACTACCAGAAATAGAGGAGCCCTAATGGCCCAACGGTTAAGCGCTTGACTGCTAACCGAAAGGTTGGCAGTTCAAACCCACCCAGCTGCTCCATGGGAGAAAGACCTGGCCATCTGCTCCCATAAAGATTACAGTCTAGAAAACCCTATGGGGCAGTTCATCTCTGTCAAATGGGGTTACCATGAGTCGGCATCAACTTGAAGGAACCCAACAACAACAACCAGAAATAGACAAGTAGTGCTGGAAGTCTCTGGTTTCTTCCACCTGGTGTTCCCTGTAATGACCTCTCATCCCTCTTTCTCTTCCATCCTATTCCCTAGTCTGAAAGGCAAACTGAAGGAGGATTGAAGGGGAGGAATACCCAAGCCCTCGGCTTCCTCAAGTCCCCCTCCTTCCACATGGCCTAACCTAGAGAAAAAGGCCCATACTCCCTTCTTCCCAGAGGGTAAATTATCTCATTGAAATCCTTCAACTTACATTGGGGTCTGGAAAAGTTACTTTCAACTGGAATTGAATTTCAGGACCTCCAGGTGATTAATGAATACAGTTTTGACTTCTTTTGAATGTGTTGAAGGGACACTGTTGGCCAAGAACTTTTGACCGGCATCTTTTGCCCAAACCTCAGGCTGGAGGATTCTAGGAGCCTGGTGCAGGTGCCCCATATACGCTTTATTTCCTCCTTGCAAATACTGGGATAGTCACACATAGAATGATTCTTTCACGTGCACAAAACATCTGGATACACACAGCATTCAGTTAGCAAAGCGCTATTCCGATTGGCTAAATACATGTGCTACATGAGTTGATTTGAAGGTTTTAGGAAGCAGTGTGCCATGAGGAAAAGTAAGACCTAAAACTCAAGGGAGTTTACAGGAGAACTCACTTGCTGGCTTCTTCTTAAAGGAAAACAGGGCGCTTTGGTAAATATGACTCATTGTAGTGGAAGCTGATATTTGTGGAAGCAGCATACAATTTTCTGAGTTGTTGTAAACCATTAATTATATGGCTAGTAATCACTGTTCCCTCAAAACATGACACTCACTCCTTTGTCCTATAAATGCGCTAGTTGTGTTTATTTGGAAGGGCCTTTCTTACCGGTTGTAGCGTGTTTTGCGCTCTTCCATGGGGAGCCAGCCTTTAGGAACAGAATTCCCTTGTCTGTTGGGAGGCCTGGCTGAGACGGCTGCAGGCCATCTGGCCGTCTGGGCCTAGACAGTACACCATGTGCCTGTTAGCAGAATCCTATGTGTTTCCTGCAAACTGAGGGGCAGTAGCAGCCTGATGACCCATCCTTCCAACTCAGTGTCCCTGTACCCAATCAGCTGGCTGAAGAGAGGTGTGACTAATTGTGCCTGTCTTCTGTTGTAGCAACCCACCGAATACTTTGACATGGGGATTTTCCTGGCTTTCTTTGTCGTGGTCTCCTTGGTTTGCCTCATCCTCCTTGTCAAAATCAAGCTGAAGCAGCGACGCAGTCAGGTAACGTCTCAGCGCGGCCGGTGAACGCTGATTCCTACAGCCCCGTTGCTGGTGAAAGCGGAGCTCTCCTCTGCCTAGTGTTAGATGGCTCTGTAGTTGAGCCTCCTCACAGCCGTGGGCACTGAGCTCCGGAGACTGTTTCCAGGGCCTAAAAACAGCAAAGATGGAGAAAAACAAGAGCAGAGCTTTCAGCACTGCACTTCCTCTGTTGTAGAAGGGCCTTTCCTAGAAAGGCTAAGCACCAGGGGTGTTTCCAACCAGGGAGTTTTTCCAAAGAAATGTCTACATGTGAATGTGGAGCCCCAGAGCCTTGCTCCTCAATGAGGATCTGGGGCCCTGCAGTGTCAGCATCACCTGGGAGCGTGATAGAAATGCAGAGTCTCAGGCCCAGATCGGCTGAGTCCGAATCTGCATTTACCAAGCTCTCCAGGTGCTTCTCGATGAACAGAGCAGCCCCTGTCACGCCCCAGCAGGCATATGCTTGTGTGCTAGTAGAAAGGAAAGATTTGGGAGTGGGGGTGGTGAGTGGATAAGCAGGTAGCTCAGTTCTCAAATGTGTAACAATGTGGTGCCCCCGGAGAGAGATGGTGGACGTGGCAGGCAGTCTCTGGAAAGGACGCTCTCTGAGCTCACACAAGGGTCGCGTGGCCACCATTAACAGGACAGTGCCTGGCATTTATTGAGCACTTCCTGTCTGCCAGCTGCTAAGCACTCACACTCACCTTCCGTGCGGGAGACTCGGATTTGATTTCCGGCCACTGCTCTTCCCGAGCACAGCCACCGCCTGTCTGTCATTGGAGGCTTGTGTGTTGCTATGATGCTGAGCTGGTTTCAGTGGAGCTTCCAGATCAAGATGGGCTAGGAAGACAAGCCTGGTAATCTGCTTGTGAAAGTCAGCCAGTGAAAACCCTGTGGATCACAGCAGTTCCACCCTGTTGTGCTTGGGATCGCCATGAGTTGGGGGCTGACCCAACGACAGCTAATGGCAACAACAGAGCACTCACACACATTATCTCATTTATCTTCACAACTTCCCTCACTGTAAAGAGGAGGAACCCTTGGCATATATTGGGTGAATAACTTGGGGTCCGGCAGAGTTGGGAAGCAGCAGGGCTGGTGGTTGAAGCCGACAACCTCTGCCAGTATTGCTGTGTGGGGAAAGCCTGGCTTGTTGTGGATACTGTAGGGTCTGCAGCATCTGTGCTTGTGGCAGTCTGAATGTTTAGTGGTTTTTCAAAAGTCTGTTCTGGCCTGATAGAGTGGTGTTTGCTGTCCCAGTGCACTTAGTGCCATGTCCTTGAGGGTGATACAGACCACATTCTGCCTTGCAGAATTCCATGAACAGGCTGGCCGTGCAGGCTCTGGAGAAAATGGAAACCAGAAAGTTTAACTCCAAGAGCAAGGGGCGCCGGGAGGGGAGCTGTGGGGCCCTGGACACTCTCAGCAGCAGCTCCACATCCGACTGTGCCATCTGCCTGGAAAAGTACATCGACGGAGAGGTAATGGCAGAGGCCGGGCTGTCCTGGGTGGGGGTGAGGTGAACAGGTCAGCAAAGGCACCCAAGTCCCTAGTACGTGGCCTGAGACATTCTAACCGCCATTTCCCCCCTTGAAGGGGGTCGCCACAATGCAGGGAGAGACTTCCCCAAGGACCCAGCTCAACAGTGATGATTTCAGATACCAGACCAACTGCAGTCAAGGCAGTTCCCACCCTTGGCCAGCCTGTGTGTGTCAGAGTAGACCTGTGCTCCACAGAAGTTGATTGGAAATAGATGGTAGGCTGGAGAAACTGTGTGGTCTTAACAGTCACACATGTTGACTTTGTTTTAGAATAACTCTTCTGAAAGCTCTGAGATTTGAGTATCTTGATACAAACCTCTTCTAAAAAGCTTTGTGGAACATTTGGTATTTTTACTTACAAAGAGACAAGGGCTTTGATGTCCCCTTTTTTTCTTCTGGCTTTTTATTTTGACATTTTCAAACCTTCAGAAAAGTTACCAGAATCATGCAATGAATGATAATATCGTTCACCCAGAATCACCAGTTGTTAGGATTTTGCCACGCTTGCTTAATCGCTTTCTCTGTAGATAGATGCATACCCACACACACACACACACACACATTTTGGGGAGGAGAAGAGCGAACTTTTTTTGAGAATTAGTTGCAGCCATTTTGATAGCCCTTTGATGAAAACGTTCCACTGCTGTGTAGATTATTGGATGTAAACTGGCTTTAGAATAATGGAGGAGCCCCTAGTGGTACAGTTATTAAGCACTCAGCTACTAACCAAAAGGTTGGCAGTTCAGATCCATCAAATCCATCCAGAGGTGCCTTGGAAGAAATGCCTGGCGACCTATTTCGAAAAGGTCACAGCCATGAAAACCCTATGGAGCACAGCTCTACTCTGAAGCACATGGGGTCACCACACATCGGAATTGACTCAATGGTAACAGGTGTTTTGGACTGGGTTTTAGGATAATGGAGTCTTGCATGGATGCAGGTTCTAATCCTGGCCCAGAGCAGGTTCTAGCTTTGTGCTCATGAGCAAGTGATGTCATTCTCTATGCCTGCGCTTGAGACATGGGCCTAAGACTGACCCACACTCCAGGTGATCACAAAGGTTGTGTGAGAAAACCCGGGTAGACCTCTCTTCCCCCTTTCAGGCCCAGCGTTAGGCATGTGTTTGAATGTCACCATGCTACACTGGCCCAGAGAATGAAAACCAAAGTAAAATAAGCACATTTGGAGAGTGTTGGGCTCAGGAGCACCAGGGCTGATTCTGCCTCAGCAAACCCACCCTCTTCTCTCCAGATAGGTTGCTTTGGTTTGGAACCATGTGCTTCTGAGCTGAGCATTCAGGGTTCAGAGAAGGAGTTGGACAGGAGAGCTTTGCCCCATGAATACCTGGGCCTGGGCCTCTTTCTTTCTACTCGTTCCCATTTGGGGTACCTGGAGGCAGCTGCCATTCTAGAGATGTAGGTCTTGGAATGTAGCTAGCCCTTCTCCACAGCCCCAGGCCTCCCATTCTCACTAACACCAGGCTTTGGCCTTCTTCTGTGTGGCGGCATCTCTACAGAGGAAGTAATGAGAATGAGTGCCCTCTTCTAACTATAGGAAAGGAACTTGCTTTCCATAGGTTTCCCTTCCTTAAAATTGAGGGCTGTGCTCAAGGCTGGCTGATAGGCATGTTTCTGCTCCCTAGAGCCCAGCCTGTCCATGGGCTCTGCCTCCAGGGAATTGAGCTGACATGTAGTTGGACATGGGGAACAGAAAACACCGAGAGATTGGGGAAGGGTGCCCCTGGGCAGGGGCGAGCTGAACAGGGCTTCTCAGTCCACCCTGGGCTCCACAGGAGGAAGTGCATGTGGGGCCAAAAACAGAGCTGCCCTTTGGCCTGTGCCGTCCTTTCAGGCTGTGTCCTCTCCCTTCTCAGGAGCTGCGGGTTATCCCCTGTACTCATCGATTCCACAAGAAGTGCGTGGACCCGTGGCTGCTGCAGCACCACACCTGCCCCCACTGTCGGCACAACATCATAGGTAATTGTCAGATGCTGAAGCGTCCAGTCTACCGAGTACCTAGAGAGAGTATGACACACCCTGCAGGCTCATGAGCGAAGCCGCCACTGCGTTGCCTTCTAGATCTGGAGGCATGGAGACCAAACCCTTGGAGGCTGGCTGCACAGGCTTTAGGAGAGTTGGGCCTTAAGAATTGCCCTGAGTTGGAGTTTTGGCTCACACCTGAGCCAGCTTCCTGTCCTTGGGCACTTGGCCTCACAGGGCCTGAGGCTCACAGTCTCTAGCGGGAGCAGCAATAGTGATGCTTGCCCATTCCCAGTCCCACAGAGCCGTTCCCAGGGCCGCAGAATGAGGAACGTGATATGGCAGGCATGTGATGCTGCTTCTGCATCACTGTGTTATTAGACAGAGGCACAGGGTCACTGCAGGTAGCTGTTTTTTAAGAGGGACAGTGCCCCTCATCTGTGTACTCCTGTTGCTCTCTGCAAACTCTAAGGTACAGAGGAGTAGGGAGATGGGAGATGTGCCCCAACAGGAGCGACCACCTTTCATGTGGAGAAACGGGTCAGCCTCGGCCAGCGCAATCTGGGACAGCTTAGAACAGGCAGGGTCTTGAGACCGGGCGCCTTGGAGTGTGACCAAACCTGTTGCTTCAGTCTTTGGCCTTATTTGTTCCTCTTATCCCTGACACCAGTGTGCTCAGCCCTGCTTGCTTTATTTCCTCTCCCCAGAACAAAAGGGAAACCCAAATGCCGTGTGTGTGGAGACGAGCAACCTCTCGCGCAGCCGGCAGCAGCGGGTCATCTTGCCAGTCCATTACCCTGGCCGCGTGCACAGGACCAATGCAATCCCAGCCTACCCTACCAGGACGAGCATGGACTCCCACGGGAACCCCGTCACGCTGCTGACCGTGGACCGGCACGGGGAGCAGGGCCTCTATTCACCACAGACCCCAGCCTACATCCGTGGCTACCCACCCCTCCACCTGGACCACACCCTGGCCGCCCACCGCTGTGGCCTAGAGCACCGGGCCTACTCACCAGCCCACCCCTTCCGCAGGCCCAAGTTCAGCGGCCGTAGCTTCTCCAAGGCAGCTTGCTTCTCCCAGTATGAGACCATGTACCAGCACTACTACTTCCAGGGCCTCAGCTACCCAGAGCAGGAGGGGCAGCCCCCACCCAGCCTGACTCCCCGGGGCCCATCCCGTGCCTTCCCGCCGAGCAGCAGTGGCAGTCTGCTTTTTCCCACCGTGGTGCACATGGCCCCGCCCTCTCACCTGGAGAGCGGCAGCACGTCCAGCTTCAGCTGCTACCACGGCCACCGCTCGGTGTGCAGCGGCTACCTGGCCGACTGCCCGGGCAGCGACAGCAGCAGCAGCAGCAGCAGCAGCTCTGGCCAGTGCCACTGCTCCTCCAGCGACTCCATGGTGGACTGCACTGAGGTCAGCAACCAGGGTGTGTATGGGAGCTGCTCCACCTTCCGCAGCTCCCTCAGCAGCGACTATGACCCCTTCATCTACCGCAGCCGGAGCCCCTGTCGCACCAGCGATGCAGGTGGCTCAGGCCGGGGGCCGCCTGTGTGCCTTGAAGGCTCCCCGCCACCTGAGGAGCTCCTGGCAGCGCACGGTCGTGGTGCTGGCCCGGGAGAGCCTTGGCCTGGCCCCACCTCTCCCTCGGGGGACCAGCTGTCCACCTGCAGCCTGGAAATGAACTACAGCAGCAACTCCTCCCTGGAGCACAGGGGGCCCAATAGCTCTACCTCAGAAGTGGGGCTCGAGGCTTCTCCTGGGGCCGCTCTGGACCTCAGGAGGACCTGGAAGGGGGGCCGGGAGGGGCTTACATGTGCCTGCTGCTGCGAGCCCCCGCCCTCTGCACTGGAGCCCAGCGCAGGCGCAGCCGACAGCGGCACCTTGTTCCTGGGCGCCCCCCTCTGTGAGGGCTGTGGCCCTTCAGGGGGCGAGCCACCACCAGGAGGCCCCCAGGGCCTGCATGGCCTTCACCCAGACCATTTGCCCAGGACAGATGGGGTGAAGTATGAGGGCCTGCCCTGCTGCTTCTATGAAGAGAAGCAGGTGGCCCACGGCAGCGGACGGGGCAGCAGCTGCTACACAGAGGACTACTCCGTGAGCGTGCAGTACATGCTCGCCGAGGAGCCCCCGCCCAGCTGCCACCCAGGGGCCCAGGACCTGAGCCAGCGCATCCCCATCATCCCAGAGGATGTAGACTGTGACTCGAGCCTGCCCTCAGACTGCCAAGGGACCCAGGTCTGCAGCCTCTGGAGTGGGACACTAGGCCTGGACACCCCACAGCCCTACCGAGGCCTAGGTATGTCCCAGAAAGGAGAGTGGGCTCTAGGCTGCCCAGTGGGGGCACTGCTGCAGCCGGGCTGCCCTCCGGAGGAGAAGGGTGTGTCCAGAGCCAGCTTCCCCAGTCCCCTCCAGGACACTCAGGCGTCTGATACCATGGCCGCCGAGGCTTCAGGTGAGAGCAGGTGGCAGAGTAGACATTTCCACGGGGCTCTCTCTGCACAGTCATTTTCTAAGTGACTCCATTTGTGCCCCTGGCTGTAAGGACTGTCTGTACTTAATGACTTCCCCATGTACTCTTCTACCCAGCCCTTTCCTGAGGCCAGCTCCATCCAACCCTCTGCTTCCATGATCTCTCCCCTTTGATGCCTCACAAGCTTCTCAACCTGCCATGTCTGATACTGCTCTCAGCGCCCTCTTCCCTTTTTCCAAGTCTCCCCACCTAGATGCTTGGGCCAAAAACCCAGGCACCATCCCTGACCCCGCCCTGCCCCTCGCACTCTGTGGCCTCCAAGTCAGAGCTCCTCCATCTGTCTGCAGAGGACCGCATTTGTTTGTTTATTCCCTAGTCCACCATGGACTGATACTTTTTGTAAAATACAACAAAAAGGAATTGCCAGAAAAATGAAATTTAACAAAAGACATGGAAAGTACAAGTCCAATTCTTTTACTAGATTCAACAGACATTGTCAAATTGCTATAAAGTTTCCAAACGTTTTGTCTCAGTAATAAAGTGTGCATTCTAGCACCTTTGAGTAGCACTGGGGTAAGTTCCACCTCCAAAATAGTTCCCAGACGTAGCTGTTCCTCTGCATGGGCTCAGCCCAGCCCCATTTCCTCTCCCCAGAACGAATGTGGCACTTTCTGACTGGTCTCCTGTTGCTGTCTTGTCTTCTTCACTCCATTCTCCATGTGGGAGCCAGAGTGGTCTTTTTTGAAACATAACTCTATGTCCTTATGCTAGAAAACACTTACAATGACTTGCCATTACGTTTAGCGTTTTTAAAGCCCAAATCTGTACCCATGTCTGTGGTCTGGCCCATCTGTCCTTCCAACCGCCTCTTGTTTCTCTACTTTAACCCCCTTGGCTTCTGTCCTATTCCTCCAGCATGCCAGTCTGCAGACCTTCTCCCCGACTCAGTCCTTCAGATCTCAGCTGAGGTAACTCCCTCACCTCCCTCTGAGGTCACTCCGCATCCTGTTTACTTCCTGGGTTATCAGAATCTGAAAGTACTTTGTTTCCCTTGTGATCTGTAAACTGTGACAGTGTCTTCTCCACTGCTCCTCCCATTGCCTGACACACTTGGTTGATACTCTTTGGTGCATTGTGTTTCCATGCTACCCAATGGCTTCCAGAAGGCTCTGCTCTGCTCATCCAGATAAGGGAAGTCACCTCTCCGGGAGGCACCTGTGCTCTTAACGCAGAATGAACCCTTCTCAGAAAAGGAGCTCTGCTTCTGCCCTGTGTTGTATACAGCCCAGTGTTTCGAGCTGTCACTCACTGAGAGAGCCTATCACAGGCCAGGGACTTGCCATCTGGGAGGAGGGAACAGGAGCTGGCTGAAACCCACAGGTGCCGGCTCCCTCTCCTGATGATTGTTCTCTCTCTCTCCCAGGATCAGGATCCTGCCCAGCAGACACCAGCGGCACAGGAGCCTGAGCTGAGAAAGAACTCATCTAGAAATGGGGAATTGTGCAGAGACTTCAAATTCTGATTTCCTTTTTTTTAAAAAAAAAAAAAAAAAAAAAATATTTTTTAGCTTTGACAAACACACAAAAGTGGTAATAGAGCCCTCCTTCTCAACCCGAAATGTGAGCCACCTGTGGCAAAACCACCCCCACCCCATTAACAAATCAACAGACAAAATTCTGAGTCCTTTGCCTCTTTTGATAACACGTTATTTTTCTGTTTTGTAAAGTGTGTGTGCTTGGGGTTCCAAGGTGTGTGGGATTGAATTCTCTGCTTTGTTTTTATTTTTGTTTTTAATATTATATGTAAATGTAAAAAGTTATTTAAAGAACCCTAATCGCCAACTTTTGCTGAAAAAAAAAAAAAAAAATCACTGCTGCATTAAATGAACCACATCATGTGTAGATACTGTTGTCTCCCCAGAGGGAGCTCAGGCCTTTGAAAAGCTCAGGGCTACACCTGCCTTAGAAAATGAACCAGAAACTTGAAGTTAAGCTAGTTGATATGGGTACAAACTCTGAGGAACAATGCAATGCTGCCTCTTTCTCGCGGCAGATCCCACTGTACAAAAGTTCAGGTCTTCTCAGAAGCCATGTCCCTGCAGCCTGCACCTTTAGGCTGCCAGCAGCAACAGCTAGGATGAGAGTGGAAGATCCGCGACCCCAGCTCCCATCCGTGGAGCTAGAGTCGATAGTTCTGAGGGGAACCAGGACAGCTGCAAGCCTTGGGGTGATGGGTAGCTCCGCCCACTCCCCTCAGTTTGCCCGCTTGGGCCATCCCCGGAGTAAAGCGACAGAATCCACAGTCAGGATCTGGGTCAGGGACCAGGTCACAGTAAGGGCAGTGGGCGTGGGGTCCTCTGTCTGAAGTCACTGACCCCAGGGCCTGATGGAAGAGGAGCATAACTTTGTAATCCTTTGTAAGAATATGTTGGGCTTCCAGCTACTGGCTGCAGAAATGATTCGCTAGGCCGTGTAGGGGCAAACACCCAGGGGGAGTGTAGTTTTGTGGCCTTGGTATCCGAAGGGGCGTGGGGGTGCTCTCCACAAACTCTGCATGTACTTGGCACGTGCTCTGTGTAGAGAAGGGGTTGCCTGGCTCTGGGACGCACACGCTGGGGCGAGCCTGTGTGCGCATGCGTCTGTGGGGGCACAGCCATGCCCCTCAGCTGCTGCTTTCTGGGCGCATGCGCCAGGACCCCGAGGGGTCTGCACTGAGCTGAGCTCCGTGTGGATGGTACGGTTCCCATCCTGTTTCCCACGGAAGCGCTGCTTCAGGGTGATTTAGCCGTCTGCATCATGGTTGAAATCCTCATCTCGCCTGGAAATGTCTACTATTCTGTCTACTTAATGCACTATTATGTATTGATTCTCCACGAGACAGAGAAAGAGACTATCAGATAGTTTTGACCCAAAGGGTGGGTTTTTGTATATTTTTCCAGCATTTTTCTAAGGGGGAGGGAGAGTTTAAAAACCCAAACAGGTGGTTTTTGTTTTTGTTTTTTGGGGGGTGGTTTAAAAGACGTTTCCATTTTTAAAGGGAGAGAGAATCTATTTAAAGCTATTTCAGATCAGGGATTGTTATCCTTTTTTGTCCCATGTATTCTTTGTTCTTTTAAAAAAAAAAGTTTTTAGAAAAAACTAATCACATTAGCCCTTAGATTCACGAACTCTTCTGGTCACTTCTGTGTATTTATTCATTCAATGGGGATTTGTTGGCATCTGAAAGAGTTTGGCCCATTTGGCCTAAGCTCATATGCAGAATGGGAATGAAGCAACCTGGCCCCATGGATGGGGAGACAGGAACCACCCTGGGTTGCCAGGTGACTGTGACATCCCTCTCCAGTCAGGCTCATATGAAGTCAATACCTGTGTAGCCAGACAAGGACACCTTGAATGAAAATCTCACCGTATAGGAATCCTTTTTTTCTTAAAAACCCCAGCTTGTGATGAGGGATTTTACTTAATTCTATCTAGCCAGGATTTGATAGTAAAAAATTGCAGCATCCAATAATTGAGCCATTTGCCATATAGAAACTGGCTGTGGTGAGATTCGGCCCCCAGCCTCAGTGGCCCAGTCCCCTGGGGGCACCTCCCTCTGGGCTGTGCCCAGCACACCTGTTGGCGAGGGTGTGAGAAGCCCTAAGTTGTTGACATGTGATCCAGCCGCCTTTATATCTCAGGCCAGAAGTAGCAGCTGCCGAGGACAACAGCTTGCATTACGTGGTTTTAGGGAAGGGATATGGCTTTTAACATGAACTGCAAAAAGCAGCTTCTCATGGTTGAGAATTTTTTTTGTTTGTGCTTTTTTTTTTTTTTAACAGCTTGCATTACGTGGTTTTAGGGAAGGGGTATGGCTTTTACATGAACTGCAAAAAGCAGCTTCTCATGGTTGAGAATTTTTTTTGTTTGTGGTTTTGTTTTTTGGGTTTTTTTGTTTTTAATGCATTTGAGTGAATATTATCTTCCTTGTCTGAAAGCGTACCCCCAAAGTGACTTTCTTTAGCCCTGGCTGGAAACCACTCCTCAGTAGCCTTAAGCAGTAAGTAGAGAATGTGGCTTCAACCAGGCGTATTAAAATAAATGTGCCCAGTTTTTCATTTGACAGGGAAAACTGCAGATAGCAAAAGCAGCATGTTTCATTTTTGTCGTTTATGAAATGGTAGCAACAAGAAAAAATGAAATTTTAAAACTTTATCAGCAGTTGACTTTTAAATTTGTATCGGCTTGTCAGACAGGGAGGTGACCAGAATATAATAACCAGCTGTATTATTGCCTCACCTTTTAAATCAAAATAAATGTCTTCTTCAAAATTGTAAGACTCCAATAGCTACGACAACTTTGGGGCAGTTACAGTGAAATCTGTGAGAGCCAGAACTCGACAGGACTGCCTTGTTTTTCTGGGTCTTGCAAGTTTTCTGCCTTTGATAGGGTGCAGTCGTACCATTTTCTGTCGCTCTCTATTAGTGGAAAATATTTTGAATTTTCCTTCTCTCACAGGTTTCCACCTTACACGGGTTCCGGCTTTCACAGGTTTTAGTGTACAGAGCTGTGGAAACCGGAAGCACCGTATTTTCCACTGAGAACCCCCATCGCCCAGGCTGAGGTGTGGCTGTTGGACGTGGCTAAGCCCTGTAGGACTGCCATGTAAACTGAAGAACCAGATAGAAATGGATATTTGGGTGTTCTGACTAACGAGGTACCTCTTTGTAGACACAGCTCCAGTGAGCTGGCTTGAACTCTCAGTTCCTTCCCCTTCTCCAACCCAAGCCCTTTTATAAAGCTCTGTCTGCTGCCTCACAGCTTAGTCCCTTCCTTATGTGCTGCTAGTCTCTGTTCCAAGTTCATGCAGGACTAATGCTTTTAAAATGAGGTCTAAAAAAGAATTCTACTCGAGAGTATTACTTTTAAAACAACTGCCTTTTTCTATTCTTTATATAACCGCTTTCTGTTGTGTTGGTCTAACAAGGCACTATTTGAAAAGTTTGTTTTTTGTTTTTTTAATTTCTCCCATAGCACTTAAAAGATATTTTGTAAAGACTTTGCTGTAAAGCTTTTGTAATAAAATGGTCTAAGGGCTCTTTCTCCAACATTACCATTTTTTAAAAAATGTTTTAAAGGCTAGAAAACAACTTATGTATATTCTGTATATGTATAGCAGCACATTTCATTTATGGAAATATGTTCTCAGAATATTTATTTACTAATATATTTATCTTAAGCCATGTCTTATGTTCAGAGTGTGGCATTGTTGGAATAATCATTGAAAATGACTAACATGAGGCCCTGTAAATACATGATAATTGCACACAGATTTTACATGTTTGCCGACCAAAAATGATTTAAAACAAGTTGTAGTCTTCTATGGTTTTGTAACAAATTGTACAAATGACTGTAAAAAAAAAAAAAATACAATTTTATCAAGTACGTGTTATACGTTGTCATTGCTCTGTTTGGTTAAGGTCTACCAGTACTCTGCGAAGAAGCAGAGGTTTGCATGGGGGCAGTGCCTTACTTTAACTTCAACTTGCCCACAGAAACATCAATAAAATTTCCTCTCAGGTTATTAAGGGAATGTAAGCTGGTGTCTCAGGAGAGAAGCCACTAGAGAGTAGGGAGGGTTTATCTTCTTGAGGTGGCAGTAGGCTTTCTGCTCAACACTGTGAAAGAAATGAAAGAAAGTGGTAGTTGATGATTAAGAAGAGCCTTGCAGTCCACATTTTTTTTAAAAAGGAAATTGCATCCTCCCCCCCCAAAAAAAATATGTGTTGGAATCCTAACCCCTATACCTGTGGTGTCATCCCATTTGGGAATAGGGTTTTCTTTGTTATGTTAATGAAGTCATGTCATTTGTAGCTTGTATCCTAAACCTTTTCACTTCTGAGTGACATAAAGAGCAGCATAGACACCGAAACAAGCAAGAACAAAAAAGTGGGGAAGATAGATGCCAGGTGGAGGTTGCCAAGGAACCGAGGAACGCCGGGCTAGAGAAACTGAAAGATCTTCCATCAGAGCAGACAAAAGGGAAAGCCTTCCCCTAGAGCCAGTGCCCCCGAATTTGGACCTCTAGCCTCCTGAACTGTGAGAAAATAAATTTCTGTTCTTTAAAGCCACCCTACTTATGGTGTTTGTTATAGCAGCACTAAGAAACTGAGGAAACTAAGGAAAGTAGGTTAGACATAAACCATCAGCTTTATCTGCCAGGACTTTTCCTACTTGGAAGGTTTGAGAGGCCCTCAAACATCTGTAGGAAACGGGCAGTGTCTAAAGCCTCAAGCAACTAGCCCTAGAAATAACATCATGAGAGAGGAGAGGGGCCCTCAGTCTTGTGGAAATCCCTAACCCATTTGTCTTGTTTCCCTGGGAGAGTAGCTACTAACTTGTAAAGCACTCTGAAATCACATGGAAGGTGCAAAGTGGTGTTTATTTTTCAGACATCTAGCAGAGAATATCCTAGTTTCACGAGTTCCTGTTCCTATTTCTCACTCTTTAACTTGGGCCATTTCTTTGGCACAGGCTCCTCGCTGACATGGGGCTGCTTTCTGCCCAGCAACTGGTCCTTCTGAGCACCTTCAGTGATGGCGGCCGGACCGCACAGGGCCTCCCAGAGCTTCTGTTTAATGGCCTTGCCCAGCTCCAAGCTGTACCTCTTCGGGGTCCCTGAGGGATTCCATAGCATTGGCTCAACCACAGCATGGTACAGAGCCTGGTAACCCTCTGTGGGGAGGCCATGGATGGTGAGTGTGTCCTCTGACAACTGCTGTCTCTTTCTGGCTTCAAGAAGCAACGCCTGGTCCTTCCAGGCTGCTGTCCCACTGTCCCAGGGTAGCACTTGGGTGGCAGCCACATGTTCGGCATATCTTTCCTCAAGATCTTGGCGGACAGTTACTTTTTTCTCCTTTGAACTTTCTTTACTCTAGCCAGGAAGAAAGAAGAGAAGTCAAAGCTAAAACTCAAGAAGGCTGCTCAGAATAATTATCTAGGATTTGTGTCCCAGAGTCTTGGTTACAGCAACAACCAACATTTGTCTAGCGTGTTCTATCTTACTGAGTGCCTTCGTGTACACCATGGCATGTGTTCCCTGTAACCCTGTAAGGTCAACAGGACAGCTTTAAAGGCAGGGAAACTGAACGTGGTTTGCCCAAGGCCACACAGCTAAAAGGTTAATAAGCACAGCTGTCGTGCCATGCATGATCCAAAGCATTTACTCTGTTCAAAAGCCCTTTGCATGTAGTCACTCATTTAATCCTTATAAAGCCCTGTGAGGGCAGGGCCATTATTCCCCATTTTATAGATGACAAAATCAAGGCACAAAATTAAGAGGTTAAACCCAAGGTCATCCTCAGTTATTGTCAGGGCTGAGATTTGGACCTCTGCTGGCCTCCATGGAATGATGGAGCTGGACTCAGAGCAGACCTCCGGACACCAATCTTCCATAGGGAAGTTCACAGAATTGTGGCTCACATCTGGCTCTGTGTGTGTGTGTGTGTGTGTGTGTGTGTGTCTGCACGCACACACACACCCTAACTATACCCCAGCCTTTAACTTTCTTTCCCATCCTTATCCTGTTTTCCCTTCACTCCAAGTTCTTTTGGTCTGTGCTTATGAAACCCCCTTGTCCTTTTGTAGAAGTAAACCCAAATCTGGTGCTTTCTCCACCACATCATGCTGGGCCACCCAACCCTCCCCATTCTGTCTTTAATTTCAAGATTCCCTTTTCTTGGTATAAATCTCAAGCATTTGTCTTTAAGTGTCCTCTAGCTTTACCTTTTTCTTCTCCCCAGCCCACCCCATTTTCTCCACCACTAGCCAGCATCTACCTCGCTGATGCTTCCTGTGGGCGTCTTGCACCTAGGTGAGCCCAGCTGCCCCGCTGGCAGCTTGCTCTTGGAACTGATAGAGTTTCTGATCCTGCGCCGCTGGGCAGCTTTCATTGCTGAGTTGTCCTTGGGCTTTAATCTCTTCGAGGGTTTTGCTTCTTCAAACTTGCGTGGCATAGGGCAGCGTTTATCCTTCAGTTGTCGCCTGAGTACAAGCTTCACCAGGGAGAATGAACTGGCAATTAATGGATTCTTTACAACTTCCCAAGAAGTGGTGGTTCCTGGTGTGGGGGCACTGGCATTCTGCCTTGCACACTTTCTGGCCGTCCATATGTTGGTGAGAGCTGGTGAGTCCACATAGCAGTCCTGAAGCCTCGTGTTCAACAAAATGGACTGTCGGAGTCCATAGGTGGGGATGCTGAGGTCTCGTCTCACATATATTGGATGCTAGAATTACAAGGGGGGAAAAAAAGCAGTAAAAAAGACCAGTTCTTAAGCACAGACTAGAAGGCCTACTTTGGAGGCAAAGTATTAACATCCACATAGCTCTTAGAAATCTTGCTACACATCTTCTCTCCTCCTCACCCAAACCTTTTGTACCAAGTAGGGACAAGACAGTAACTTCACAAGGTCACAGCCATAGCCAGGCTCTTGGAGGACATAGCATACAGGCAGGAAGTGGGGGTCAGAGAGCATTGTAAGGAAGGAATCGAAAGCGATCTCTGTCTGCTAGAATGATGAGGGAATCAGTGGCAGGAATCAGAGACAGGGTCACTCAAGGCTCCTGTAAGAGTTGCATTCAATCCTCAATCACGCCACAACCCAGAAATCACAGTGGATACAGTCCTGCCAAACCCTTTCTAACCAGACAGCCATGAACCAAGAAAAGCTGCTAAACGGAAATACACTCTGGGGTCCATAAAGGCAAAAGCACAAGGTAAATGATACTGGCCTCCATTTCCTGGGACCAGCCAAGAACAAGAGAACAAATTTCAATAGATAAGAATCACACACTTAAAGAGACCTGACTTTCTAAGAAATGCCATCTATAAAAATTAAAATCACCTTACCATATGTCGGTTGCCTTAAATTTTATTTTAGCTAGCTTAGTAGGGGGAAGAAATATGTATTTTCTTTTTCCTTTTTTCTCTTTTGTTTTTTATTTTTTGTTTTTTTTTTTTTGGTTTTTTTTTTAATATATATTTCTAGTCACCTATCTTTCTCTGCCTAGTCACGTATGGGCAAATTGCAGTTTGTTTAGATTTTGGCTCACATGCAGGCAGTTTTCAACCATTATCTCTAGTATTTGTGATGTCACTTTGGTTTGTGATGTGGGTGTGGGTGGGTGTTACATCATCAGATTTTATAGTTAAATTATGTTGGCAGGAGTTCTACTTTGCTGTGCTTATCACCTCAGGAGCTTCTGAAGTCCTCATTTCCTATCTCAAAATAGGTGGATTTTGAAGATTCAAACGTTCTTAGGAAGGAGCCCTGGTGGCGCAAATGGTTAAGCACTCATCTGCTAACTGAAAGGTCAGCAGTTCAAACCTACCGCTGCTTCATAGCCTGGTGATCTGCCACCATAAAGGTTTACAGCCTAGGAAACCCTGTGGGCCAGTTCTACTCTGTCCTTATAGGGTCGCTATGGGTCTAAATTGACTTGACAGCACACCACAACGTTCTTAGGAAGCATGCTGTGCATGGAAATGTAAGTCAAATGATGCAGGCCAGCTTTGTGGATACAGGTAGTGTGGGATGCATCCTTACATGTGCAAAAGTGCCCTTCTCGACATACATAAAGAAGGTACTGTTAAATTCTCAGAAGAGCTGCCAAGGTTAGGGACCAGAAGTGAAAGAACACGTTCCTGCAGCCCTGGACGCCTCTCCCTGCGTGTCTCTCCCCAAGAGACTACATGGTTTCTGGAATGTGGTCTTATTTTACATCCTATGGCAAATGCAGTAATTAGAGCTGTTCACAGTGTCAAGAGCTTGAAACAAGAACAAAGACGTCTCTTCCTGGGAACTCTTGGGCAATGCCTTGCTTCTTATCAGGTGCTTGTCCTGTTAGTGGTTTGGATTTTTCATATACAAAATGCCAAAGGAGGTTCTCTCCTGAGGGAGAGGAGATCGAAATGATGGAAAAACCGAGTCTGATTCTGGCAGGAGCTCCTGGAATCGCATGTGTTGCCTGCTGGAATGTTTGAGTGTTGTCCCTGGAGTGAATCAAAGCCGGCAGGCAGACCGCACCGCGGGCCGTGGTGGCACCACCTCCAGGCCCGACGGCTGCTGGACCCACAGACGCTTCGGAGGACAATGGGGCCCATTCAGTGGTGAGCCCTGGCCTCACCTCCCAAGAGGTGGGTCAGCTTTAGAGCAGGGTAGTGGAAAGGATTTGCCTTTGGGAAGGGTTTCAGAATGTCTGTAGACTGACCAGGCAGGCAGCCTTTCAAAGCCAGCAAATCCTGGAGAGTTGGCACCAGGCTCTTGGCCTACCTGGGAATTATCTGCCTTCACTCTGCATTGAAGGGACAGAAGGGAAACAGCAAGAAAAGCATAATAGGGGTAGTCCTTCTGCTTTCTCTCCTTCCCCCATCTTGAGCTTTGCTTTCCCACACCTCCTCTTTCCAGACACTCATCACTTGTGTTTACTTTCCTAGGCCTTTTACTCACTGACCAAGTGACACCCTCTGGCTCTGAAGATCACTTTGAATCTTCTTCTAGCCCAGGGCTGTTCGCCTGGAAAGCAACTGGTACATACTCTTCATATCCAATTGAATTCTGCTTTCTCTTCCTTCAGTGCAACTCACTTAAACTAACTGTGCCCCAATGAGTAGCCCTCACCTTTCTTAGAACTCACCCCCTGAGCCCAGCAGGGTACCTTGGCTTGTGCTCTCTCTCCTACATCAATAAAATTAGTGAAAATTTATTGAATCCTTACTGTAGGCCAGGCACTAGTCTAGGCACTTTACAAGCATCATCTCATGAAATGCTATCAACAGTCCTGTAAATTTGGGTACTGCTGCCATCCCTACTTTACAGGTGAAGAAACTGAGGCACAGATTGCTCAAGAACCATGTCCCAGGTCTCACAGCTAATAACCAGGAAAGGCTGGATTCTACCAAGGTCTACACCATCCTTGCTCTTAACCACTCTGTTAGCCATCACCGTGATGCTCTGTCTCTTATCTGGTGGCCCAACCAAATATCACATATGGAACCAACTCTAGTCCTATCCTTGTCATGAGACTGTCTCTGAGCTCAGGAATTGTTCTGCCCAGATCCATCATTCAATGGGCAAGTTAATTCATTTCTCTGAACCTTAATTTCCTCATCTGTGAAACGTGCACAGTAGTAGTGTTTCTCCCAGGTTTATGATGAGGATGAAATGGGACAATGTACATGAAGCACTTGGCATGGCTCCTGGCATATAGTAAGTGCTCAGTAAATAATTATTAACACTATTAATACTGTGGCCAATTCATTCATCTGGACCTTTCTTGAGGCCCTGTTGCACATGGTCTGAGTGATATAACCTAACAGTTGATTAGACCTTCATTTCAAGTCCTACATGTGCATCCATTTGTTTTATGAGGCCAAACAGCGAGCTTCTTGAAGGTGGGAAATGATTCTGATTTGACTTGGGTATCATGGCATCGCTTTTCTCATGCTACATCTTCTGTAAATATTTGTCAGCTCAATCCACCTCACTGAAGTAGTGTGTTTACAGAAGCTGTGTTTCCCCTGGCTATGGGAGTTACCCAGAATAGTCCATGCTTCATTAGATGAAAAGGGAAGTGGGTACCTGAAGATATCCTAAGGAAAGTGGCTAGTCTTTAGCAGAGATTGTTCCATTGAAGGTTGTTCAGAATTATAAAGTCAAGATGGAAAGAATCTATTTGGTCCAGGGTCCTGAAACCATGGCAAGAAGTTCCATTGTTGGTGCCAACAATTGATCTAGAGAACTTGAAATTGAGGCAGGAAGGTTTCCATGTTGCTAAAAGTCGTGATCCTCAGCTTGATTCTCCCATGAAGCTTTTTTAAACTCTGAGCTCAGTCTAAATAATCTTTATTTCCCACCCATCATTTTGAGCTGTGCTTCCTGACATATCTAAACCGCCGCTTCTATTTGGAAACACATCTGCCCTTCTTTGATGCTTAGCCAAGCTCTTCTCACTGTATTTTTAGCTCCTGTAATCATTCTTTTCTTTTTTTTGTTCCCTGTACTATTACCTTTCTTCTCTTCAGTTTCTCTTAGCTCCTATTCTCTTTCTGGAGGATCAGCTAATGAAGAAGAAGTTAGGGAAGAAGAGAAAAACTTTGGATGAGAGACAATTTGAGCAGATTGCTGAACCATGATGCAAGTTCCAAGGAACCAATGATTTAGACCATGTGTACTGAATGTGCACCTGTCACAGGCCAAGTGCGTGAAATAATGGTGCTCTGCCTGCACTCCCAACCCTTCTCACCGGACTTTTGGTGTGGATGACTCCCACTTCCTCATTTCCAACCCATCCCATCTCTGGGTTCTCAGACATGGCCACCTGGGTGCCCCATCAAACCAAAGAAAACCAACTCCACTGCCATCAAGTCAATTCTGACTCATGGCGACCCCATGTGTTACAGAGTAGAACTGTTCCATAGGGTTTTCTTGGTTTTAACGTTTACAGAAGCAGATCACCAGACTTTTCCTCTGCAGTGCTGCTGTGTGGGTTCAAACTGCCAACCTTTAGGTTAGTAGTTGAACACAGACCTTTTGCAACACCCAGGGACCTTTTGGATGACCTGCAGACACCTCTAACTCACTATGTTCAAGACCAAGTGCTTTCTCTCTTCTCACCCCATCAGAAGAAGTAAACTGCTTCTTCTCTTCAATTTTCCATCACCAGTTGCCTAAGCCAGAAACCTGAGAGACAGGATCAGTAAGCAGTGCTGTGCCAGGTCATAACCGAAGGTTAAGAAAAAGGAAAAATCAGTAATACAAAACATGTCTTTACCGGACTATGGGACATAAAATGATACTCGTGAAGAGAGTGCTTCTTAGCTCAAGTAGATACATGAGACTAAATGGGCAGCTTCTGTCGGGAGGTGAGTTGAGAAGGCAGAGAGGGTCAGGAGCTGGTTGAATGGACACAGGAAATCCGGGGTGGAAAGGAGGAGTGTGCTGTCACAGAATAGGGAGAGCAACTAGGGTCACATAACAATGTATGTATAGATTTTTGTATGAGAGACTAACTGGAATTGTAAACTTTCACTTAAAGCACAACAATGAAAAAAAAAAAACTAAAAAAAAAGCCTGTCTTTATTTAAAATTTTGATATTTTGTTCATCATGGATTTTTTTGCATTCAGTTAGATTTTTTCATTGACTTAAAATTCACATAACATTAACCATTTTGAGTATACAACTCAGTGGCATTTCTTTCATTCACAATGTTGTGCAATCATCACTTCTATCTAGTTCCAGATCATTTTCGTCACCCTAAAGGAAACACTGTACCCATTAACCAGTCACTCCCCATTTCTCCCTTCCCTCCAACTCCTGGCAACCACTTAATCTGCTTTCCGTCTCTATGGATTTGCCTATTCTGGATATTTCATATGAATGGAATCATAAGATACGTGATCCTTTTCTGTCAGGCTTCTTTCACTTAGCATAATATTTTCAAGGTTCATCCTCATTGTAGCATGTATCAGTACTTCATTCCTTTTTATGGCTGAATAAATATTCCATTGTATGTGATACCACATGTTGTTTTTTGGACATGTTGTCCATTCATCAGTTGATGGACAATTGGGTTGTTCCTACCTTTTGGCTACTGTGTATAAGTGCCACTGAGAACAGTTAGATTTTTAAGATACTGCGTTAAAATATTATTTATCTTGATTACCGAGTTTTTTTTTAAGGAGTCCTTGAGTGGTGCAATTGTTAAGCTCATGGCTACTGGCTGAACGGTTGGCAGTTTGAACCCACCCAGAGGTGCCTTGGAACACAGGCCTAATGATCTGCATCTGAAAGGTTACACCCTTGAAAACACTATGGAGCAGTTCTACTCTGTACACATGGGATCACCATGAGTCAAAATCAACTCAATGGCAACTAACAACAACTACTGAGATTTTTGGCACTCCCTTAAATTGTGCCCGAGACAAGTACCTCACTCGATTCACCCTAGTCCTGGCCCTGGATGGCTCAGCAAGCATTTGTTGACAGAAGCCTATAAGACAAGGAGCAATTTAGCATGACGCTTAAGAGTGTAGGTCTGGAGTCTCATTGCTTGGGTTCAAAGCCCAGCTCCACCACTGTGTGATCTTTGGGCAAGTGACTTAGCCTGTCTGTGCAAGCTGGATGGTAAGAGTGCCTCCCTTATAGCCTGCAGGGAGAATCACATGAAATGTGACAACAAATACTATGCACCTGCCTAGTGCTTAGTAAAGTCCTCTGTAAACGTTTGCCATTGTTGTTATTAAAATCAGACTCCTCATCCAGTGCTCTCTTCACAACACTGTCCTTGAAGCAAAAAACATTCCAGCTACAGTGACCCAAACTCCACCAGCTTGGGTCTCCCAGCTTCTCAGCAAATCCTGCTGCCCTCGGAGGAGTCGTGGAAGCAGACAGACAGACGCTAACACCTTCCTGGGTGCCCCAGGGCTGCAGTCAGTGTTCCCACTCTTTGCATGAAATAAAGCCACTAAATGCCCCAGACATGTGAAGCACTGAAATGAATATATCTCAGGCTGCTCCTCTGCAGGGGCCAGGACCACATAACTGAGCAAAAGACCTTGAGCCATTAAGTACCATGACCTAGACATGCTTGTCCGTATTTTTAGCCTCTTGTGCACTGTTTCCATCACCTGTGCTGGGCTTTAAGCTGGAAATGAGAAGGGGGAGGGGGGAGGGGGGAGGCTAGAGGGATGTTTTTCATAGCAGCCATTGGGGGCAGGGGTTCGCACACTCTTTATTTCTGAATTCTACTGTACTTATAGCCAGCTTCAGGGGCTAGTCACACAAAAGCCCACACTTAGAAGGACTCCATGCTTGGCTTAATGATCTGCTGTCACCATCCTGAAATTCTGGACAATCTTGAACAAAGGGCTCTAGTTTTCATTTTGCACTGGGTTCTGCAAATTATACGGCCAGTCCTGGTTGTACACAAGGTGGGAGAGAGCTGAATGAAGGCAAGGTGCCTTCCTGCAGGGGGCCAGGCCAGGCCAGTATGAAGTGTGGCATGGGTATGGTTTGCAGGGCGGCCTGGCAGGGGAAGGTCCAGGCTTGGCCAAAGACACCTTGTTTCGATCCTCTGATCTGCCCCTTCCTACACCCCCTCTGAAACCAGGGTAAGATGGGAAAGAACTTGTAAACTGTAGAGAGCTGTGCCCTGCTTTGTCAAAGCCTTTTCAGAGCATCCTATTTAAACCACAGATCCTTCTCTATCAACAACACCAGTTTCTTATCTTTGTAGAACTTTTTTTTCCCTGAAATTCATATTTTTTCATATTGGTTAACTGTCTTCCCCCTCCCCCTATTAAAATGTAAGTTCCATGAGGAAGGGATGGGCTAGCGTTTTCGGGGGGAAGAGGGTTAGTCTTGTTGGTGGCTGTGTCCTCATCGCTTAGCATGCACCTCATTGAATATTTGTTGAATGAAGGAAAAAACCTCTTGCCGTAGACTCGACTCATGGCAACCCCTTGTGTGTCAGAATGGAACTGTGCTCCATAGGGTTTTCAGTGGCTGATTTTTTCAGCAGTAGACTGCCAGGCCTTTCTTTTGGTGTGCCTCTGGGTGGACTAGAACCTCCAACATTTCAGTTTGCAGCTGGTGTTAACCATTTGCACTAAGCAGGGACTCCTGAATGAAGGAAGGGTCACCTTTATTGACTGCTCGTTTGTGCTAATGGCTTCACTCGCGTCTTCTCATTTCATTTCTTTTTCAAGGTGCTCCTGCCTGCAAGGGTGCAAGCCAGAGGTGAAGAGTTCCAGTTCTGCCCTTGGAGTTGGCTTTGGAGGCAGAGATGGACCCAAAATGGTGGAGAAGGGAGAGGGCGAGCAAGGGTGGGAGACACCCAGGTTGGATGTGGAGGGTGTGTCCCAGAGACTGAGCGTCGCTGCGGGGAGGGGCCCTGTCCCCGTGCTCTAACAAGGAGGCCAGCGGAGTCTTGAACTGAGGAGTAACACAGTGAAAACAATGACTGAACAAGTTTTTTTGTTTTTTTTTTTTTGCCACGGCATTGGGACGTGTGGGTGGAGAGGGATGGAGATTGAGGGCCTCGTGGGAAGTAGCTGCGCCCCTGGGGCCCCCGGGGTGGGGTGAAATGGAGGGGGAGTGGCTGTGGGAGGAGAGGGGCTCTCGCAACGGGACGAGGAGGCGGCTCCTGGGTGGCAGGGGGCCCAGTGGCGGGTGTCGCCCAAGGCGGGCCAGGGAGGCTTGGGTCCCGGACCGCCCAGTCCTGCTCTGGGCGCCGCGAGTCGGCACACAAGGCCAGATGTTGCCGCCGCCACGCGGGGCGCAGGCCCGCACTTGCAGGCCCGGGACCCGGCACTTGAAAGTGCCAGGCGCGCCGCCTGGACCTGCCCGGTCAGGCGTCACCGCGACGCTATAGGACAGAGCGAAGGAAAATCCCCTCTGCCTCAGGGATGAGGGGGAGGGGGAGGCCCAGGATAGACCCAGGGTGGGGTTGGTGAAGACCTTGGGGTGGGGGTGGGGGGCGAAGGGGGAGAAGGGCCACGCTCAAAATAAGGAACTTGTTATCTTGAAGTCATTACCCCATTATTTCCCTGACTTTCTCGCTTTACTTGTTTCTATCTAATCTAATCCTGCGAAGCCTTTTTGTCCATCCCATTTTACAGATGACTCAACGCTCAGAGAAATCATGAAACGGGCAGCAGGTGACACAGCCCGTGCGATAGGATAGGAATCAGGGCTTCCTGGCTGCAAAAATTAGAGTGGAAAGAGGGGCCCAACACGTTCTGAGCTCCTACTGTGCGTCAGGCACACTACGAGCAGTTTTCAGGTGTTGCCTCATTAGTACAGCCGCCTTGGGAAGTAGGTGCTCTCATCGCCCTCCTCTTACAGATGAGGTTCAGAGAGCTTTATTTTACTTTAAACCTGCCCAAGGTCTCAACAGGCGACTGAGTGGGCTCTGAACCCGGGCAGGCCGACACCAGAGCACCCTTTTTTTTAACCACTCTGACAAGCCAGGCCGGGAAATACGGCTTGCAAACTGCTATTCTGATTATTACTGCTGTGGTTGAGCCTGTGTGTGGATCACGACCCGAGTGAGGGTTGAGCAGGGGTCACTGGGCGCCCAGCCGCTCCAGCCCGGCCAAAGCTTCGCGTGGGGCTCGGAGGCGGGCCTCGGATCCCGCCCTCGCCTGCTGGCCCCGCCCAATCGAGCAGACCAACGGGACGCGCCGCGGGGCGGGCTCAGGTGCGGACGTGGGCGGGGCCTGGCCGTGAGTGGCAGGCGTGGCGCGCCGGCAGGCGTGCCGGGCTTGCGCATTGAGTTCCGCCCTCGGGCCCGGCGGCGG